>NC_138037.1:17472002-17879551 GCF_964106645.2 Podarcis pityusensis | reverse complement strand
GACCACATGTCAGTGGTGGGCAGGGCCAGAGGAAAAAGTGGGTTGAGCACTGAATGTAAGTTTTGCCTTGGCACAGTAAGCTAATTTCTACAGACACTCACATAGCCCCCTCATCCTTCCATCCAGATAGGAAAGAGGCATCAGAAGGGCAGATTCCAGTTAGACAAAAACACTTGGGGGTGAAGAAAGGCCAGTGAAGGGTACAGTCTGGGATGAGTTCTGAGGGCAAGAAAAAGATAAAGGGACCTCGGGGGCCGATTTGCTCCCTGGGCATAGGATTTCCCCACCACTGCATTATCGACATTGGTTGGCTTATGGTTTCAGTCTCTTCCATTAGATGCAAGAAACAGACTTAAAAGTACGCACACTCTACATGATGAACGAAGTGGCAAGATTCTTGCATACAGCATTTAACTTTTTCTCTCAGCAATAAATAAAGAGTGCAGAGGGCTCTGCAATGGGTTGTTTGATCAAGATTAGTCTGAAAAGGTTCTTAACAGTGCAGGATCATTTGTTCCAGAACTATATTTACAGTTAGCAAGAGTTTTAAAAACAAGAGAACTTTCACTAACAAAAAGGCTCTTGTTTCTTGTTACATATTAAGTTAAACCATCAATTGCAACACTGATCCATGATTTATTTCTACAAAGGGGGAGGGGGGAGATACATACACAGTTTAGGGCCATTCTATACTTGAAAAGGACTGCAAATGTTATTCTGTTTCCTTTTTAATTAGTATTGCAAAATTAGTATTTGCAAATTGCTGCGACTTCTTTTCTAGCAGTTTTCTGGCTCTCTCCTGCAGCATGCCTGTGTCCCAGGTTGACACCCCTCTGTACAGCTAAAAACTGGTTGCTAACTATGACTGCCTCATCCCTCACTACACTCTGGTGCTCTTTTTATTTACTAACGCATTACTGGTTTGCATTCAACTGTGAGCCAAACACAGGGGTGCCCAAACTTTTTTCAAAGAGGGCCAGATTTGATGAAGTGAACATGCGTGAGGGCTGACCAAAGTTGTTGAGCTTTTTAGGATTTTACCCCAGGACATGTACTGCCTCAGGGGCCAGATTAAATCAACTGATGGGCCCCCGAAAAAGACTTTGGACATGCCTGGCTTATTAGGAATGTGCAAGCATACTGGGTGCACAATGCTCCAACTGCACCCACTACCCTCTGCCACATTAGGAGGAAACAAGCCACAACAACTGGCTTACATGCAAACCAGCACTCAAGATTTGTTTCTCTCAAATAAACAATGAGATCAAGCCAAGAATAGACGGTTATTTGTTCTTGGCTTGTTCTTATGGTTTGTTTGGAGAGATACAAACCTCAAAGACTGGTTTGTACACAAGACTAAGCCAGCACTCTGGTTTGTTTCCTCCTGGCATCGCAAAGGGTACAGGAGGGAAGGATTTGAGCAGTGTGTAGGAGCAGCATGCTCACTCATTCCTGGTAAGACATAGCTTGTTGAACTCTGGCTTACCATTACCACATGAACCCAGAGACAGCACGTTAAGCAGCAACAAGATGTGCATTCAACTGGGAGTCAACCAAAGCAGAACCAAAAGGAGCAGAACCAAAAATTATTCTGGAATGCAACTGTTCTGTTCCACTCATCCCTAGTGTCTGTTCAGTAAAAACATTAGTATATGCATGGACACAAGTGTGCTCAAGACATACAATTCAGTGTCTACCCGGACACTGAGGTCCAGCACCGAGGGCCTTCTGGCGGTTCCCTCACTGCGAGAAGCCAAGTTACAGGGAACCAGGCAGAGGGCCTTCTCGGTAGTGGCGCCCTCCCTGTGGAACGCCCTCCCACCAGATGTCAAAGAGAACAACAACTACCAGACTTTTAGAAGACATCTGAAGGCAGCCCTGTTTAGGGAAGCTTTTAATGTTTGATGTATCATAGTATTTTAATATTCTTTTGGAAGCCGCCCAGAGTGGCTGGGGAAACCCAGCCAGATGGGCGGGGTATAAATAATAAATTATTATTATTATTATTATTATTTTAATCATTATTATATTTAAAATATCAATATACTGCCTTCCTTTTGAAATCACACGGTGGTGTTCTGTTGAAAACAACAACCAGATGTTAAAAGGACAACGCAAAATAAATCAGCAGCCAATAAACCAGGGCAGCCCTTAACAGCCAGCAAAGGCCTGAGAATGTAAGTGCATTTTACAGTTCTCCAAGTCAGGTGTTTTACTCATTTTCTTACATTCATATCTTGCCTGTCTACTACTGTGAAACCCAGGTGGTATCTAGATGGTCACCCATTCAGGATGGTCATACCAGACTCAGATTTCCTGAGCTTTAGCTGGTGGTGGCCCCACTTGACTTCAGAGAGGGCAGCATGCCCTAGGCACACGCTGGGCTTGGAAGTGGAGCAGTGATTTGTAGCTAGGTCTCTCCCATCAAAACCCAATGTACCCACTGTGCCACACTAGGTCATCAGCACTGAAATTAATGAATGCCAGTTCAGTAGTGTAGCACTAACAACTTATGGGGCACTCCCAATATCTATATCTCTCATAAATAAATAATAATAATAATATAGCCATTGTGCAATGGCTAACTACAGTATATGTAAAAACCCAATAGTTATTCCCCACTCCCAAAATCCAATGCAGCCTATCCCAGCTACTAAGAAAAACACTGCTGTTAAACAGGACCAGCTAATCCAGACCTCAGCATTTTGCACAGCAAATCTACATGTGGATACATGTGTTGGCTGTTGATTTTTCTTTTTTTTAAAAAGAAAGCTACTGTCCTACACCATGATATTACTCAAAGTAAAAGCTTGCAACAATCTGCAATCATTAAAAAAAAAAAAAAGCAAATGGATACCGTAGAAAGTGAAAATGCATTTTTTTAAAAAATCCTACTAAATTATTATACTAACCATGGCTGCTCATATCATGCCAAAGCATTGTTCAAAAGGTCAAACTGATGCCTTAATCCATGAGTGGGGCACTGGGTCCTTCCTCCTCCTACCCCACAGGGACCCAGTTTGACAGAAGGGTGAGGGGATATTAAGTTTGTTTGCAAGAGGTCTCACTACAAACTGCCTGCAAATGGACTTCAAAGATGAGGCAGCCACACCTTTACCTGCCTCACCCCTGATCCCCTGATGCCATTTACCATATCAAGGATGGGGCAGGTAGGCATGGCTGGGGGTAGGGCTGAGCAATGTCTAGTGTACAACATCGTGATATATCACCAGCTATATATCACAATGTCTGAGATAAGAATGGAACGATGTAGACACAAATAGGTTAACATCCTGGCCACTGCTACTACTTAAACTGATTTTTATTTTTTATTTTTTTGCTTTTAACATATTGTTACAACTGTTATTATATAGTCTAAAGCAACAATTATGAGAGAAGTTATGACCAGCTTCATGGTTTTTTCCATATTGCGATTTTTTACATAGCGCACACACACTGTGATTTGCGATATATTGCCACATTGCATATTATGAAACCGCTCCCGCAATGTGGACTTCAAACCAATTTTGGACAATGTATCAATACATTGCCCAACCCCAGCTGGAGCAGCAGAATGGTTTTGTGGGTTAAATCAGGACCCCTTGGTTACGGAACAGCTTAGTTTTTGAACAAATCGGCTTCCGAATGCCACGAACCCAGAAGTATTCAGGTTTGTGAACGTTTTTCGGAAGCCAAATGTCCGACACGGCTTCCGCAGCTTCCAATTGAGTGCAAGAAGCTCCTGCAACCAATCGGAAGCCGTGCCTTGGTTTTCAAACAGTTTCAGGAGTCGAACGGACTCCCAGAAAAGATTAAGTTCAAGAACCAAGGTAACACTGTAATATTATTTGGGCAATGCCCAACAGTGCATGCAACATCCATCATTCTTAGCCAGGTGAAAGGCTACATACCCTTAAAATGTAACAAAGTTATCTTCTGTTGCCTAAAAACTAAAAATACTGCCTGAAGTGACTCTTTTGAGCTTGGCTGTTTAGAAACTGGCAGGAACACAGGAAACTGGAAACACTGATACAGAGGGAAAGGTTATAGGGAGGTCTAGAGAACTAAGGCTTGCGCCTCATCATTATGTCATTCACTGAAGTCACCACACATACATGGGAAGAAGGCAGCCATGTGTGAGAGAAAGACCTAGTGTGGGAGTCTTCAATACATATTCATTTTGACCACTCTGACTCATAGCTCTTCCCAAACCCAAACCCACCCTGAATGGGTGTTGTCTGTGCATGTTCTACAAATGCATTCCATGTCACAACATCATTTGAGCCTTTCCTGCTTGGAGAAACAGGATGTAAAGATGTGGATTTTCACAACTAACACCACTGTCCCAGTTCTATGATGGGGAAAGAAGGGAGGGAGAACAGTGAGGCAACCCACCCAATGGTACAGCATGCAGTCAGAGCAGGGTAGGGTAAGGAAAAGCAGGGAATGCCAGTCCCAATCCCATTGTGCTAATGCCTTTGCGCCAAATTCTCTCTCAGCAAGACCAACCATGTTGTAACACTCAGTGTGCTATCATGTTACAACATGAACCTGTGACACAGTGAAGATTTGCCTCATGGGCAACCTCTCAGTGCCCGCATGCTGCAAAAGAAGCTAAGATGCTGCCAACTCCACTTAGTTCAACAGTGAAACACAATCCTCATGAACTCAGATTTTATGTCCCTGTAGATGAAAGTGTCTGAGCTCTCACAAGACTTATTAATGCAACCGTGGGGAAACAAGGCACAAAAATATTTTGCAGTAATAATAATAATAGAGACTGGTACTGGAGACAGTCAAGTATAGCAACTCCAAATTCTGCCAATACGGCTCTTGCCTGCATAAATAAAAAGGGGGATGGAGCATTTGACGTGTTAAATTTATCACAGGTATTGTATCAGAATTGCTGGAGGAGACTCTTGAGAGTCCCATGGACTGCAAGAAGATCAAACTTATCCATTCTTAAGGAAATCAGCCCTGAGTGCTCACTGGAAGGACAGATCATGAAGCTGAGGCTCCAGTACTTTGGCCACCTGATGAGAAGAGAAGACTCCCTGGAAAAGATCCTGATGTTGGGAAAGATGGAGGGCACAAGGAGAAGGGGACGACAGAGGAAGAGATGGTTGGATGGTGTTCTCGAAGCTACCAGCATGAGTTTGACCAAACTGCGGGAGGCAGTGGAAGACAGAAGTGCTTGGCGTTCTCTGGTCCATGGGGTCACGAAGAGTCGGACACGACTAAACGACTAAACAACAAACAACAACAACATTGTATCAGAATTAGAACTGTGTCTAGTTCTAGTATCACAGAGGCTTTTACAGCACCCCAGGTGACACTTCTATATTAAAGTGGGCCTACTAGTGCAGAGGGTGGATCATAATGCAGCCCTCCAGGTCAGACTTTGAGACCTTCCCCAGGCCAGGCCACACCACACACCAATGCTGCTCCACATCCCTCTTCAGTCCTTTTGCCTGTCTGGATTGTGTTCTTGAACTGTGATTATGTTTCCTGCTTGCCTGCATGGAAAAGTTGTGTGTAGCTGCATAGACACCATACCTTTTATTTTTAATTATTTTTATTGAGATTTTACAACAAATTTTAGCAATGATCAAAAATTCAAATTACATTTTATATTTTCAAATAACACCCCGGCCTTTTGCAACTGGATGGAGATGTCCAGGCACCACCCTTGGCCCCTAGCCACCTGTCAGGCTGCAGTCAGCTGGTCTGCCAGGCAAAACAGCAGTAAAAGATGTGCATCTTTTGCTACTGCTCTATCCCTGCCAAACACCTGTTTCACCCAGCAGCACGGCAGCAAAAAAGAAAAGAAAAGACACATCTTTTGCTGCTGTGCTGCTGGGCAAATCAGGTGCTTGGGGAGGATAGCACGGCAGCAAAAGACGCAGGCAGACCAGCTGACTGCAGCCAGGCAAGTGGAGAGGCCAGGCACCAAGGGTTGTACCTGGACATCTCTACCCAGTCACAAAAGGTGCCTAGCATTCCTATTCCGGTTTCTAACTATTCCAGTTTCTAACACCAGGATTCTTTGGGGGAAGTCATGCACTTTAAATGTGTGGAATAAGCATAGCCTATGAACTTCTTTTGTGTGGCTGGATTGTACAAAATTGTACAAAAGGAGAGAGTTGCATTGGTTGCTTTACTCATGTTTGCCATCACCCTCCGGCATGTGGTTCCTGAAAGGTTTTCCTGTGGCTGAACAGGATTGCCCTCCCCTGCACATCACAAGGCAGAAATGTTCTGTCTCCTCACACTCATAAGGAATGACAATAGATCTGTTCAAAGGCCATTACCACAGCTGGGAGATACAAGGAACTCTCTTTTCCCAATGCAATGTGGAGGCTGATTCCCATGACAAGTTTGCGTACTTGCTTTCGTTTTTTTCATTTCTATTAAAATTTACCACTAACCAGCTAACAGTGAGTGACCCACTCAACACCTAATAAAACATGAGAAACAATCAAACAGTTAAAAAAAAAAATCAGATCAGCAGATCAGCAGCCACAAGTCGGCTGACAGAATCAATGAAGTACAATCAGCCATCCGTCACATTATAAAAGCCTCAAGAAAAAGGGTTTTCACTGTTTTCATGAAGACCACTAGCAAACTATCCAGCTGAACCTCCTTTGGATTCCACTCTCTCCACAAGACATGTATGCCTGAAACTTGGGATTAACACTTCATTCATCTCACAAAGCAAACCACAAAAGCTTGAGCCATAATAAGTGTGGTGGTATTAAAGGTACCACAAAACTTTTGATTGTCTTTCCTAGAGCAAACAATGGCTGTGTACACACTATACCTTCAAAGCACATTTGAAGCACGATTTCCCCCTCAAAGAATTCTGCATATTGCAGTTTAAGGGTTGCTGGGAATTGTAAATCTATAAAGATTAAACTACAGTGCCCATAAATCTTTGAGGGGAAGAATGTGCTCCAAATGTATAGTGTGCAGGGTGTAGTGTGTGTGCAGCTTTAGAGAATGACAAAGTGTTCACGTGACCTGGCACTGAAAAGACAACAGCCAGGTAAAATGATGGGGAGACACAGTTTCAAGACTAACTCTGGTCACAACCTTCTGACAATAGTAGGACCTGAAGAAGGGCCTTTCAATCTGACCTTCAAGTAGCAAGAAATAGCCTCCATGAAATCCTTTAAATATATGCATAGATTATTCTGCATAAGGAGACATGTAGTTTGTGATTTGAAAATTGCTGCATTAAAAAGTACTTTCATCCCAACACGTACGCCAAGAACCCTGTCCCCCTATATGCTTCATAATATATTCCTAAAGATGAAAGTACAGTATATATTCATATGGTCATCCCAGTTTACAAAAATACAGAGAGTGTGTGTGAGAGAGCGAGAGCGCACTGTGCATTTTTAAAATAAATTCCTAAAGGGTTCATCTCCCTAGCCTTATCAGACGATGTTGTATACCATTGTCATCCCTGAGGAGATAGTCTGCAAATGACAAAACAAGAGCAATTACTTGGCCGAGAGCGGCCATCTAATGAGAATCTGGAACTCATTCTGAAACCACTGCATTTGCCCCCATCTTAATTTAGTAATGGTAATCAGAATATGAACTTCTTTATATGGGCCTAACTGTCTTAGATTATAATTGCCTTCTTGGAATCAACTTCAAGCCCAGGTTGAATCACTTGAATCCAAAATGAGTGTTTACACAACAACTTCAAACAGCTTCATTAAAATCATTCTCTAATCTTGCAGAACTTTGTGTATTTATTTTTTTTCAAGACTACAGCTCACTGTGAAAACATGATCTGGCATTATTCGCTCTGGTTCCAGTATACCATCTTCACCTCACCAGAAAACTTTTCTTTTTAGCTTGTGACCCTTCTTTTTAAAAAAAAATTAAAAAATACTCATTAAGACTCAACTCATAGTGGCAAACCATGGTTTCTTGGTATGAGAAGGAGAAGCAGATGCTCTCAGGCTCAGGTGTTCCCTGCTGGCCTCCTCCTGCCTTTCCTTAGTGCATGTGGGGAAAATTCTGCTTCCACTTAGGGGCAAACTAAAGTTTGTCGTTTCATCTGAATTTAGCAAACTGGGTTTTGATGACAGCTATATTTTGCCCTCAGAACAGGATTCTACAGTAGATTGGGACTGTGATTTGAGGACAAAATAGAAAAAGCCTTCCTCTCATATGCAAAGGAGCCTGGAAGCCCTAAGCTGCACAACAAACACACACACATTTAAAGCCCATTTTCCCCCAAAGAATCTGAGAAGCTATAGTTTGTTAAGGGTGCTGGAAATTGAATGGGTAAACCACATTTCCCATGATTCTTTTGGAGGAGTAATATCTTTAATCATATGGTGTATACCCAGCAAACAACTTTAATAATCTCCATGGTAAAAAAATGCTAAACAGCTTTATTATTGAAGCATTCTTCCAGATCTTAATGTTATTTGATCCATCATTTCCCAATGTGACTAGGTCTGTATTATGAGCTTCCTTTGTGGCTATCTTGCAGACCCTTTTAGCAAATAGACTTTAGACATGCAAGTTGTTTCATTGATTTAAATTGACCTGAGGACATTAGGCTGTTATGTTAATGGAAAGGTTCATGCTAAGGGTTGTAGATCTCTGTCTTTATTTTTAACTACTCATTAGATATCTTGCATATGTAGTTTGTGGCCAGGAAATGTGATCTGAAAGGGTGCACTGAAATTCTTAAACTCCTCGGACAAGATTCTTACTATTACAGCCTTCCCAAGGGTTATTGCTATCAAAGTCAAGGTCAGGTCCTGGTAGGGGTTGGATTATGGGTTTGGATTAAGAGCAGAGCCAGAATCAGTCTTGTGATTTTGCAACCCTGCCAGTCATTGCTGGGACTGGAGACTTGAATCAGAACCTGAAGTGGAGCCAGCAAAAGAAGAGGGTGGTAGGAAATCTTTTTCTGCTGAGGGCTGCATTCCTGCATATGCAACCATCCATGGTTACATGACAATAATGGGTATGATCAGAGGTGAAAGTGGGTGGAGCAATGGATGTGACTCTTGCCTTTTTATATAATAGGATGCATTCCAGCAATGCAAAAGTATTTCTATACACATCCTGCACACACCACTCTCCATGCACCAATAAGAGGCATTATCACAGCTCAGTGACACATTCCAGCCAAGGGAAAGGACTCAAGGCTGGTATGGACATGGCCTAGCACTGGAGGTCCACATTTGGCTTCCACCCCTGAGGTTTTCTGTCCTGCCTGCTCAGTGTCATAAATGATCATTGCCCAAGGTCTTATCACACTGAGCTGACATCTGGGTGCAAAGCAGAATATCTGGGGCCATTCAGGAGAGTCTGGGACATGCTCCTATGCTAAGAATCAGCTTCAATGTGCATCATGTGAGAAGCCTACTTCCCATGCTACCTCAGACAACAATATGCATTAGCAGGCAAAATGGCGCCTTTGATGAATTGACCACATTAGGGACACAGAACTCCCTTGCTGACAAGCATCCCTCTTGCATCTTCCATGAGCAATCTCTTCTAATGTTGCACTGCTCACGGGAGTCAGTCACTCGCCCTGGAAGGAAGTCACTTGCATGAGTGCAGTAGAGCAGAGTCATGATGAACTGAACCGGTTCAGTCTCCAGTTCTCCTCTATTGCTCCCTTTCAATAAGCGTTAAAGCAGCAAAAAGCCCAACTCTTCTTACTAATGTGTTTCTGAGTTATGCTTTCTAATTTGAGGGTTTGTGTAGTATAACAAGATTCAGCTATAAACCAGGAAGTTCAAATACAGTACTGTATGTGTCATGAACTGAGTGGGTGGTCTTAGTTTGCCTCAGCTATTCCTTTGGCAATTATTAAATGTTTGTGTGATACTGTTAGTACTGTGTAAATATATTTACTGATATTACCATTCAATTGCTGAAAAAATTAATCACCTGTACTTTGCTAGAAGTGCAAAAACAAAGGTAAGTGACAGAAAATCACATTCCACAGTCCTTTCTCTAGTGCAAACAGTTAACATTCTGAATTCTTTTAAAGATGTTGCTTTATTTTCTTTTTAAATCCAGCATACACTAGAAAGTTAAACATGAGAAAGTGAGTCACCCTGCAAAAGAAACCCTGTCCAGAGACCAAAACGCACAATGCAGTAACTGAGGCTAAAAAAATCCCCAGAAATGACTTTTTAATAAATCACTCAACACGCATACAGTCTAAGTGACTCAGACGATACTCTCCATGTGCAAATGCCCAATTAAACCTTTGTTCCCAAGCAGGAGGGAACTTGGTGTGAGCGACTCCCACTTGGCGATAGGGTGTGTCACCCTAGAAAGCATTCAACTGTACAAAGTACTGGCAGTAAATAAAGCTGAGGAAGGGGATACCTATGCTTGGGTGCCAATGATACCTAATCATGAGCTGAAAGTCACGTTATTCAAGAGTAGACCTGTAGAATTCTCACTGGAAGGAGGGAAAGGGTATCTATAGCTCTTTACCCACAGTTTGGGTAAAGGGGTCTCTGCTAGGGGTGTAAGAACGCACCAATTTCTGTTTCAACCCATGTCTGTTGCATGCAATGCTATTTCCAAACTGTGGCAGTTTGGCTTCTGACAAAAGCTATATTATTTATGTCACTGTCCCCTGTGGTGGAATTTTACAAACTTAATTATGTTACTCCACATCATTTATTTCAGTGCAAAGAAAACACAATATTAAGTAGAGGAGTGCCATCAATTACGTACTGTTTGCAAACTGAAAGCAATGATAAGAGTAAAAAACCCTCATATTCATTGGACTGCTCTCCATTCCAAACTTGGAACAAATAAGTCAAATTTGGAAATTTCCACTTCCCCTTCTGTTTCTGTCAGAACTGTCTTACCTTACGTTATTTCACCTTCTAGCTTTTTCACTACAGCACTTGTATTTTGTATATCCACTGTGCTGATATATGGAAAGATAAAATCTGTGCACCTTTAACCTGTGTTGCAGCATTAATAAAATATTTACAGCTCCATTGTTATTCTTTTTCAGCAGCAGCAGTAAAAAAAAATTTAAATTTTTATTTTACATTCCTACTGATAGCAACCATTTGGTTTAGACACTACTTTCACTTATACCTGGAACTTTAATTGGAGATCATGAGTTAAGTGTTACAATTAGGTACCCACAAACGTGAATTTTAAAGGTTTTTAAAATGATGAATGGCCAAATGAGTGACTGAAAAATTCCAATCACCCTTTTTAAAAAATCCTAGTGTTTGTAGTTTATGTTCAATGCAATCTGGGCTATCCAGAGTCAACTTCTTCTGTGATGTTGGCTGTATCAGGGTTAGCCTTGTATCCCCTTCAGTAAAATGGGAGCAACAGTGCCTCTCTCAAAAGGATGCTGTGAAATTGGTTGCAGATACAGTTTACAAATCAAAATTGCTAAATGAATGGAAAAGCAATAAGATGTACCGGTGTCTTACATTCCAGTTCCAGAGCAGTGAACATGCTAGACTGATGCAACAAAATCTATTAGTCCCCTTGCACTTTAAAAAAGAATATCTAAGGAAGCAATCCTTCAGTCTCTGGGAGGGTACCCCAGATATATTAGACCACCCTCTCAGATGCTGGAGGGGAAATCTGCTGTCAGATTCCTCCCCCAGCCCCCTGCCAACTCAAACACAGAGCACAACAGAAACCTCAATGCACTGATCCAACAGACAACAAAACTCCCTAGTCAATAATGCCAAAAAAGGTGTAGCAGTTTGGATCCAAAACAATTTCACTCCCCCACCTAACCCCCATACCTTCCTGCAAAATAGATAATGCAAGCCCAGTAGGGCACTGGGTGAGCCTTGAAATCATCCTTATATTCCGTTCCCATCCAGATTTAGGCTTTCTCCCAAATTATTGATTCTGGTATAAGACTTTCATAGACTAGGTCCTGCTTAGTTCCCTGATAAAGCAATGGGTTAATGCATCTGGCTGTTAATGAGAAGGTTGGTGGTTCAGCCACAGAGACAGCTGTGGGGAGGATTCCTGTATTGGATGGGAGTCAGACTAAAGTCCCTTCCTAGTCTTCTTTTGCAGTAATTCATATAGTTCCACTTAGAGGACTAAGGAGGAATTTATTTAGGATTTGAATTTAATAGCAATAACTATAATAATAAAATGCAAAATTAGAAAGGAAGTTAGAAAACCATCAGTCGAGGTTGATGGAGGTCCTAGGCTGTCATAGCCAAAGGTTTGTTATGTTGTTTAAAATGGGATGTTATGTTTGGAAAACATGTGTAGAAACACATATATATATAGACAGACAGACTAGAGTCCCTTCCAACTTTACAATTCTATGATCCTATAAAAGCAGGCTTCAGTCAACCCTTCTCCAATTTGGTGCTCTCCATGCATAAGACGGCAGCATGCAGTCCAAAACATATGAAGGGCAGCATGTTTGCAGGAGTGGGAGCTGCTACATAAAACTGTATGCCACAAGCAGCTAATTAGCATTTAAAGATGACAGGCTGCAAGTTGTTTGATCATAAACCACGCAACAAAGAGCTCAGATATAAACAATAAGCAGCCAGTTTCCGTTATTCTTATTTAGAAGAGTCATTCACCACACACAACTGGAAGTCACTACTGAGATTGTTGATGCCTAAGAAGCAGTGAATAGTTCCCAAGTAAACGTCTCAGCTAGCACAGGCAGAAGTAATGCCACACAAGCAGATTGCAAGCGTCGGTTCACAGATTCAGTGTCATCAACTGGCATCTCAAGAGTACTATGAAACGCTGTCTTTAGTGCCAAAAACCAAACAAGGAATCTCTCTCCTTTAAAAAATGAGCTTTCATTGCAACAGTGGAGAGGGACAAGCGCTTCTCAGCAGCAGTAGCTTGCCTCTCCCCACCCGCCCCCTTCTCCAATGGAAGCCACATAGAGACTGGAAGCCTGAGCAGCTGTTAGGACAGCAAGTGAAACACAGCTGGCTTTCATACAAGAGAAGGATGCCGGCACCTAACAAGAGGCACCCTCTGGGTTCTTTCAGAAAAGAAACTGACATTCCTTTCGGAATTCCCCGCGCCTTTGTGATGACATCAACTGGGCCCACTTTAGACATCTTCAAAATTTAGCATTTGGGGTCCTTAATACTGCCACACACGCGGAGAGAATCAAAAGCTGTTTGGAATAGCTGTAGGGATAAATGGTATTCCATTTCTATTTAACTCACACATATAATGAGTCTAGGGGACTCCTAAAAGCAGTAGTGGAGTAAGAATGAGGAACTGGCATCCAACTTGAAAAAAAAAGAAAGATGAATTTTGTCATTTGGGAAGCAAAATCACAACCATCGAGGTGTGGTTTTCTACATCATGGATTTAACATGTCATAAATAGTCATGCCTGCCCAACTATCAAACTACAGCTAAGTCATGCAGGGCACAGCTTTCTCATTTCTGCACAGGGAGCAGGCCTTCCCTATTTTGAATATCTGCCACCGTATACCTGGGCACAACAAACAGCATGTAATTATGCCACCTCCCACATTTGCTAGCATAGAAGTGCATATACATAAGAGTTGCTTGATCATGTTGCTTGATAGCATGCTCTAGTTATCTCCCGCTTGGACTACTGCAACGCGCTCTACGTGGGGCTACCTTTGAAGGTGACCCGGAAACTACAATTAATCCAGAATGCGGCAGCTAGACTGGTGACTGGGGGCGGCCGCCGAGACCACATAACACCGGTCTTGAAAGACCTACATTGGCTCCCAGTACGTTTCCGAGCACAATTCAAAGTGTTGGTATTGACCTTTAAAGCCCTAAACGGCCTCGGCCCAGTATACCTGAAGGAGCGTCTCCACCCCCATCATTCTGCCCGGATGCTGAGGTCCAGCGCTGAGGGCCTTCTGGCGGTTCCCTCATTGCGAGAAGCAAAGCTACAGGGAACCAGGCAGAGGGCCTTCTCGGTAGTGGCGCCCGCCCTGTGGAACGCCCTCCCATCAGATGTCAAAGCGATAAATAACTACCTGACATTTAGAAGGCATCTTAAGGCAGCCCTGTTCAGGGAAGCTTTTAATCTGTGATATTTTACTGTATTTTTTGTTTCTATGGAAGCCGCCCAGAGTGGCTGGGGAAACCCAGCCAGATGGGTGGGGTACAAATAATAAATTATTATTATTGATAGCCATGTTGCTTGATGGGTAATATGTTGATCAGCTGATCAACATGGTGTGTGATCTCAAGAACAGAAAAGTGGCATTTCATAATTTGAGGGGGGTTTTATTTAAAAAATGGTACTTTGGGGGGACCTAGAAATTTCCTGAGATTGCAAGTTTCTGATCCCCATATTGAATCATGCATCAAGCAGGCTAACAATTTGATTCCCTTAGCACACATACCACAATATTCCACCCTTCCTTCCCTATGTGTTCACAGCTCCTTACATCTTCTCGACTTGGGATCTGCAGTTCAGTTCCCCAGCAGGCTCTTGACTTCTGCCAATCCAGTTCCGCAGCAGGGCCCACAATGACTTTAAAATGGGCCTCTACACATATCAGCACTGGCTGAAATCAGGATCCAAGAGAGAACGAGATAACTATATTCATATTTTGCAACTAAGCTAAGCATAAGCCTGAACAAGATCGAAGACTTTTCTTTGGCAACTGAAAAACTAAAGGATCAAAAGACACCAGTGCACATTAGCATTTAATTATTGTAATTATTTGCATTACTTAGGAGGCTGTACAGACACAGAATATAAGGCAGTCTGTGCCCCAAAGGCTCAAAAGATCTACCGATCAACCTAAAACAAGTTCCACATGGGCAGAGTCCTTCCTGTATCACCTTACTAACTTCATGGCCCACCCATAGGGGAGCACTCTATATAGCCCAAGAGAGCAAGTTGTTCTCTATAGGTAAACCTTCCAACTTTTCCTAGGTACTGAAAGAGCCAAATCTCTTTCAAGGCTGCAAACTCAGCAGCATCTCACCCTGCAAGGTGTTATCCTATCTGAATGTTAACACACACCAGGGAGTCTTGAACCAGACTGTTAAAAGGCAGGTCTTCAGAGGAGGAAATGAAAAGGAAAACTGCAGAATCACATGCCTTGGAAGTGCCGAGGGGAAAATGAGAGAGAGGAAAGGGTTTGTCCCGTGTTTTAGCCCTTAAATGGCTTGCTGGTCGATACACTAATTGAGGTGCAAAGCTGCCTTTATTGACCATCTTTCAGAATAATCATCCTCTCTCTCTCTCTCTCTCTCTCTCTCTCTCTCTCACACACACACACACACACACACACACACACACACCCTTACTTAGTACCATCTGACTTGGCAAGATTTTTTATGGGCACAATTAGAGATAAGCTACTACTACACACACAGTCAAAATTCAAGGTTTATTTCAAACCCCTTGCTATTGTTTAACCAAGGAATGCAATAATTTTATTGCATTGCATTAGAAAAGTAAAATGTAAAGGGATACAATTTCAGTAAAACATTTATGCATCCTTTAGGGGAAAAGAAATGCTTAGATGTTGCAAAAAAAAAAAAAAAAACCCAAACCAAACCCAACATCATAAAAAGCTAGATATTATAAATGTGAGGCACACACACTTAACCAAAAAACTTCATGTGGCCCAATCCTATGGTTATTTACTCAGAAGTATGTAATAATTGGTTAAGAGGATTTGTTCCCTTGGTTGTACACAGAATTGCAGCCTTAATGACAACTTTTGGGGCTCTTTGGCACATTTGCACACTGGGGGAAAACCAACCTGTTGTGGTCATCCACAACCAAGCACATGCCACCTGTTCTATTGGCTACAATAGACTTGCTCTTTCAAGCTTGATGGGGAGAGTGCTATGAGCACCAGGAAGGGCCTCTGCAGGTGTGCTTTGGTGACTCCTGCATTAATGTGACATCTGACAAAGTGGGGTGAAAAAGCATCTGACTGATGTAAGGTCTTTAGAGCAAGAACTCTTCTTAAAAATGAGAAATAATGTGCTAGCACATTGATGCAAAAGCAAGTATTGCTTGAAATTAAAGAAGCGCGTTGCACTTCAAAGCATAAAGCGTTGATCACCACCCCCAAGGCAGAGGAGACAATGGATTCAGATCCCAATTATGGAACATATGAACTGTGGAAAGAATGACACAACACTATTTACAGAAAACCTTTGCATTTACAAGACACTTTGGAGGAATAAGGCTGCTAAATATACATCAGGCCAGAATGCTCAAACTGTCTAGACTACAGCTTGTAACAATGTAAAGACAAATCAAATGCTAAAAGGTGTTTTCCATGAGGCATCGAGTATTTACCACTTGTTATCATCCTAACAGAGGCTCAGCTGGTTGTAGTCAACAATGTTTGGCAGTGATGTTCAGCTGTAGGGATCTTCTATTGCTGATTATATTCTACATGTCTTACAGAACTTGTTCTTTAATTTTGGTTGGGGGTGCTATTTTATACTGTTGCAGTTTATCTACTCTTATTTTAATTTTGAAGCCACCATGGACAATTTTTTATTCAGCATGGTGGCATACGATTATCTTAAAATAATCAAGCAGGTGGGCTGAAAAATGATAGTAGAGTTGGTTGTGGGATTTAGTGGGATGATGCCTAAATGTCCAAAATAATATATTTAACAATGGTACATATTTTTTTCTTGTGTCAGAAAGATGCAGCTATTTTCTTTTTTTTTAAGGAAGACTAACAGGCAAAAGAATATGGTGCATGGATTGTTAACAATTAATTGCAGAGATGTGCCCAACGTTTCATCAAAGTCATATTTAGGAGAACAGTGTCAGCGTGGTGTAGTGGTTAGAGTGTTGGTCTATGACCTGGGAGACTAGGATTCAAATCCCGACTCAGCCATGAAGTTCACTGGGTGACCTTGAGTCAGTCATGCTGTCTCAGCCTAACCTGCCTACCTCACAGGTGGTCCACCAAGACAAATGTGTGCATGTAACATAGCCTGCCAGGAACTTGGCAACCCCATTTCTAGTAGGCAGCTAGAGCCTTGGCTGATAGGCAGCTCGTGGTTTGGTGTGTCACATGGTTTGGGTGCAGAACTGTTACCAGCCTCTTGTGTAGAGACTGCTGGCACAGGAAAGTGACTGAGAGCTGCTGCAATGCAGCAACCATGTGATGTGTCCTAGCCCTCATTCCGTCCTCTTCAAGCCAATGGGGACTTTTGACAAAATCTACTGAGATTACCTGTGAAACCATTTAAGATTAAGAATGCAAACTTAAAACACAATGGAAAAAGGAAATAAAAGGAGGCCACAGAACAAAAGGAAAGCAGGAACAGCATTCTTGAATGAGCTTAACTTTCAAATGAGATAATTTTCATTTAGGTCTTATTTACTTGGGAGGCTGAAACTGGGGAAGGAAAAGAAAACCAGAGTGATAAGAGCTGAAGCAAACTGGAGTGCAGCAGCCTGTCAAAGTGAGAAACTAATTGAAGTAGAGATAACTCTTTGGAAAACTGGATCATGGGTGAGGGGACTCAACCATCATAGGGTGAAAATATTCTTCCAGGTTAAGAAATACAACCCATGGAGTTTCCCAATAAACGGGGTGGGGGACAGAATAGGGCACTGGTGGGAAGCAAAGATGCAACACTGCATGAGTAATGAGTCCCTAGATGGTTGAATGTACATAAAGAAAGGCCTTGGTGGATCAGATCAAAGGCCCACCTAGTCCAGCATGTGATTCACACAATGACCAACCAGATGCCCATGGGAAGCCTGAAAGTACAACCTGAGCACACTACCACTCTCCCCACCTGTGTCTCCAAGCAACTGGTATTCAGAGGCTTACTGCTTCTGACAATGGAGATAGAACATAGTTTAGCTACCAGGCACAGAGCCTAAGTCTTATCCTTCACAAAATTGTCCAATGCTCTTTTAAAGCCTTCCATGTTGGTGGCCATCACGATATCTTGTGGGAGTGTTTACCTATGTGTTGTGTGAAAAACTACTTTCTTTTGTCCACCTTGAATCTTCCAGCATTCAGCTTCACTGGATGCCCCTGAGTATCAGTATTATGGGGGAGAGAGAGAGAGAAACCTTTCTTTATACATTTTCTCCACACCATGCACAATCTTATATGCTTGTTCAATGATTAATGGCCTAGAGTTGTGGGTACCAGCTCCAAAAATGAGCCTTGAAATGATATCAAAGGGAAAGCATTATACGAAATTCCAAAATATAGTAGTGAACCAGACCCTTTGATCACTACAAGCCTTGCTTCCAACTTCATATCCTTCCTTAATTTACTATACACAAAGCCTTTCCCCAAAGTACAGAAAATCATCTTGAATGCAAAGTAGCCTTAAGAAGGCTTCTTAAGGTGACAAAGGAGACACAACACAGACAATGGCTATCATGTTGCTGAAGGGTATTTACCAGATTCTTCTGCTTGCAAAGGCCACTTCTGTTGCCTTTTCCAAACACTAAAGCAAGCAGCTGCACTGCATCCATAGGGCAACAGGTTCGGAGAAAAGGCTTCAGTGGGAAACTCAAAATGGCAAGCGGCAGTGTTTTCGGTGCTGTGTTTCAAAAGCTCACAGTGTTGCATTTCCAGACATTTTACAGTAACTGGAACAAGGCCTATCTTGGCTGGGATAATAAATGAAAGGCAGACAAGTCCATGGTTGTATTACAGGGGTAGCAAACATGGTGCCCTCCGGATCTTATTGGACTCCCAACTCCAAATAGCCACAGCTAGCATGGCCAATGGTCAGGGATAATGAGTTATCATCTGACAATATCCAACATAGAGGGCACTACTCTGGCTACTCCTGTCATATTAAAAAAGAAAAGCAACTGCAATAACACATAGTTCAATTCAGATTAGGTATGGTATCATGGAATTTCCCACTTCTGGGCAAGCTGTTAAGAATTATCCAGCCTGCAACTACAAGCACCACAGCTATAGATCTCCACCAGTCTAACTTTCGCCCTGGAGACAGCAGTGAAAATGGTACTTCATTCTGCAACTTGCCAGCCTTTCCTGTCCCTCCTCCTGCACAAGACTAGGAATGTGCAGCTTGCAGATTCCGCATGTTTTCTATAGAGATGGAGAACGAATTCATTAGGTCCACCTTTAACAGTAAACCAGTGCAATCCTATGCTTGTAGACTGGAGCACAAGTATGCAACCAATGGATGCGTTGGTAAGTATTCATTTTTCATAAAAAGCACAAACAAGATGTATACAATTGACATGCAGACTCTTCATGCATTCTTAAGAAAACAAATCTGTACACAAAGTGGGATGCAACAGAGCACCAGCGAGACTGAAAATTAGGCTACACAGTCCAGTTTATCAATGAGCATCTCCATACAGAGATGTTTTTCTCTCCCTCTGGTTCAAGTTGATATGACCAGACTCTTTGTATTACCATCCCTATAAAGAAATTTATTTCAACAGGGGGTGGGAACTCACCCACAGTCTGCACAATCCATACAAACAATATTTAATTAGGGCTCCAAGTAACTGCAGGACAACAGCTTTTAAAAATTGGTCCAATTCATTTTTCTTCTCCCCAGGCAGCACGAAAAGCTTTGCACATGCAGTCACATGTCTAATGGGCCTCCAGTGAAGTGACCATTAACTGGTCTTTTCACCTTTATCTTGGCCAACAATTAAAGCAAGAGCATACTGTGTTCAGTTAAAGTATATTAAAAGAACTGCTACTTCTCATTCTGCATTTCTCTGTCCTGGGATCTTGGGATGAAGAGCAGTATACAAATTTATTTATTTAATTAATTAATTAATAACCCACCTGAGTGTTTTCCTGTGCTGTTCTGTATGGAACAGGGTGATAACCAACTCTGGAAAGCAGCCTCTCAATATGCTATTATTATTATTCTCCAGAACTGAGCTCTGCATTGTCCTTGAGTAAGCGTCAACTAAGTGATTGACTCTTCTGGATGGAATACAGAAGGGACTTGAAACTAATTAGAAACACAACCCCCCCCCCCCCCGCTTGGCATCCCACTCCTGAGAACTGAGCATTTCGGAGCTAGTTATTGACCAAACCCTCACCAGTTTGCCTTTATTGAGCTGTGTTTCCAAATGATGAGTCTTGGGTGGCCGCTGCAATAAGGTCCCGTATGAAAACAGGCTTTGCATTTTTGGTCAACTTCAGGTGAAAAAATCACTCATTAACTGTTAGCCTGCACCTTATATAGAGACCCAAGAGATCGCTTTCTGGAACCTTTGTTCATACAAGCAAGTGGCTACACCCTGGCAGAAAAGGTTTCTGTGAAGTAATAATAGCTTCATAACATAGAGAGTGCCCCTCTGTGCACTACTGCTCCAGCGCCTTTATCTCTATCATATTCATGATTGCTTATATCCTAATAAACTTGCTCGCCTTTAAGGTACCAAATGATTCACCCATAGTTAGTATGAATTACAGTAAGTCTGCAACTTATGCACATTTACCGTATTTTTCGCTCTATAAGACGCACCAGACCATAAGACACACCTAGTTTTTGGAGGAGGAAAACAAGAGAAAAAATATTCTGAATCTCAGAAGCCAGAACAGCAAGAGGGATCGCTGCGCAGTGAAAGCAGCAATCCCTCTTGCTCTTCTGGCTTCTGTGATAGCTGCGCAGCCTGCATTCACTCCATAACACGCACACACATCTCCCCTTACTTTTTAGGAGGGAAAAAGTGAGTCTTATAGAGCAAAAAATATGGTAACTTGTGTGAATTCAGCTTTAGGAACTTGACAAAGAAATTTTAAAAAATGTGGTGGAAAGGGGGCAGATGTCCAGGGGAAAAGATTTTGGCAATCCCACCCACCATTACACCCAATATGTTTCGACTATATGTGATATGCATAACCCCTGCATAAGTTGAGGACTTACAGTACAACCATATTCCTTTTGGGTTGCAGCGAAACAAGCACTTTAAATTGTGACACCCATCATTTTGAGCACTGTGCTTAAGAATGCCTTTGAGTTACACTAGGCAGAACGAAACACATTATCTTTCAACTCACAGACAACATGGCTAAAAAGACATTTCTGACTTCTTTGCCATAAGATTTGGCTGATGCAGCCACTGTAACTTATTTTGTTAAATCAGACATTGCCTGTAGCACTTCCCTCAGTCGTAGCGTGTTAAACAACCTGAGCTCTTACCAGCCCGTGTAAGAAGACTCAAAAGGGTAAAAGCTCAAGGGACAACAACCCCCAGGCAAATTTAAGTCAAAACTCTTGCTTCACCCCGCAGAGGAAATGTACCTAACTCACATTAATGCATGTTCCCTGTAGCAAAATAATGGCAAAGTGTACATTTAAGTTAGTCCAAACTAGATGATAGTTACTTCCAATAAGCCTGGTTTGCACAATAACACCAAGCTACTGTTCATTACGGGACGCGGGCGGCGCTGTGGGTAAAACCTCAGCGCCTAGGACTTGCCGATCGTCAGGTCGGCAGTTCGAATCCCCGCGGCGGGGTGCGCTCCCGTTGCTCGGTCCCAGCACCTGCCAACCTAGCAGTTCGAAAGCACCCCCGGGTGCAAGTAGATAAATAGGGACCGCTTACTAGCAGGAAGGTAAACGGCGTTTCCATGTGCTGCGCTGGCTCGCCAGATGCAGCTTCGTCACGCTGGCCACATGACCCGGAAGTGTCTTTGGACAGCGCTGGCCCCCGGCCTCTTAAGTGAGATGGGTGCGCAACCCCAGAGTCGGACACGACTGGCCCGTACGGGCAGGGGTACCTTTACCTTTACTGTTCATTACACTATGGTCTATTACACCACGGCTCAACATTTTGTGCTATGGTTATTTTACTGCTAACGGTATGATCTGAAATCATGGCTTGTTTTTTCACTTACAAACCTTGGCTTGTTTTCACTACGGCACAGCATTACATGTGAGCCCAGCACTCTAGTGTGTTGAACAGAATAAACATCCACAAAGTTATCAGTTGAATATATGATAGATAAGGCAACAATATGTACAATTTTATAATATGCAGAGGATAATATGTGCAAAGAAACCAGGGAGGGGAGCTGTGGGAAATCCTGGGGGGGGGGGGAGAGGGAGGAAGGGAAGGGAGGGGGAGGGGGAGAATGTAAATGGTTATGTTGATTGATAATTTGTTTGCTAAAATTGTTCAAGAAAAATATATTCAAGAAAAATAAAAAATAAAGTGTGTTGAACAAGCAAAAACATGTATTTCTCTAGCACATGAAGTTGTATGCACTAGAAATGCTCAGTACACTTATTGTGTCACAAGGCTTAACACCCGCTCTATGATCAAGTGTTGAAATTCTTCTTTGCCAGTATTTAATTAATTGGCTCAGCTCCAGTGGGGTTTTTTGTTTTTGTTTTGGTAAAAATATGAGTAAGTGCACATATACAGTGGTACCTCGGGTTAAGTACTTAATTCGTTCTGGAGGTCCGTTCTTAACCTGAAACTGTTCTTAACCTGAAGCACCACTTTAGTTAATGGGGCCTCCTGCTGCCACCGCGCTGCCGGAGCACGATTTCTGTTCTTATCCTGAAGCAAAGTTCTTAACCTGAAGCACTATTTCTGGGTTAGCGGAGTCTGTAACCTGAAGTGTATGTAACCTGAAGCGTATGTAAACCGAGGTAGCACTGTATTGATAAAAGTGCCATGAATGTCAGCACAAAATGACAATGGGAAGTAAGGGGAGGGGAGGTGATGGTACTTTGTATCAGATGAGTAATGTGACACATAAAATACCACTACTCAGCTCCTTCATCTAGAGGCAACTCTTCATCACAGTGAACAGCAACAGTATGTAGAGCCTAGTTAAATGAACTTCCAGAGAAAGTGTACCTCAGAAGACCAGATGCCAGGCAAAATCAAAAAGAAAAACGCCAAACACTTTCACATCCTATTTGTGAAAGCTCAGAAACATCTGGCTGGTCATTATTGGACATGAAAAGCTGGAGTAGATGGACTTTTGGTCTGATTTTTTTCCAGAGACATTTTGTTTTTCATTAAATGAATCCTGCTTTGCTCCATTCTGCATTTTCATTATTGGAAAGAGAAAATAAAAAGGGAACTGCTCAAATTATTTACTTTGTTCAGAGTCTCAGAAATTTCAAGTGTAGCTTAATGGAAGGAAAGTATCAAATCTTTTGTGCTTCTCTTTTCTCTAAGCCTTCAACAATGAGTTTTTCCTTTCTCTACAGGTTTTGTGCAGCTTGACAATGATAAACAGACAATATCACAGCACTTCTCTGAAAAACTAAGGGAAGAAGTACATGCTACAGAAAGCACAATGCTGTCCTCAAAAGCAGCACTCATTTGCCAAAATGATCCTTTCTTTCTGCAGCATGTGGTAACACTTAGCATTGTGTCATGACATCATAACATCTGCTTATATGGATTTTGCAAAGAGATCTGCATAGATAAAACTGTTTTGCTTTGTAAAGTCACTTACATATTATTTTAAGTCTGAAGACACAACCCACTAGGATGGTCTCCTAAATAAGACTGAGATAAATCAAACTACTGAACTGAATAAGCACAGCAAAAGACCTCCACAATTGTAACAAGTACATAGGAAGCTGCCTTAGACAAGTCAGACTATTGGCCCCTCTAAGCTTACTATTTTCTGTACCAGCCTTCACCATATTGGTGCTCTACAACTCCCATCAGCCCCAACTAGCTATGCAACAGTAAACTATGGTTTATCATTATTACGAGTTTTAACCTCACACAATCCAAAAAAGTATAAGAAAGATTGGGATTGTAACCAACGAAAAGGAGCGGGGAACAGAGGGCAAAGAAAGTGATGGGGGCTGGCAACAACTTAAAATACACTTCCAGTTAAAACACCAAAAATTAATAACAGTCTAAAGAAGGATGTCAAAGTTGTTAAAGTTTTTTTTTTCTCAAATGCTGAATAGATATGTATGCTGAGCAGAACTGAGAAACAAAAAAACCCTCACATGAGCCATTCTTATACTGGAAATTTCATGTGTGTAGATATTGTTCAGGCAAAAATTTCAGATTTGAGGAAAGTGATGATACTTGCATAATTTAATGCAGTCACAATAGATATGGCACTTTCTGTTAGTAGTGTGGCCAAGTTTTTTTTCATACAAGGGTTTCAATCCTATATCCAGCTGCCTAAGTGCTAGAGCAGGCATCCCCAAACTCGGCCCTCCAGATGTTTTGGGACTACAACTCCCATCATCCCTAGCTAACAGGATCAGTGGTCAGGGATGATGGGAATTGTAGTCCCAAAACATCTGGAGGGCCTGTGCTAGAGCTTCTGAATTCAATGAGACTTTGAATCCAGCTATAACAGATGTGGGGAATCTTTGGCCCTCCAGATGTTGCTGAATTACAATTCCCATCATCCCTGACCACTGGTCATACCTGCTGGGTCTGATGGAAACTGCAGTTCAGGAACATCTGCTGAACCAAATGTTCCCCAATCCCCATCTATAGGATTGTGCTCAACTTAGAAGAATCCTCTGTATTAAAGCACACTTTCTTTTCTGAGAGACAATTTTTAAAACTGGACATGGAGCATATTGATTTGAATACTGGAAATGAATATAGTGGTGCTGAATGAAGAGATTTGGGGGGGGGGATTAAACTACCATCCAATAAACATAGCCATACGCAAGATATACATATACCAGGAGAAAGAGGAAACTGCAAAGTGTATTCCGTATGGTTTTATAAGAACCTTGGGGGAGGGTGTTATTATAACACTCCACAAATGGGAGAAATAGCAGCTGTTTTTGAATCATATGATTGCACACCATTAACATATGAAAAGGCCTGAATATCGGGCAGGAAAGCTAATGTCAGTGGATCCACAGAGTCCACATGTGTTTCATTACTATATCAATACAGTGACTCAGGATGGCCATGCAATTCAACACACAATTGAAATGCACAGATTGGAGTCAGAAATAAAAAAATTGTGTCTTACCTACATGAACCTACACTAAACTTTAACACAATCATTTTTAGGTACATTAACCCAGCAACCCACATTAGGCCTGTTACTGAATTAAAGGGCAAGGTTGACTTAGGTAAAGGTAAAGGACCCCTGACAGTTAAGTCCGGTCGCGAATGACTCTGGGGTTGCGGCGCTCATCTCGCTTTACTGGCCAAAGGAGTCGATGTTTGTGTGCAGACAGTTTTTCCAGGTCATGTGGCCAGCATGACTAAGCCGCTTCTGGCAAAACCAGAGAAGCGCACAGAAACGCCGTTTACCTTTCCGCCAGAGCGGTGCCTATTTATCTACTTGCATTTTGACATGCTTTCGAACTGCTAGGTGGGCAGGAGCTGGAACCAAGCAACAGGAGCTCATCCCATCGCAGGGATTCAAACCGCCAACCTTCCGATCGGCAAGCCCAAGGCTCTGTTTACACACAGCGCCACCTGCGTCCCTTACATACATGCAAAATCATCTCTGCACAGCAACAAGAAAGCGACCTCACAGCGCAGACATTTACTATTAAATTGAAATTTCCTCCTGGACACCAATTAAGCTCCCACCACCGGACATTACCAGAATTTTCCGGTATATATGGTGACCCTATCCTTGAATGATGTCTCTCTACTTTCCAATCATTCTATTCAAACTCCTCTTCCCAGTTATTTGTCCTGCAGTGTTTCCCCCATTCATTTTGTAAAACGTTAACCAGGTCTCTCAAAAATGTCACCCTTATCTCTTTTTATTAGGATGGATGCATCACCTTTAACTATTTCCTCTTCAGCTCCTTACCTTTCTTCCCCAATCAGTCTTTCTCCCACCTACTATGTGTTTTAAGAGCTTATTGTTATGGTCTTCCTGCTTTGATCCTGCTTTTTAGAACAAGGAAAAGAGACAGGCAGATAGACACACAGAGTAGGGTAGAAAGTGCTTATTCATAGCAATGAAACAAATCATTTCCCCTTTTATCCAGCCCTACAGAGCAGTGGCGTAGCGTGGGGGGTGCAGGGGGGGCCGGTCGCAACATCTGGGGGGGCGCTCGCACTCGCAGCTCTCTGCCCCTACCTGGCTCACTCAACTCTCTCTCACTGCAGTGCTGGCTGTGCGAATCCGATCCGAGCCGCTGGGTCGCCGGCCACTGTGGAGGGGGTGGGTGCCAGGCGTGCGGTGCGGAGAGAGAGCGAGGGACTATCTGGGGGAGGGACAGTGCAGTGGCCGCCCAGCGCAGTGCTGAGCGCGGGAGAGAACCACACCAGATCAGACCAGGCAGCAGCAAGAAGAAGCTGGCAGCGGCAGCAGGTTAGGGGTTAGGGGGCACAAATTACTTGCCTTGCCCCGGGTTAGGGGGCGCAAATTACTTGCCTTGCCCCAGGTTAGGGGGCGCAAATTACTTGCCTTGCCCCGGGTGCTGACAACCCACGCTACGCCGCTGCTACAGAGCCACCTACCCCACAACTCCTTCAACATCTCAATTTATTTCTCCCCATTACCCACCACTAGGAAAACCAGATGTAACTGTGGACAGAATTTTAACAGTTGTATTGCAGGAGAATTTTGCCCTGTCTTAATCCTGCAGGTATGATACAAATCTGTGCTTGCTGAAATTCCCTCTCCTACCCATCTATTAAAGGGGAGCAGAAACCTTTGTCTCCCAGGGAGATAGCTGTTAGTCTACTGCAAAAGAAAACACAGCATCTGGTGGCATCTTAAATGTGAAGAAGTGTATTACGGCATTTATTTGTAGATTAGCAAGGGTACTGTTGGAGCAGAGTAAGCCAACAGGATACCCTGTTGTTAGACTACAATTCCCATCAGCACCAGCCAAAATGGTTAGTTGCCAGGAATGATGAGAGTTGTAGTTCAGCAACATCAGGAAGGCTTCACATTAGCTTTTTCTGTGTTAGAAGGGGGTCCACCCTCCCAAGCCTTCTGTACTGAACCCTAGACCTGGTCCCCTTCCCTCCCTTTTTATATCATCATCATCATCATCATTGCCAACATTATTCTAAGATAGGTGTGGGGAACCTTTGGCCTTCAACAGGCATAGGTAAACTCAGCCCTCCAGATGTTTAGAGACCACAATTCCCATCATCCCTGACCACTGGTCCTGTTAGGTAGTGATGATGGGAGTTGCAGTCCCAAAACATCTGGAGGGTCGAGTTTGCTTATGCCTGGCCTTCAAGCAGTTGCTGGACTACAATTCCCATCAACCCTGGTCATTGGCCATGTTTACTGGGACTGACATAAGTTCAGCAACATCTGGAAGGCCAAAGGTTCCCCACACCTGCCCCAAGGTTTCCAAGCAACTTACAATGCATTTGAAAACCAAATGCATTACACCACTAATTCATATAAAACACATGCCATTCATTAATATTAATAAATATTTAATTTTGTAGAAATGTGCTGATGACATAATATGTTTATGATTAAGTTGCTTGGCTATTTACACACACAAAAGCCCTGCATAACAAGATACAGTGGTACCTCAGTTTACAAACTTAATCCGTTCCGGAAGTCCGTTCTTAAACCAAAACCATTATTAAACCAAAGAGTGCTTTCCCTAATGAGGCCTCCCGCCGCCGGTGACCTTCCACCATTTGGATTCCGTTCTTAGATCAAGGTAAAGTTCGCAAACCGGGACACTACTTCCGGTTTTGCAGAGTTCATAAACTGAATTGTTTGTAAACAGAACTGTTCTTAAACCGAGGTGCCACTGTATATGCACACAGAGGGCATCTGGGTACACTACAAAATACAGTGCTGGGTACACTACAAAACACCCCAGCTTCCCACAAACTTACATTTGTGGACACACCCTGCATATAGATAAACAGCACTGGGGACAAGATTATACCATAGTGCAAAGACCATGAAGCTGAAAACAGTCTCTCAAAGTTAGTGTCTGAATATGACCCTCTAGGAGCCAATGATACAGTGTCCCCAGTACCCATCCCACAGAGCTGTTCCAGGAGGATACCGTGGTTGATCAATAGCCACAGGGAGAATGAGAAGCAGAGCTGCATGAAGGATAGGGCTATCAGTGTCTACTAGCCATTATGTCTGTGCTCTGTCTCCACTGACGGGGCACCATGCCTCCAAATACAGCTGCTCAGAATCACAAG
Source organism: Podarcis pityusensis (assembly GCF_964106645.2). NCBI lineage: Eukaryota > Metazoa > Chordata > Lepidosauria > Squamata > Lacertidae > Podarcis > Podarcis pityusensis. The sequence continues at coordinate 17,851,489 of NC_138037.1, read as the reverse complement.
TGGGAAGGACTGTGTAGGACTCCAGTTCAGCTTGTGGGCTTGCCTTGGCATCTGGCTCCCCACTGTGAGACACAAGATGCTGTAATAGCGGGGCCTTTGACCTGATTCAGCTGGGCTGTCCTTATGTCCAAAGGGCCTCTCCACACAACTGGGAACCCTGACATAGCAGTTGCAGGTGGGACTAACATGCCAATTCCCTGACCACATCACACGCTCACCAGCATCTAGACAACCCATAACCTGGGTTTAAGGAGCATTTGGCAAATAAACCTATCTGAATTTCTAACACAGGTTCAGATGAACATTCCTCCCAACTCCACAGAGATAGGGGCACAGTTCCTTGGAGACAAGATGGTCCTTTAGCACTGAATTCTCAGTGCTAAGGATATTTCCAGTTCTCATAAAAATGAGGACAACGCAAAAAAGGCTAAAATTCAGGGCAATGAGAGTGGGGAGAGGAGAACTGGAAATTTCAAAGGAAACGTCTCTCTCTCTCTTTAGCTATCAAAATTTATTATACTATGCTAACACCACCAGAGGGATACTCTGTGTTACTTTCGCCCCCTTCAGAAACATACATTTTCTTGTGTATTTACATGAGTATGTCAAGTCTATTTACATATCAATTCTTAACCCAAAACCAAACCTTCGTTTATTTACAATGCATAGTTTGCCACACACACAGGCACACACTTTGGCCAAGAAGTAGACATTCTGCAGTGTAAATGTGCTAAGGTAAGCTTTTTAGCTACTTTTGAGTAAAAGCAAACATATTTGCAGTTGATAGCTGTATTTTATTTTAACTATCTCACACAGCCTTTAAAAATAAGGAGAGAAATATAGCCTTGTAGGTATAAACAATGGGCTATTTAGAATTTTATGTTATTTAAACTGAAAAAACCCAAACAAGTTAGTTCAAACATCTCCTTTTATCTTGGAACACATCTGGAACACATTATTCAAAAACAACAATTGGAGCTACTATTCCATAAATCCACAACTGCTAAAAATATTTTGCCAAATAAAATTAAGACAGTTTGTAAAAGAAACCAAATGGATGGCTCCTAGCCCAGTGACCCATTCACCCCCCTACACCTACACCCACCAGAAATTAAAGATTATGGGGAAATCCAAGCCTGTCATTCCTCTTGCAGAGTAGTGCAGGAACCAGTAGAGACATCCGCTAATGCAGGAGTGGAGAATGGATGGCTCTCTGGGCGTTGCCAAACTACAGCTTCCATTGGTCCTCAGAAGCATGACCAATGGGAGTTGCAGTTCAACAACATATGGTGGGCTAAAGGTTCTATACACCTGTGCTAATATAAGAACAGGGGAGGCAATTTTTGCAGCAACAACAACCTTTTCTGATGCAGCCTCCTGTGCTCCCTAAATTCTGAGGGACCCTCTATAACTTCACATTTCAGGTCAAATAGCCCCTGGCACATATCAAGACCATATTCAGCTTAGAGAGTGTCAGTGGATTGGATCCAGATTCAAGACATGCATATAGCAGACCCACTGAAATAACTGCCAAGCACAGCTGAGACTGCAAGCCTAACTCTACTCACCTGTGAATTAGCCCCACTGAATGCAATAAGATGAACTACTTCTAAATAGATGTACTTAGGACTGCTCTGAAAAATTGAGATCCAACTCAATGTTTCTCCCAGGATATTCTCCCTTTTCATAGCAGTCATTAAGCTATAAGTAGGTGGTAGTTATCATTTCTTGGCCCAAGGATCACATTCAACTTTGACCACCCTTCTGGAACTGCACACAAGCAGCAGATGTGGCCACCACATACTCTCTGCACACGTGTACAAGTCAACAACAGCCCACCTCAACTAATCCAATGCAGGTGATCAATAAGAAAAGGTGCTTTGCATTTCCATCAGGGTGCTTGGTTGGGCAAGATTTAAACCTCTCCACCCAATACAGTGCACTGTCCAATTTATTTATTTATTTTCCTTTCTGCCATCATTGTCAAAATCAGGAGGGGCAGCAGTCAGGGGGGTCAGAAAAAGTGCCTGGGGGGGGTCAGATCAAGCCCCCAAGCCTGGGGTTAACTGGGAGCTAGAGCCTTAATTAGAAGACTGATCAGGAGCCAAAAGACTGAAGGCTGTACAATTTTGCTCTCAGAGTTTTCTAACAGGTATAATTCAAACACTTGTTTCCCACAGAACTGAAAACCAGTTACGCAAGAAAAAGAGCTGCACACTGAATCAACAAAGATGGAATTCACAGGCTTTCTGCTGTGAAGGACAATATACAAAACCACTAACAGATATGCCAACACACAAAAGCCTCCCACAAGATGGCAAAACCTTCATGAACAAAAGCAAATGAAAGGTGGTTTTATCAAGTCACTTCTTTTTAGCTGTAATAGTAGAAACAAAATAAAGATGAAGTTTATATACCTGGGGGTGGAGCAGTTCATTGTGCCATTGATTAGCATGGCGCATGGAGTGTTAGACTGAAACAGGGCATTTTCAGTGGTGGCCACCCTATTGTGGAAGTCCATCCTTAATGAAACCCAGTGCCCTCCATACTGATGGGAGCCTTATGCCAAGTTAAGCCATTGTGGTTCATCTAGCTCACTACTGTCTACACTTACTGTTAGCACTTCTCCAGGGTTCAAGGCAGAGGTCTCTTCCAAACCTAACTGGAGACATCCAAGGTTGAACCTGGGACTTTGCACATGCAAAGCAGATGCTCCATCATGGAGTCACAAGTCATCCCCTGATAACATTCTGGTGTAGATTCAAAATGTATGTTTTTCCTCCACCAGGTATTTGGAACATAGTTGTGCTGGAATTTAACAGTTTTATTGCTTCCTGCCTCATGTTTTGATTGCTGATAAATTTTATGGAGATGTTATGGATATTTTAAACATTTTTATGTGTTCGTATTTTATTGTTATTGTTAGGGCTGGTGGGCTCCAGAAGGAGGAAGGGTGGCTTTGGAAAACAAAGAATAACTAAATATTTCAAAGCACTCTCTTATGCAAGGTGATTCAGCCACAGAGGCCTGCTCCCAGTACTTACCAAGAGCTTGATAGCAAAATGCTAATTTGAATAATGTGCCCACACCCAATTAAAAGTATCATTTACATTTAAAAAAACTGATGGGTGCCAAACTACTGTCAGAGGGGCTGTGGCATACTACTTCTACAATTAGCACATACAACTATAAACAAAACTGAGTAATCCCTTCAGGAATAAATACTTGACACTGGGACCTAAAGCTATGGGTTTCATCCAGTTGCAGCTTCCTGCTCATGGAAGGTTCTTCAATCCAGGAGAGATTTCCATGAATAGAAGAGGAGAAAGCATTTTTTGCCACTTCCCCCATTCCCCTGCAACCTTCCTCAGATCTGGTCCAAAGGGTTGGAGGACCTCTTTTGAATACAATGGGGGCAGCAAGAGAAAGGCAGATTTGTATTTTTTAAAAAACAAAAAACTTCCTTGCCCCCTCCAATTTTTGGAAGCTAATCTGCTGGAGCAAAGAGCTACCTATGAACAGAGGGACACAACCCTCAAGAATCCACGCATTAGGCAAAGTGAGGCAACCGCCTCAGGCAGCAGGATCTACAGAGGCAGTAGATCCCAAGGTGGATGTTTATTGTTCCCTGCTTGTTCCTGATGTTGATCCTCACACATCCCTTCTTCCCTGGAGGGGAAGTGTCATTTTGTGGTTCACCTCAGGTGTCAGAATGTCTTATGCTGGTCCTGTGCTCAGTTGTCATCAGCCTGTTTTGGGGAGAGGAGATGGGGGAGCAACTTCTGCAAATCTTGGGGCTTCTGAAGCCTGCTGAAACTTCCATCTTGTGACTGGCTATGTAAGAAGTGGCACTCAAACTGTGTTTGCTACTATTATATAGGATATAAGCCTTCAAAGTAGGAAATGAGTTACTAGTATCTACAGGGGCACTACAGCGCTTTGAAATGCAGGCTTCCCTCTCCAGTACTTCAAAAATGAAACCTTGATCATTTCTGCAGTTTAAGTGCAAGGAAGAAGGGTACAAAATAGCTGCAACTCCAAGCCTGCCAGTCAACAAACAGATACGGGTGTCCAGGAGAAGCTGTGATGAGTACTCTCGGCAAATATTTGGAACTCACCAAAACCGCCACTATAATCCTATCCAGTAGAAGAGCAACTGCCAAATGCATTCCATCTCTGCTGATCCTCCACTAAAGTTATTCACATATTTCATACTGCATGAATAGCCAGCCAGTCATTTTCCAGCATTCCACCAAAAGGTTACCACTCTTGAAATGTTTTAAGAGCATAGGAAGTCGGCTGCAACAACAAAAATATCAAGAGGCGGGTGGGATACTTTTGGACATCAACTCAAGCTGGGGAAAAGTAGCATCTCTTCAGATCACTGGAACATAGGAAAGTGTCCATCCAGCTCAATATTGTCTACTCTGACTGGAAGCAGCTTTCAAGGGTTTCAGACATGAGTCTCTCTCAGCCTTGGGATTGAATGTGAGACCTCCGACAGGCAGGGCAGTTGTTTTACTACTGAGATACAGCCTTTCATGAGAGCCTTAAAAGAGGAAGCCCCCTTTTTTATCCCCCCCCAAACAAGCTTATGCCATGATACGCTTTCTGCAACAAGAGGGTTATAGAACTACTCTTTGGAGTACTTCCCTACCTGTTGCTTATTTGTCACTGAAAAACACAGACTCTAGTCTTTCTCTAATGCATTTTTATTTCATGCTGGGCTCCCTCTAGCCACGGCTGTCCAATTCAAATCTAATAATAATAATAATAATAATTTGTTATTTAAACCCCTCCTATCTGGCTGGGCCTCCCCAGCCACTCCAGGCGGCTTCCAACAAAATATTAAAATACAGTAATCCATCAAACATTAAAAGCTTCCCTAAACAGGGATCCTCCTTTTCTTTTTTAAACTCACAACTGAAGGGGGAGGAGCAATCTGGATCAGATTGATGATGTCGTGAGGTTTTTAACCCTTTCATTCCATGCCATTTTCTCTTCCGAAAATTACTCTGCACAGAGCTGCTATTTCCCCTAAAGCTGCCATTTACAGCAAATTTCACAGACAGGACTTACTTCCGAGTGACTATCAAGGATAGGAGCCTCCCTGACCGTCTTTCACCTAACTAGTTATAAACATTTTTATTCTGCCAGGCTTTTGCCTTCTAAGGTCATTGTTACTTGTGAGCTCTGCTGCTGTTGCTTTTAAATAAATTTTAACGTCATGTGTTTTGTGCATATAATTGCAGAGGTGGGGCAACATGGCCCAAGAGCCACATTCCCGTCTTGGAAACCTTCTGGGTGCTACATCAGAGCAACTACCGTGCATTTTGTCTTTAGACAGTAGGCTAGTTTCTTCACAATCACACAACCCAAGAATAAAGCAAGAAGCATTATTGGAGTTCAAGCATAGTTTTGGTGCACAGAATGGCTTGGGAGGGCAGTAAGTCCAGAGGACAAGAAAGAGAAGACTGGAGGGCTGCATTTGGTTCCCCAGAACTGGTTTAAAGTATTATGATTTTAAACAGTTGTCAACCATGGGATAACTTGGCCACAGCTGCCCATGTGCTGGCACAACTGGACTGCTGCAATGTGCGAGCCAGCAACATCTGGGGAACGAAAGGTTCCCAATGCTACCTTACAGACTTATCTTGCATTCAACAAGAAGCACAAATTTCCACTTACATGTATTTGGGTCTCCACAGCCCAAAGTGCAAGGATGGGACATTATTCAATCTCCCCATTATTATAAAATACAGTAGACAAAATAAGGTGCATTTAGTCCTGTGTTTTCTTAAGTCTCCTTTTTATAGCAAGTTCTGTCTCTTGCCATGTAATTAACTTTTCATTTTCCTAGCATAATGATCCCATTCCAAGAACAACAAAAGATGTCATTTGCATTATACTTGACTTAATTTTGAGCACTGCTTCCTATAAAAGGTATTATCAGCACCCGAGAATTCATCTTTTGCTTTTTAATTTGCAAAATAATATGACTCTGACAGACTACTGCCAGGAGGACATGTCAAGAAAAGGTAAAGCAGAGCTGGAACAATTCTACAAAGTTCTACATAGCTACAAAGTTGATCCTGCCACTGAGGTATCCAACAGGGTAATCTTAGGCTAGGGATGCAAGAAAACATCAAATTCTGACCCATGTTTGTCACATACAGCACTGTTTCCTTTCTACTGCAGTTAGTTTGACTTTCAAAAAAAACTGTTATTCATCTCTTTGCCCGCTGGGCAAAATTTTAAATAATAAAGTATATAACTGATTACATTATTTCACGCCAGCAATTTCAGTGCAGAGGAAATGCAATGCAGCTGGGAAGGGGAGCAATCAATTACTTATCATTTACAGACTGAAAAACAAAAGTGAATACCGATTGTTTTCACCTGCCTGATTTGCCTTCCAGACATGGAAGCAAATAAGTGAGTTTCACCAATTTCTGCTCCTGTTTCCATTTGAGTTCTTTGACACCCCTATGCTGTGCATGTCTGCTACTTAGAAGTCACATTGAGCTCCATGAGATTTTGCCCCAGGTAAGCATGTACAGAACTGCAGCCCTATAGGGCAAGCATGTGCATGTTTAATTGGAAGTCAGCTTCACTGTGGTCAATGGGGCTTAGTTCCTGGCAAGTGTGTGGAGGATTGAAGCCTTTGGCTACACTTGTACATAGGTACTTACTTGGGAGTAAATTCCATTGAGATCTACAACTCTTAAATGTGAGTAGGCAGATGTGCATAGGATAATATAGTCACTTTTCAGACCTGGTCATGCCTAAATTGATGGCAGCTTTTATGGGTTAATTCTTTCCTCTAGTAAAAGCATTTTTATAGGTGAACCTGGAATCTACCGTCTCTACCTGGAGTAAGCTCCACAAAGCACAACTGAATTTACTTTCAAGTAAGCATGCATAGGATGGCCCAACAGAATATTTATATGAGGGATGGGAAACCTACGTGACACCCCCCCACCCCCCGAAGTTGTTGGACTTGCAGCTACTCTCACTCCCCAGCCAGCTTGGCCAGTGGTCAGGAATGATTAAGCCCAACAACTTCTGAATGATCAAGGTTCCCCATCCATGATTTACATAGTGTATGTTACACATCACAAACTTACTTAAGAAAGGGAAGGTACATGCCCCAAAGAGCACAAAATCTACATTTCAGAGTTGGTACAGAGGAAGATGAGGACTGGCAAAGGCAAGAGCAGGGGTTGGCAACTTAAGGCCCATCAGCCACAAGCAGCCCACAGGGGTCGTGTAACCGGCCCATGAGCCACCCCCAAACAGAGCCGCCTGCTCGGCAAGCCCCCATGTGCTGCACTAAACCGGTGCAGCGCAGCGTGGGGACTCGCTTCCACAGTGCTGGAAATCACGTCTGCGCAGACGCCAGAAATTGCAGGCATGGGTGCGTGATCCAGCCCATGGAGGGATCTCCACTGGAGTGAACCAGCCCAAGCGAGGTAAACCTTGCCAACCCCTGGGCAAGAGAAACAAGAGATGGCTGTGGCTAATGTTAGGCTTTAATAAGGTTGGCATCAAGATTGTTTTAAAGGAGGGACATGCTGTTTTAAGGAATTTCATTTTCGTTCCACCACCCCTAGGTGCGTGCACACAAACACACACATGCACACACACCCCACAGGCACCGGCAGGAGTTGTTATACATAAAACATATTCAAATATGTCAAATAAACTTTCAGTAGATGCCAACTGCCTGCATAAGACTAGAAAAAGAATACAATGAGTGTTTCAAAGGTTTACTGTTCAAATGCAAAACATTTTGACCAATAATACCAGCAGGGCAATCTATCAGTATATTTGAATATTTAAATATATGGCATCCATTTTCATATCCTCTATTTTGAAGTTATTTGTACAATTTCTCCCAATCAAGTTTAACCATACCATAAAGCTTTTTGTAGATGGGGTGAGGCCATAAAGCAGCAGTGGGGAACCTGTGAGCTGACCCTCTACATCTTGCTCAACTCCAGCTTTCATCATCACCAGCTAACACTGCCAATGGTCAAGGAAGATGGGAGTTGTGGGCTTGAAACATCTGGGAGGACCACAGATTCCCCACCCTTTCCCATAAAGCATTCAGTATTGTATATTTGATTGCTATAATCTGCTCTATAACCATAGGGTAAAGAGCAGATTAGAAATAGGATAAGCAAACATTTAAATTAGTAGCATAGTATTTTCTTATGGATGGCAGCACTGACTGCAAAACATTTCACATAATGCACATTTAGGTATTCAGTTAAGTACTTTTATAATGTGATGCTCTGGGAGAGGAAGATGATGCACATTTAATGTACAACTTAATAAAGTTCTGGAGATGCCTAGGCATCTCTGCTGAATGAAAATATTGCCATATGAAATTATTATTCAGTCATGCAGAAAAGCATATGCTACAGCCCTCTGACATGTCTGAACCACCTCTGGGGTTTGACAGCTTGAAAGCATCATCACCTTAAAGTCCTCTCACACACCCCATACACTGTGAGCTGGCATATCTGAGCGAGAGGCATCTCTCTCCAAAAACAAAGGGACTCTTCATACATTAGATTTTTAAGTATATGCTTAAACATCTTAAGTGTGCCCCTAAGTACACTAAGCACGAATGCTACAGGTTGATGTTTGTGTACCATTACTGTATATTCCTGTTGTTGCACTTAGGAAAACAAGATTGTCTGGAGCGTCCTTCCAAATAACACTTTGTTGCAAATCCAAGTTTGCTGTGGTGCAATGTTGAAACAATCCCAAACATTAATTGTTTGGGAAGCAGAGAGCAAACAGCGAAAAGCAAACTTGAAACTCTGTCAAAACCCTTTGAGAATCGCTTCCCACCTTTTAACCACACAACTGAAGGAGTCTCGTGAGCCACCTCTCTAATCTCTTTCCCCTACCCACATGCAACCATGCATAACCTGATACTGTATTCAGCTAGAGTTAAGCTAAGACCTTGTATTCCAAGAAGTTATCAATGGCTGATATAACACAGGAAGATAGCTTCCTGAGAACAAGAGTATGAACACATTTGCTGAAAGTAAGGGGGTTGGCTGCAATGCCCAAACAAGCCAATTTTCTTATTTTTTAAGGAAAGGGAGGTGTCAAAGGGTACATTAATAACAGAGCCCAAGATTCTTACTTCATATTATTGCCAGTGTGGTGTAGTGATTAGAGCATCAGACTAGGACCTGGGATCCGGAGACTAGAGTTTACATCCTCACTCAGCCATGGACCCCAATGGGTGACCTTGGGTGAGTTACTATCTTGCAGTCTAGCCTACCACACAGGGTTGTTACTAGGATAAAATGGAGAAGGGGAGAGAAACAGGTATGCCACTTTGAGCTTCTTGGAATAAAAGTGAGATATAAATATAATAAAAATCTATTTCAGGCAAGTTTTCTTAGAGCAAATCCATAGCATGCAAAACAGCAGCAACCTCCAGCCTGTTATATGTGTGATACCCTACTTCCCAAGGTGCCTCTGCAATCATCTCCAGTTGCCTGTTTCAAAATGAAAACTCCATCATGCACCACCTTTCATTTGGCTTTAAGAAGTGCTGGGCATGTCAAAGGCAGTGCTATATAAGCAACAGCACCGTTCTTTTCACGCTGTCCTGCGGTTTGCAGGCAACATGCTGCTGCTGCTGCCTCTACCAGCCATTCTGATATGACTCACAACCTGCTGGGCTTGTCTCTCACTAAAAGCCAGCTCTCCTCTTCACAGCAAGGCATTTTCTTGCACTTTGGATGGGGGTTCAAGCTGTGAATAAAAACACTTCTTAGGAGCTTACATACCTCGATGGGGGGGGTGTCCTATTTTGTTTTCCAAAATAAATAGGTTGCTTATTTTCCTAACAGGGGCCTTTTTTGTTTGTATTTCCTTATGTCATTTGGATTTTCCCATGGATTTGGTCCCCCACCCAGAACAAGTAGCACTGTGAGCACACAAGACTTATTTGCCAGCTACCTTTGAATCTAGAGTCTACTGTGTTTTGTTATTTTCAATGCATGGTTCTAAAATATACTGGGAAGTAGGAATATCAACAGAAAAGGATTGTATGGCTTACCCAAACACCCCTTCCTGTAATTACCTATGCTCTCTCTCAATTACAAACAAAGTCCAAAAAAAATTCCCCAAGCTGCAAGATAGAGATGAGAACTAAACATCTCTAGAATGAAAGCCTGCAATCAACTTGTCAGTCAAAGGGAAAGTTACAGAATTACAGAATGTATTTTCTTTCTGTTTTAGAAAAGGGATTGTATCTTACAATAAGGCAGAAGAGCTGAACATTACAAATAGCTATGTATTCTGCCAAAACTACATCAGAATTATTATTTACTATTATTATTTTGCAGGCGTCCTGCAAATCCAGTAAAAATACAAGCAAGCTTTATATGAGGCAGGAGGACATGTGAACTCCAGTGGACAGTGTGCTCCAGAACAACAGAGCAGTTACAGTTCTGGGCATATTCTAATTTTGTTCAGCACCTCATGAAACCCACAATTAAACAGTTGCTTATGTTTCCCACCATCCAAAAAGGCAATTGTGCAAAGGAGGGATTTCAGTCCCTGGGGTGTCTTACAGCCTCACTCTCTCCTTCCCCATACAAAAGTAGGCAAACACACTCTACATGCTGACAGTGTTTCAGGAAGCATGGTGAGGATATGATGGCTGCATCCAATGTTAAGCCACATTCAAAGAAGGCCCACCAAAATGAATGAAAGTGACTAACCTATGCCCATTAATATCAGTGGGTTTACTCTGAGTAGCACTTAGTTGGGTACAGCCCGTAATTTGTGCAAAATGTGACCTGCACAATTATAATCAAGGCACAGCTATTTATCTCACAGGAAAATAGAACTCACTTGAAAGAATTTTTTTTAAAAGAAATCTAATTTTTGCTTTAGTTAACCAATTCTGTGTTTGAGAGCTGAAAGGAGGTAGAAGAAAAATAAAGCTCGGAGTTTATTTATTTTTTAATAGCAGAACTCAGTTACTGTTCCTATGCATGAGAACTCCATGATTTCATGTTTAGGGTTTTCTCTCTCCGGCCTGGACTAGCTGGAAAGCCTGGGGCTGGATTTCAAGTCTTTGCAGTAACCACAGCTCACGAAGAGAGGGGGTGGGGTGAAATTTACACGGTGCAGGAAGGAATGAAAGAAGGGTTTTTTTCTTTCAAAAATAATAACACAGCGTTGTTGTTGTTTTTGAAAACCCACACACCTTTGTGGATATAACTCGCTGTTGAACAACAACGCCGAACTACAACTCCGTGTAACAATTGCAACTGGAGAGATGTCAGCCTTAAGTGACATCTAACAGCCTAGCTGTGCTTTGCAACCCTCGGCGTGCATAGGCGATGAATGCAACACAACAGCTCCCCAACACCATCCTCCTCGAAAGAACTACGTGATTGGAGGGGGTGGGCGGGGGTCTTTATAAGTGGGAATGGGGGGAGAGAGGCTGAACTACAGCCACGACGACCACTTGCTGGTTCCAAACACACACACCCCAACACAAAAACTGCAACAAAGAGTTCAGGCCCCAAAAGCCACGCGCGACTCTCTTTTGCAACTGTGTATCTCGCCACACCGGACTTAAAAAAAAACAGGCAAGAACCACAAATCTCAGCGAAGAAGCACAAAAGGGGGGAAAAGGAGCCATGATGTTCAGCCAGCCCCAAACTCGGAAGCTTCCCATTTCCAATCGCTCTCTCTCTCACACACACGCACATTCTCCTCCTTCTGGATCAGTAACAGGGACGGATACAAGAGCTCTGGGCGCTTGAAAGTTTACTGTCCCGGGGCGGGAAGGGGGAGGCGGCAGCGGACGACGACGGAAAGCGAGAGGAAGCGATCCCTGCTCCCCAAAACTCTCGTCCACGCTTCCTTGGGAGACTTTCCGAATCCCAGCTCCAGCTCAGCTGACAAAGCTCCCAACCCCGGGCTGGGGGTGTCCCGATCGGAGCCCCGCTCGCTCCTCTGGCTCCCTTCCCCACCAGCCTCCACTTTTTGCCTCTCTTTCCAGCTCCCTCCCCTCTCCAGGAAGCGCCATATTGATCCCAGGCGCCCTCTCTCTCTCGCTCTCCCTCCTCCTCCAGCTGCTGCTGCTCCTTCGCCTCCAGCCCGTCTTTCCTGCTCACCTCGCCCAAGTTCTCTCCCCCTCCCCGCCGCCCAGCTCCCCCCACCCCACCCTTCGGCCCCCACGTCGCGCCCACGCACTCACCTTGGCGATCGCCTTCCTGTACCTGGTCACCGCTTGCTCGATCAGACTGAAAACTTTCATCTGGCCGTCCCCGCAGGGCACGACCACCCGGGTCCGACCGAAGCACACGGTGACTTTCATCCTGCCGCCCAGCGCGGCTCCCGGCCCCGATCCTCGGCCCGCCGCTTCCCGGAGCCCGCTGCTGCTGCTGCTGCTACTACTACGCGCAGATCGGCGGCAGCGCGGAGGGAGACGAGCGCCGCTCGGCTGGCCCTTCGCGCTTCCCCGCTTCCGCGCCCGGCCAGCAGCGCCAAGCGGGAGCCCGGCCCGAGGGCGGGCGGCTGGCGGAGCCTGCAGCTACCAAGTCGGCGGAGTCCCGTGGCGGCGCGAAGGGGGAGGCCCGGGCGGGCGCCCGTTCACATGCTGCGGGGGGAGGAGGAGCGGGGCGCCGCCGCTGTCGCCAGCGCTAAGCAGGCATGCTCGCTCCTCGCTCGCTAGCTGCTCGCCCGCTCCCTTCCTGGCGCGCCAGCCGCTGCCTCTGGCCACCTGTTCGGCGTCTCCTCCTGCGCGCAGCTAGGCGGCGGCTTGCCTCACTCCTGCGACACGGGAAGGGCCGGGCTGTCTCCCCGCGAAGGCCGTGCAGGGCATTGCTCTTCGCCAGTCGCTCTCCAAGGCTCCCCCCACACCCAGCCCCGTTAAGGGGTCAGATGCATGGCCAGGCGCACTAGGTATCCGCCAGCTCTCTTCTTCTTTTCTCGGAGAGTTGGTTGTTTTCCACCCTCCCACCACTTTGAAAGTTTTGCTCTACTTCCTGGCTGTTTGCTTTCCCGCTATCAGGTTTATTCCGGAGTAACTTTCGTCTTGCAAACCGTCTCCTTGCCCAGGGAGGCCGCAGTCCTAAATGGGGTGGGTGCTGGGGCGCCAGGCCTCTCTGCCTTGGTGGAATTAAGTGAGCACTCAGCAGTTGTGGCTCCAGAGATTGGGTGATCCGCAACAGATGCGCAGCCCCAGCTGGTTCGGGTTACTCGGTGGGAAATGTGCGCAGCGTTAGGAGAGGAGTAAGGCTGCCGGCCCATGCTTACTTTCCACTGAGAGCAACAGCAGGATTCTGTGCATGTTGACGCACAAGTAGACTGTGGTCGGGAAGTAAGTGGGTTTAGGATTGCAGACTTCGTCTCCTCAAAGCATCCCTTCAGACTGGTTTTTTGTAAGTGTATTTTGCAACATCCCAGTTTTTACAGAAGTAGTACATTAGTGGTGGATTTATGCCAAACCATCCATGCATCCACTTTATTAGTTGTTCTGTGATACTTCCTCTGCATCATCACATTATTGCCATCTAGAGGGGCACTCTTATGCTATAGCACCACAAAAGTGCAGCACTTGTGGGATAAAAAATGTGCAGGTTCTCAGCAGAAAGTTATGGCGTGTGCACTGGTGCACAGCAGCATGTCAACCCTGAAACTTTTGCAGTTGCAAACAGCATTGAAAGCATAAACCTGTAGCTACCAGAAGATAAAGTGAGATAAAGCACTCCAACAGACAATGTCAGCAAGCATTTAGGAAGCAACATTCAAGGTTATAATAGTTAATACTGGACCCCACTCAAAATGCACAGAATAAATCCAGATACTTTTAAAGGACTGCTGGAAAGGGTGTGGGGAGAGAGGAAGCTACTCAGTCTATGATGGGGGGTGTCACTACATAAAGGAATTCTGGAACACAGTATTCACTAATTATCACAGATCAAATTATGCCTCCAGGTCAAACCCTTAACAGTTGTTGTTATTATTATTATTTATTGAATTTATATCTCACCCTTTCAAAGGAGCCCAGGGTGGCAAACAGATACACAATTAAAAAGCAATAACAAAGCGTAAGCGTTCTAAAACAGTTAAAGCATTATAAAAACAATCACAGTTAAAAACATCTAAAACCAGTTACAGTTAAAAACTTTCTTCCATTCAGTGATCTCAGGGTTGCCAGTCACAGTATTCTTCAGTCACCAAATGCCTGGGTAAACAGGAATGTTTTCAAATTCTTCCTGAAAGTTGTATTTAATGGAATCAAGTGTGCTACAACTGGGCAAACACCACTGAAAAGGCCCTGTCACATGTGAAGCTGCTCAATTAATATACTGAGAACTAGTGGTTCTTGGGGGGGGGGGTACCTAGAATTAGCAGGTTACTGAAAAACCACAGGGTTTATGGTAAAGGGTTGGCAGAATCTGGATATGGCTTTTTCTGAACAATTAACTTATCAGAATTGGATGGTAAAAGGAATTGCCAAAACGGATAACTTTTGATACAGTTTTGACTCTCTTTATAGCTAAACAAGGATGGAAATGTACTACAAGTTGGACTAGATGATCCTCAGGGTCCCTTCCAACTCTATGAGTCTATAATGTCTTGCCACTATGGAGGGATATTCTCACCATAAGGAAACCTGAAGCCCCCTGAGGGGCAGAACTTAGTAAATGCAGAAGTAGAGCACTGTCTACTTATACTTTCCCCTATTTTCTTACTGTACATTATTGCTATACCATAAATAAAATAATTAATAGAAAGCAGGATTACATATAACTTCCCTGATACTGTCATGAGCACCAGTCATCATGAATGCACAATAACGAAGATGTCTGGAAGGTCCAAAGTCAGTAGTGATTTCTGAGTAAGCATGCATCAGACTAAATCACAGGGAGTCATAATTTTGATGCCAACATGACCACTTGTTAGACAGCCTTACTACTATAGATCAATATAGATCAGTCAGTTTGCCCTAGGGTGGTTGTTGTTGTTTTTTTAAAAAAAAGTGTTTTCTTTCATTTGCTAGTTTGCGTTTTCATTTGGTTAGGTTTCTGTCTCCCTGATTCAAATTCTCAGCTGAGGAAATGCTCTAAGCAATGTTAACTATAACAACTAGAAAGAAAAAGGTTTTGCATGAGATGCAAGATCGAACTAGAGTCCCATTGCAAACTTTGCCTCCTTTGCAAGTCAAGACACAGAGGGGACCCTTGAAGGCACAAGCACCAGAGCATTAAAAACCAGTTTATACAATCAGCAAAATCAAATGATAAAGAGGAAAGCTGATCCAGTCAGCTGATGAATGTGCATAGGATTGCAGCAGCCTTACGGGCCCAGACCTGCATAGTGTTAGCAACAGAAAAGAGTTGCTCTGGTTTGGTGGCTGGACCATTATGCATTCCAGATGACATTTGTAACAATTTGTTCAAACACTTAACATTTGATGTGTGTTTTCTTTGAGAAAATGCTGTCTTTCTGCTAGATAGGCAGCTAAAACTATACTGCAGCAATTGAACATACTACATATTTTCTTGTGATATATTTGTTTCTGAAATTAATTGGTTACTGTCCTATTGGAATAAAGTAGTGAGTTTGAGGAATATGGCATGCAGCTTCAAATTCCTACTAAGCTATGGAGTTCAGTGCCCTTTAACCTTAGATTTTTTTTTAAAAAAAATCTGCTTTCCACCTGTAAAATGGATATGTATTATGACCTGCCCCAGAGTCTATATTCAAAAGCATGATTAAATACATTTATGTTTACTCAGAAGTAAGTCACACTGTGTTCAATGTGGCTTATTCCTCAGTAAAGCTGTCATCCTATATACAGTTACTTGGGAGTAAGTCCCATTAAACTTGATGGAGCTTCTAAGTATACATTTATGTTGTTGTTGTTTAGTCATTTAGTCATGTCCGACTCTTCATGACCCATGAACCAGAGAACGCCAGGCACTCCTGTCTTCCACTGCTTCCTGCAGTTTGGTCAAACTCATGCTGGTAGCTTCGAGAACACTGTCCAACCATCTCGTCCTCTGTCATCCCCTTCTCCTTGTGCCCTCAATCTTTCCCAACATCAGGGTCTTTTCCAGGGAGTCTTCTCTTCTCATGAGGTGGCCAAAGTATTGAAGCCCCAGCTTCAGGATCTGTCCTTCCAGTGAGCACTCGGGGCTGATTTCCTTCAGAATGGATAGGTCTGATCTTCTTGCAGTCCACGGGACTCTCAAGAGTCTCCTCCAGCACCATAATTCAAAAGCATCAATTCTTCGGTGATCAGCCTTCTCTATGGTCCAGCTCTCACTTCCATACATCACTACTGGGAAAACCATAGCGTTAACAATACGGACCTTTGTTGGCAAGGTGATGTCTCTGCTTTTTATGATGCTGTCTCAGTTTGCCATTGCTTTTGTCCCAAGAAGCAGGTGTCTTTTAATTTCGTGACTGCTGTCACCATCTGCAGTGATCATGGAGCCCAAGAAAGTAAAATCTCTCACTGCCTCCATTTCTTCCCCTTCTATTTGCCAGGAGTTGATGGGCCCAGTGGCCATGATCTTCGTTTTTTTGGTGTTGAGCTTCAGACCATATTGTGCACTCTCCTCTTTCATCCCCATTAAAAGGTTCTTTAATTCCTAACTTTTATATGCCTGTTGTCTTTGTCCATGGAGTTTTATTGGCAGGGATACTGGAGTGGCTTGCCGGTTCCTGCTCCAGGTGGATCACGTTTGGTCAAAACTCTCCACTATGACCTGTACATCTTGGGTGGAACTCCGCCATTCACCGATGGCGCTGACCCGGAAGTCATAGCTTCTCTGAGTTATTCAAGCCCCTTCGCCGCAGCAAGGCAGTGATCCATGTATAAATACATTTAAAGAACTGTATTAAACGAAGCTGCCTTGCACTGCATCAGACCAGTGGTACAATTGTACTCTTATAAAAGATCACCAAAAATGAATGACAACATATACATAGCCATTTTTCCCTTGTTACACTGAATATGAATGCTTTTAACATGTTTTCATTCTATTTACCTATATTATGGGAGGGGTCACCTTGAGGGTGAGGGTCTTCTGAAGAAAGATAAGCAACAAAACATATCATTAATAAAATGTTTATTAGCAAATGTTAACTTGAAACTTGTATGTGAAATACCTTCAAGGAGCTGAGGAATTAAGATTCTAGGAAGGAATTACTCTGAGTGGAGAAAACAGTTCAGATCAGAACTGGTTAAAGAAGAGTTAGTCCCACTGATTTCATTGGAAGTTGTCGAGTTAAGTGCAAGCCTGCTATTTTTAGCAGATCATGCTGTAAGTCATCTTGAAAGCTTATGATACTTGTCAAAGTCATGTTGACACTTCTGAGAACAGTATTCCTCATTCCTTCAATAGAGTATGTCCAGTTTGGCTATGCATTTTGAAGTTCAAAAGTGAGTAGGTAAGAAAGGAGGGGGTGGAAGTGACTAGTGTTCCTTTTAGTCTAAAACTATGCCAATATACTGTTTTAAAAGGATGGGGAAACAGTTCTACTTTTTGATTCAGGATCTTGTTATTTATTCGATCTTCCATCCCCGGCATCTCCAGGTAAGGCTGGAAGATTCCTGCATCTGAAAACCTGGAAAGCTGATGCCAGTCAATGTCAACAACACTAAAATAGATAGACCAACAGCCTGGCTTGGTATATGACAGCTTCCTATGTAAATGGGTACAAAATATAATCTTCTGAGCTTTTGGAATGCAGTTCATAGTTGGACAGCATTTCGGGTTTTGTAATGTGTAGCTAAACAATGTCCTGATTAACTGAACTGCTATACCCCAATCCTGCAAAGAATGTTCACTTTGACATTGTCAGCGCCAGCAAGTCAGGGACAGACAGCTGCAAGCATCCTACACAGAAATACATGAGTTCCATGTGGCTTACTCCCAAATAAGCATGGCTAAGGCTGTAGCCATAAGATTCATTATCTTTCCTTTACTTTACTTTCAAGCCATTACTTGTAATACATCCTTCAACCCTGAACTCAATACTCTTGAAAAACGTCATTGACTTCAGGGAAACAGTTGTACTTGAGATTCAGAATCACCAAGGTATATGGTGGTTGACACAGCATAAATTAAAAATATAGGTCCCTGCCCCAAGAAGTTTTCAATATATCCCCATCCCTTTATCTTTTATCTTGCCCTTTCCCAAAGGATCTCAGGACAACATAGAGCATCCATCTCTAGAACAACCATCTAGTGCCCTCAAGTTGTTTTGAACCACAACTCTAATGACTGGTGCTGATGAGAGTTGCAAACCAAAACATCTGTAGGGCCCCAGGCTGGGGAAGGCTAGCACAAAATGCTGCCCCTCTTTTTAAATCCTCACAACAATGCTGTGAAGACCATTAAGCGTAGAAAAACTGATTGGCCCAAGATCACCCCTGCCATGGCTGCAGGGGTCAATGGGAAACATAAGAAAGCGGCTCATCTAGTCAAGCATCCTGTTCTGCTCTCAAGCAGAACCTGAGCACAGTGGCACTTTCCTGACCCATGATTCCCAGAAACTGGTACAGTATTCAGAGACATACTACCTCTGACAGTAGAGGCAGAACACAACAATCATGGTCAACAGCACATGAATTTGTCTCATCCTCTTTTAAAGTTATCCAAGTTGGTGGCAATTACTACATCTTCTGGGGGCAAATTCCACCGTTTCGTACTGTGGGTCACAGGTTCCTCATGCATATTCCAGAGTAAGTAGTTTGTTTGCATATTATACACCGGGCAGGAAACAGATTAAATATTAGGACATGTTGGATGTGTCCCAACTTCATCAGTTTTGTTTTCTTCTGCAGCCACTTGCCAATGCAAGTGGAACGCCCTCCCATCAGATGTCAAAGCGATAAACAACTACCTGACATTCAGAAGACATCTGAAGGCAGCCCTGTTCAGGGAAGTTTTTAATATGTGACATTTTAGTGTATTTTTCATCTTTGTTGGAAGCCGTGGCTGGGGAAACCCAGCCAGATGGGCGGGGTACAAATAATAAATAATAATAATAATAATAATAATAATAATAATAATTATTAATGCTGAGTTACCTGCCAATGACACGCAGCTGAGCTTAGCTCCAGATCATGTTTTCAATGCCAATAATATTTCAATGTCTAGCCCTCAGACATGTGAAGCAACAGTGATGAAGAGGATGCCTTTGAGCAGTACTCTTCAAATTTTTCAAACTAGGATCCACCTTGAGCTGCAGCCAAAAGATGTGGACTGTCTGTACCTTTTCCATGGTAGGTGTACATTGTTAGTGATATGGAAAACTGCACCTTCCACAATTCAAGGAACAGGAGGCCTGTCCACCTTTGCATCTGTTTTGTCCTTCCCTTTCTCAAACGTGCCCTTGAAATGTGGCAAAGCCTGTTTTCTGGCCTGGGTGGGGGATGAAGGTGGGTGGGAACCTCTGACTTTTTCATGGCTGGAATGTAATCTATTATACAAAGGTAAGGCATCTCTTGCTTTGCCCATGGTGATGAATGGGGAGACCCCACTCCTGCACCAATCCAGTTAGAGTAGCTCACTAGCAGTGACCCATACTGCTTCTCTCTCTCTTCCCACCCCACATGCTTATTTGTCACCTAGAAGATGGGTTGCAGTACTTCTATAGCCTTATGCTGGTATACTCAGAAGTAAGAAAACTGCCAGCCTTTTTCAAAGGCTCCTTTCTGGCAACTTTAGCCTTAATTCCCTCCTGACTTCTCAGGCATTTTAAACCAGCAACATAGACTAAAAGATCAAAACAGACTAGATCTTAGTCTATTCAAAAAAAATACACTCCAGAAATCTTCTTAAATATCTGTATAAGTGGAGAAGGGGGTGGGGGACAAGGGAAGAAACATAGACTATGCACAATCGAAAGGAAAACAAAATACTAAACCAGTATCTAATCCAAGGGTGGCAAATCTTCACTCTGCAGACCAATCTTGGCCCACTAGGGGATCCCCAAACAATGTCCACCTGCCCATCAGCTGACAGTCCTTGAGCTGGGAAAACAGCCCACCCCCACCCTGGTTTAGAAATGAACACTTGACCTGCCCCTTGATCTAGTCCCTATCCAGGTTGACAAGCAGGAGGATACCAATTGTTGGAGAGGGGGAACAGGTGAGACGAATTTACTTCAAGGTCTGCTTGTGGACTTCATCTGGATGACTGCTATGAGAATCTTGTTGCTGAACTAGAAGACCTTTAGCCTGCTCCAGCTAGGTTCTTCTTTTATTTATTTTGGGGGGAAGCAGATCCAAATAATCATTCATTCCTAGATATGCCCAAATTTCTGGGAACCTCTGCCAGCAGACATGTCCAAGAGGCCATCATAAATGTGTGCCTGACAGATGGGCCAGCTATAAAAGATTGTCTCCTGTCAATGGCAAGCTTGGTCGTATGCATGTAGAACTTAGAAATAAATGTTCCATGAGCTGCGTTCAACAGGACTCGCTCCCAGGTAAACATGGAGATGATCATATAATTGTGAGCCTGTGCAGCATGCTTACATGGAAGTAAACCCCACCAAGTTCAGTGGGGCCTGCTCTCAAGTTAGTGTGCTCATGTTTGTAGCCATAGCCCAGGGGTGAGGAACTGCAGCCAAAGGACCCAGATGCTTAGGTTCCATGGGTCATATAGACATGATGTCAAGTGTAGGACAGGTGGGCATGGCTTAGGGAAAACAGACTCCTGGGCCACATTTGGAGCCCTCTGGGGCTGAATTAGGCCCTCAGGCTGCTACCAAAATCCTATTTGGATTTTTGAAGGATGACAGTTTTAATGCAAGCCACTGGTAAATAAGACGATGGCTGCCAAATTAGAGTACATTCTGTTGTGCGCTTGCTGTCCATAATTTTCCAGTTGCATTAAAAATGAAACAGAATGTGTAGTGCCTTGTAAAACTAAAACTGGCATAAACAGTTTTACAGCTGATACGCCTAGAGTGAGCAAATGCACTAGCTGTTTAATAGCAATGGGTTATCAAATTTATTGTTGAAAACCATCAAGTTTTCCATCAACCTGCTATTGTATTTTCCACTGACTGTTGATGTTCCTGGAAAATGTGCCTAGTTGAGGGGAGGAGGATAAATCATGGTATTATTATTATTAATAATAATAAAAAATGTCAACCTGAGAAATGTTGTTTAGGAGCAGTAACTTGAGAGAGGCAATGCAGAGGAGCACTGTCTTTAATAAGTAATTTTTTTACAGTGGCATAGTAAACTTTGCAATATGCAGTTTTAATGTGTCACTTGTCATATCCATTAACTACTGAAACATAATAGCACTGTAGCATATCCAACCATCTCTCTCTCTTGCAAAATTAAGTACATATAAATAATAATGTTGCTGGTTGGAAGCCACATTTTTTATTTAGACTCATTTTACTGGGCATTATAGAGGGAGAGGAAGGATCAGCTGAAAGGAGAGTCTGACCACACATGAGGAAGAACTTTCTGACAGTAAGAACTGCTTGATAGTGGAACAGACTCCCTTGGAAGGTGTGGTGGACTCTCCTTCATTGGAGGTTTTTAAGCAGAGGTTGGATGGCCATCTGTCAGGGATGCTTTAGTTGTGATTCCTGCATTGCAGGGGGTTCAACTAGATAACCATTCTATGATGGCAGGTTACCATTTTTAGTAGCAGCAGTATATTTATCATAGCATCTGGTTTGGGCCATTTAAAGCAAAAGGACCTGAAATTGGGCATGATTAACTTGCTCCATTAGGGTGACAGACAACACATTCTTACATCTGGTTACTTGAAAATATATAGTCTTATTCTCATGCAAATTACATTGGATTTAAACAAATTGAACAGGATCAGAAGCTCTGCCTTCAAGGGTTACCCTTTTTTTGCTTCTTCATTTCTCTCAGCATTATGTACTGTTCTCTTAAACAACACAGAAACATGCTTGGAAAGAACTTTAAATATTTCATCATATCCTCACAAATGGATAAACTAGATTTGCCTGTTTTGTTGACTGAAAGCCAATTCTTGCAAACCCATGGGAATATTTTACGTAAGTAATCACACTATCGAGTTCAAATTAATAAAGTGTTGTTGTTGTTTTTCAAGATTAGGAAGCGGAAGAATTATGTGACTGCCAAATCTTAAACCCAAAAAGGGGTTTGAAAATAGTAGAGCAAATACATCTCATCCCTCAACTCTGCCCAGTATTTTGTGATCATATATCCAAAGAGACATCACACAGATGATCAAATAAAAAATGGTCCAGGAAAAATTAAGCATATCTCTGAAAGTGTCCACAAAATACCTGAAATATAAAACATTCCTAACATAACAGATTATAGTAATCAGGAGTAAAACTGGCACAGGTTACTGATTTATACAAATTAGGAATTCTCTCTGTGTGCTGACTAGAACAACGCCTTGCTTCAGTGTGGGTGGCAAATAAGTATCTGAAGTTTCTTCAGGTGCCAGTTCTGTCTTTTTGTTTTTTTGCTAGGACTAATATTCTTCAAGATATGACAAATCCCTCATTAACCAGAGAGTTACTGGGTGATTTCCTTTATGAGGCAATTACTATTGTGACAACAAGGAGTCATTGAGAGTACCAAAAGATCCCTTTACAAAAAAATAATGCCTTGTGGAGTCACTTAAGAAATAACTTTGTAGCTTGTGCTTCTGTTTGGCTACTGTGAGAACCAAGTGCTGGAGGATCACGTATACAGAATCATAGAATTGTAGAGTTGGAAAGGACCGCAAGGGCCATCTAGTCTAACTCCCTGCAATGCAGGAACACACATTTAAAGCACGTTGCTTCCCTCAAAAAATCCTGGGAATTGTAGTTTGTTAAAGGTGCTGGGAATTGTAGCTTCAAGGCAACAGTTCTCAGCACCTTTAACAAACCTCAGTTCCTGATATACTTTGGGGGAAGCCATGACTGTTAAAATGGTATGAGTGATATAATTGTGGATGTGACCTATTATTGCTCTTTTGCACTTATTTTTCCAAGTTGGTAGTTGAATACATACGATACAGAATTTGACTGATGCATATGGAAGATGCCAGTCTAGTTTTGGTAAGGTAAGAATATTCTGAATAACTGGACCAGTTTACTTGGAAGTACTGTAGTTTCCCAATGAGTTAAATGTGGATACTTCCAAAGACATTAAGCTGGATTTCAGCCAGGGGTTTTCAGGCAATGCTTACTATGAATCTTTTACATATTGGGATCTATTGACAATTGCCTACTGCCAAAAGGCACCATTTTGGTACCAGTTAATGTTTCCCACAAGTATGGAGAAATGATGACAGGGGCAGAGCCAGCAACTCTCAAATCTACAAGCACACGCAAAGCCCTCTCAGACTTGGCTGCTTCTGCAAGGTCCATCTGGGTATGTGGTCTGGCTGGTACCACTGATCTGGGAAAGCTTGGGTGGAGCCAGGACTGAGTTGACCAACATAGTACCTAACGTTGGCAGAGACTTTTCTGGTCACTTAAACAGCTTGTCCATGACATTCATTTCCCTCTGGCAATTTGGTGAGTGGCCTGAGGTGTCACTGGCGCTGCATCTTGCCCCCTGCCCAGAAGTTTAAACTGGCAGCAGCTCATACTGTATCTACACCTAGGAATATATAAATGAAAGTATGGATGCACACTAATATTAATACTTACTCGAATCTTCCGAAAGAGGGAGGCGGACTTCCTGTATTGAACCTCCCCATTTCGATGCCAGATTAAACGTTTAAAAATCCAATTCTTCCCAATTCAGCTCTACTCACGGGTAATTACTTTAGAGTCAAATTGTCCACAGGAAAAAGTCAGCGCTCTCCAGCAACAGCTATGCGGCTTCGCTCCGTGGAAGAAGCAGATAATTCGAAGCACCACGCCACTCACCCCACATCGCTCCGGATCCCCAAAACCAGGTTTCCCCGCGAGTAGGGGAGGCGCAAAAGGTGCCTGCCGAATCCCACATTCACAGGCTTCTCCCGCCTGTGATTTTTACGGGTCTCCGCCTTCGCCGTGGCGGTACAGACCCAAATTCCCACGGGGCAAATTCCTCCCAGTCAGAGGAATTCAGCCATTGCCGATGGCGCCAACCCGGAAGTCCGAAGTGATTCATAACTTTCATTGACAGGTTTTCTATAATAGTTTGAAAGCGTTCAGAAGGCTGTGACAGAAAATGAGTAGGGAAGAACTTGACATGACTTAAGTCAACATCTAAACTCCATAGTCATGAATCATTGGAAGAAGCTTGGGTTTTTAAAAGGGATGACTGTATTTTACTAGCAAAATTCCTGCCACTTTAATTGAAGGGGTATTTGTGGAGGGAGGAACTGTCTGCATCAGAAACCTAGCATTGGGTGGTGGATCATGGTTTACATAGCTTCCCCTGTGTACATGCACTTTGCAGAGGAGAAGAGGAAAGATCTCTGCACTGAGAAGCTTACAGTTTGTAATTTGACACAGGGAGAGACAACAGAGAAAGAGCCAAGAGTTTGGAGAATGGATTAATATACATTCATTTGCTTGTATTTAGGCTTAGTTACATAGTAGGCCTTCCTCAACCTGGTGTTCTGCAGATTTTGCAGAACTACAGCTACCATTATACCCAGTGCTTTTCTTCCTTAAAAAATGTTTAGGGGTACTCTCATTTTCCTACTCATATTGAAATACTGCTCCTCAATGAGGCCAAACTTAGATTCACAAAATGTTTAGGGGTATGCCTACCCCTGTGTATCCCCAGAAAAAAAGCACTGATTATATCTAACCATTGACCATGGGCCATGCTGTGACCTCTAAATATTGTCTAACAATAGATGTATTGTCTAACAATATCTGGAGGCCCAAAGTTGAGGAATGCTACTGGACCAGAAGGACAGCATTCAGATAGCATTTAATTCTATCTTTCTACTGTTCCTTACCTGTTAATTTCCATGTTTTATGCGACCTTTCACACAATGTAAAATCCACTTCTAGAAATCTAGCAGAAGTTTAGTGCTCATTTCCATGGTAATTGTTTCCAGAAAGAAAGAAAAACATTTGCAATCCTGGAACCTAGAATTTCTCATGAGTTTTGCATTGTTAATTTCCTGCAGTTTTCGTGAATTAGTTTCCCGCACTGCTCATGTAATGAAATTTTGGGTGCTGTTTTGACATACTGCATGGTAAATCATGGGGGGAAAGAAATGTGTGTGTGTAGAAAGGGTGAGAGAGTTGCAATATGTCTGATGGTGTTCATTGTTGTGTCACATCACACTTGCAGGTGTGGATGAAATGTAGCATGACATGGCAGTATATCGATCAAAGAGCCACAGTTCTATAGCACAACAGGTACCACAGTATAAATGGAAGATTAAAAATCAAGACAGAAGTGCTAGCATTATAACCAGTAAAACTACCATAATAAACTCCATGTCTGAATGCAGCTATGGTTTCATGAAGGTGTTCTGCGAAGCAGTTCCTAGAATAAGGAGCAGCAAAAGGGAAAGAGGCATGTGAGGAAATCAGTCTTGTCTAACCTCCCAACCTAGGGCCTTATAGATCTTCTACAGTCTCAATGTACTTGCAATACATGATGGTCTCCTTGGAGTCTCTGTACTTATTGTAGTCATTAGAGCAGGACTGAAGAACAATTGCCCAGCCTTGCCCAGCCTTGTGCTCTCCACATGTTTTGGACTACAACTCCTATCAGCCCTAGCCTGTATGGTCAATGGGAGTTGTAGTTCAACATCTAGAGAGCCACATGTCCCCTCCACAACTTTATAGTATCATAGGAGGATGACTAAAAGGAGGGAAATAGATTTACACAATAACATGGCCAAGCATGTGCTCCTAAAATTTATTGAGATGCTTTTTGCGGTCACCAAAATTCGAACCACATATCATTTCCTGTGTAAATATTGGATCCAGAGCAATATTCTCTTTTGCTCACAGAATTAACATATTGTTTTAGGTTGTAAACAAGTGGCTATGTGGGTAGAATGTTATTGGAAGAACACCGAGTAAAATTAATTCCCAGAGGCATCACTAGGATTTACTATGACTTTCCAGATTGTTAATTTAGTTCAGTAATTGTGCAGCTACTGCTCAGTTGCTGTACCTGATCCAGAATGCTTTTCTCCAATATGGCCTATTGTTGTATTTTCCCAACACATAGGCCACAATATTTTGCCCTTTAGAAAATGCAACTCCTTTCCTACCACACCCCTAATCCTACTACATCAATTACAGCTCAGAGTACAGCATGTAACACACTCAACCAATGTCTGTAGGAGCATGACTAGTAACCAACACAACTACCCAACTCCATCTGCACCATTCATTGTGACTACTTTTTGCAAGGGTTACTTTTGAATCCTTTATTGAAACAGTTCCTCCACTCTCCTGCTCTATAACTCTAAATACTTACCTAGCTTGCTGGTTTCTTATGTTTCTCTTTCCAAATTAAGCAACACGTGACTTAACTCTCATAACTTATTGGTGGAACTAATTTAGTATTAAGATTACCATGCTCTATTTGGAATGGTCTTTTGTGTTTCAGAATTGGAATGATTATTTTATTTGTTTCTATAACTGTAGATTCTGCTGTTGTAACCCACCTTGGGACCTTATGGCAAAGAGTGGGTAAGGAATATTGTTTATAAGTAAAATTATTTATTTGTACATGCAAGTATGTCAACATCCCTTTTCTATGTGGATGTACATTTGTACATGTTTCTGTACATATTTTTGTTATTTATAATTAATGCATATTATTATTACAACTATAATAAAAAAAATTCCTTCTTTGCATAATGTATACCCTACATTACTAATACAAATAGGCACTTGAAGTAGACAATTTCAGCAAGAGTGGCCTTTTAACGCACATTGTTTTGGGTAACTTTTCCTTTCCTTTATACCGGTATTCTTCCCCCCTCTCGAGCTCTGCAGCACACATCTTTAGGGCTGCAGTAAAGGGCATGTGACCTAGGCAACTGGCTGGGCAACTGGGCTTGGGGGGGATGCTAAGTTCAAGCCTCACCTGTTGTGCACTATCTACTTAAGTATCCACGCAACAGGTGAAACAATAGTTGAAACAGTTCATCTTCATTTTCAAACTGGCAAAACTGACGTATTTCCCCAACACTGTCTTTCTTTACAATGTTCGTTTGGTGTGAGCATGTGGTGCTTTTTAGTTTGCAGGAAAACAAATCGTACCAGTGCTCATTTACAAACACCATGTGCATGAGTGTTTGTGATTAGATCAATTGTTTGGATCCAGACTCAGCTGGATTTAGGTCCTACTGAAAAATGTGAAAGAGCAGATGAATGTTCAACTTTCATTCTAAAAAGTAAGTCTGTAGCTCCTTCATTAAGGAAAAAGGTGCAGGCAGTATTCTACTTAATTCCTCCCTGTGGTGTAATTAAATGACTTTTAAATAACTTTGAACATATCTGGCTACTTGTATTTATTATCAGGCTGATCTGCAATTTTTCAGCAAGCTCTCTCTGATGTGCAGAAATATCCTGCCTCTGTGCATTCAAGTGGTAGGACAGTCATATGGAAAAGAAGGCAAGACTCCTGTACCTTTAAGGGTTGTGTAGAAGGATTTCAGCTGGTGTAGCTTGTCAGGCAAGATACACCTGCTGAAACACCCTCTTCTATATCACTATTAAATGTGCAGGGGCTCCACCTTCTTTTTGCATCTGGCCACTGTAACTGGTAAACCTAGACCCATATAATTTATGTCTTTGCCACCTTCAACGGGTTTCCCAGGGCAGTCCAGTGCATATCTTCTGGGAAGCGAGTCCCACTGAATTAAATTGGACTTTCTCCCAGATGTGTATACTTAGAAGAGCGCTATTCATTTGTCAAGGGGCAGGGAGATATTATCAAGAACTCACTTCTTCAGACCTGTCCCCTTCCAGTAAAGGTAAAGGGGCCTTGACCATTAAGTCCAGTCGCGGACGACTCTGGGGTTGCGGTGCTCATCTCACTTTACTGGCCGAGGGAGCAAGCGTTTGTCCACAGACTGCTTCCAGGTCCAGTAAAGGGTAAAGGTAAAGGGGACCTCTGACCATTAGGTCCAGTCGTGACCGACCAAATTGTGAGAAAACAATGTAAAGAAAAAATCAGAAACAAAGTCTAAGAAACAGAGACCAAGAGAGTAAAAAATTCTATTGAATTATTTTCTCCTTTACCATTTTGTTTTGTTTTGCACTACATTTTTTTTTGTTTCCCTACCATTATTTGGTATACAATATATCCTTTTCTTTACCACTCCTCTTCACCTTTTATCCACTGTCGTCATCTTCCACCCATCCTGTCTTTTCAAGCTATAGTTTTAGCTCTTGAGATGCAGCAAGAAAATGCAGTGAAATAGGAGACCCCTTTCTGCTGAGCTAAACCCCATTTGACAGTATGTCATATACTGTAAATACATCTGCATTTTGCATAGCATAAGGAAGACGTCTGACAATAAACAGAACAAGATAAGATGTCTGAAATGCAATATTTATGTTGTATGATTCAGCTTTTAAGTCCTGCCAGGCCTGCATTTCAAAATGTGCTCAAGTCCAAGTTTACAATTCTTTCTACCCAATATTTTAAAAACGATGTGTTACCAGTTTTGTTAACGATGTTTTGATGTCATAGCACATTTTGGGTTATATCAAATTGCCTTCCTCCACTTATAAAAGGCTTTTAGATACAACTGAAGCTTCTGGGAAGGGAACAGGAAAGAAGGTGATTTTTGCACATTCCATCTTTCTCCTGTAGCCACCCCTGCATAACTTCCCAAGCAGTTCTAAACTTTAGAGGATGGTGTGTAGCTTAGGAGTAGAGCATCTGTTTTGCATGCATTAGATCCTGGGTTCAATCTCCAACACCTCCATGTAGGGCTGGGAGAGACTCCCTGCTTGAAATTCTGGAGATCTACTGTCAGTCAGTGTGGAGAATACTGAGCTAGATGGGCCAATGATCTGACTTGGTATAAGGCATCTCCCTGAGTTCCTAGGATCTCCCAACCTTCTGGAGCAGATTTGGAAAGGTGCAGGGGGATGCAGATGTGAGTGGGAACCAGTGAAAATTGCCTTTCTCCCACTTGTGGAAGACTCTGATAGATTGAAGAACTGTTCAGGGAAGATGGGAGCTGCAGTCCAGCAACATTTGGAGGGTTACAGTTTCCCCACTTCTGGACTACATAGACCACTGCTCAGACCCCCATGTTGCATATTCAGTGAGCTGGTCTGCTTTTACAGCTACCAAAAATAGTTGCTAGCGTTCTACAGCAGAAGTGAGCAGACGTCTAGACTCTACTTTGTGATTTCTTTCTTCTTTTCCTTTCTTTTCCTTTTTATTTTTATTTTTTTTACAAAAACCCTGAGATCTGTTAACTGGAGCCTGATGAAAAAAGGCATACCTTAAGATTGTCAGAACTCAAGAGCCCAGGAATTTGTTTTGAGTATGAGAACTAAGCAGAGCTCACTGTCCTTCCACATGTACAAATCTCCACTCCTGGTTACCTCAGGCTTTCTTCAGTTCACTAGTATAATTTAGAGCAGGATGAGGAGAACATTAGCTCATAAGAAGAGCTCTGCTGGATCAGACCAGGTGCTTATCTAGTAGCTAGTAGCCATTGATAGCCTTATAATCCAAGATAAGGAGAATCGTTTTTTTACTGCTGTTGTTAAACACAGTGACAGAGAGTAGTCAAACTCTCTGTAGTCAAATTCAGGGCGGGCACTGAATGTGCTCCCAAGGGGACAGGATCTGGCATGGCCTAGCATATCACCCCCCCCCCAATGCTTCCCCACGCTACACCACTGGTTAAACAGTTGGGAGTCAGACATCCTTGCCACTCTACTACAAATGACTCAGATATTTGCTGGTCGATCCTGATCACCTTCTCTACCCTACACTTGAGGAATGCCACGGAATGCTAAGAACCATGGGCTGTCTGTAGTACTTGAGTAGCGGTAATTTTAGCATGGATAAAAGGTGCCAGATCTCAGAATGTAAATCTTTATTGTGTTTCCCATTCACCAGTTTTTGTAACATTTCTGTAGGCTCAGCATCTCTCTGATTAACACAGTAGTTCAATGGTTACGGAATCTATTTATATATACACCTAGTCCCTGAAGTTGTTTCTTGTTAATGCTGTTACTGGGGGTACTCTATGCACCTCTATAAGCATGCCCACACATGCACCTGCTGATAAATGTGTCAGAGTGGCACATGCATTTTCAGTATTTATTTATGAGCATTAGTAATGCCTGTAAGAAGAATGAGCATCAAGCTATCTGAAGAAGCCAGATGAACTGGGGACAATGTGGCTTTATCGTTAAGGAGGTACAATATGACACTCCTACTTTTCTCTTGATGAGATTTTTTAACAAACACAGTCAAATCCTCTATATCCTCTCAGATCCTGTTTGTATAGACTGAGAAATCAATGCATTTCATTTGGGAGGGCTGGGAAACATTGCATTGATCTTGCACTATTAAATATATGCTTGTGCATTATGTAAATATTAGTTACTATTTAAGCCCACTGTGCACCTGTAGCGTCAATTAAGGGAAGCTTTATTGCCCAATGTTGGTCCACTGGCAATAACAAGTCTCTTGAGTCTGGCACAATAGTTTGCTTCTGGGGATAATATTTGGATATTATGTGGTAGAGTAGTTAGAGTAGTTTGTCATGGGAGGCCAAGATTAAATACACACTCAGCTGATTGGGTCACCTTAGGCTAGTCACCATCTCTCTGTCTAGCCTACCTCACAGGGTTGCTGTGAGGATAAAATGGGTAGGGGGAGAACCATGTACACCAACTTGAGCTCCTTGGAGGAAATGCAGGATATAACTATGATAACAAAAAAAATCAACTTTGGAAGCTGATTTGGAAGCATTTACCTTTATTAGAATGGGGGCCATCAAGCTCAAGTTGTATAGTGCAACCTTGTATATGTCCATTCAGAAGTTTATTGTCTTTTCTGGGACTTACTCCTAACAGACTTAATAAACAGAAGTCCTTATATAGTGTGCTGTGATTGAAACAATTTGATTGTAAAGTTTGCTATCAGAAGTTTTAATTGTTCTTCTCATGGCCTATTTTCTCCTTATCACAGATCATATCATGATTTTGGACTCACTATTAAAACATATCATGATTCTATGTGGCAGTAAGCAATAATAGGCTATTAATGGAGTCCTCCAGCCTTTCTGGGATCTTTGTTGTAACAATAGTCTTTAAACAAAGATCTTTAAACTGTATATTTATATATACAACTCACTACATGGCATAATTGTTATATTATAGCCAGGTTTCTATTTGCTCAGTGCAAAATTCTGTTTAAGTGCAAAAGATGATCCACATTCTATATATTAGCTGAATTCTACGACCTGTGTACTTTATGTAAATTAAGCAATTTTTGTGTAACTTAGTACACAGCTTGCAAGCATGGGGACAAGCAAGCAGAAAATGTTCCACATTGGTGCTATTTAAAAAGCACTTTTTAGTGTGTCTTTTGAATTCTCAACCATCAAGTGTTTTCATAGGATGTGATTATTACATCTGTTTTGAGGATTGGCATAGTGAGTAGTCTATAGATTACAGTGATCCAATTACTGTACCAAGACCACATAGAATGTTAGGGGCCCACTCATTGATTGAATCTAGGCATATTGCCTTTCATTTTCGTGATTTAATTTCAGAACCATACTTAGGTATCTAAAGACCTTCTTTTGCTACACTTAATGCTATTTCATGGTTTCTCATAGCTCATGCATGGAGCTTTTTTGGAGACCTGTAAAGAGCCGACCATTCATATAGACATACGCAAACCGAACCAAATTGTTAACAGATGCAGTAATATAACAGCTCGGCCACACTGATGTTTGCAAAATGAAGTGTAACGACAGAAAAGGAGAGCTTGTTATTGTCTTTTATATGAAACCCATCAAAGCAACTAATGACGTGTGTGTATTTTTAACCCTGCTTTAGGGGGGGGATGCAATGTGAAGTTTAACATTCCTACAGTTTAACATATAGCTAGCTTTCTTTTCACTCCTAAATCTCTCCATGCCAAAACCATACTTTGTCCCCAGACATTTTCCTTTTTCACTCTATCCTATAATTCTCTAACCACAAGGTTATAAGAGTTCAGCTCCAGCGAGATTAATTGAAGGCTGCAGACCTCTCATCCACAGGAGCAGGAGCCATTTTAATTTGAGGGCCCTCTCTGCTAGCTAGTGCAACACCCACAGTTTACACAAAAGTCCATCTTATAATGGTTGTCACACCCCAATTACATAACGCCGTTTCACCAGGCCTAGCAATGAACCCAGTGGTAATTAAAGGGGTCTATAATTCCAAAGTATCTAGCTTGTTTTGTGGAAATAAATTATAACAATTGCTTAAATCTGTGCATTTGGGATGGACATGATGCATTTTGTTGTTTGAGATGACAGACAAGATGATGTCCATCCCCATTCCATGTATAGAAGTTGTGACTGCAGGACTTAAGATAACAAAATTAATTTAGGGAGTGATGGGCATCAGGCTATGTTAGAAGTGTGAGACAGGCTGTATGGCATATACAACTCTGTCAACCAACACCTCACCACCACTTGTCACCCCAAAGCACTCTGTGCTGTTGCCCAGTGGGTCTCCAGGAATATTAGAGTGGCTGGGAAAACCCAGTCAGATGGGCGGGGTATAAATAATAAAATTATTATTATTAGATATCAGGGAGTGGCAGGGCTCTGAAGTGTATGTGTGGTGGAGGCAGGGGACGAGGAGAGTGACCTAGGTGAGGGCACCAGTGATTTGTGGAGTATCACGCCACCCACAAGGAGCCAGGGGATGAGGGAGAGTCAGGGCAGTCTGAAGCAGAAAAGTGAAGAACAGTGATGACTTCAACCTATCAGATGAGAGTATATAAGCTGGAGGAGGAGAGAGGTCCCACTGTTGCTGCAACTGCTCCATATGGCCCAGATCAAACCCTAGCTCATGATTACTCATATCTAAAAGCAAAGCCAGGAAGCTGAAGTATATTATTAATATACCAACACCATATGGAAATCCTGCAGTCCTGTCCACATTTTCCTGAGAAAAAGCCTCACTGGGCTAACGAAGAAAGCACACAGGATCAGGCTGCACCTCTCCAAAATGCCACTCGAACAAAATATTTTTCTCCCCCCTCCCTTAGAGAGCTATAATACAATCACTATGAAAGACAGAAATGGGAACCTGAAATACAAAGCAGCAAGTTATTAGACTTGCTGAAGGCTAAGTAATGAATCAGCTCTTAGACTTTGGGAGTGCCTGGCTCCAAGCTCCAAGAACACAGAGAGAGTTAGAGGATAAAGTAAGCACTAGTTTTGGGGGAAGAGCCAAGAAAACAACACATGGGCAACAGCATGGTTCTCAGGCCAGGGCCATACAGCCTGACTGAAAACACATGATCCAAAATGAAGAAAACAGAAGCACTGCCCAGAATAATCAGTAGCATTTAATCCCACAGTATAAGTAACAAGTAATTTAAATGTTCTAAAACCTTCCAAGTCAACCTGGGTGTCACACCATTTGACCTGGAAACTCTATACTGGTAGGTTGTGATGTGCTAGTGATGAGGAAAAGCACTATGTACATATTCAAAGGAATTTTGCCATTATTTATATGTCTCAGACAGAGTTATAACTTTTCAATCAACCAATCAAAACTCTGTGCCTTTAGCAACTGTATAATAAGTAGAGATTTGCCAGTGAATGTGCATTAGTGAGAAAATATTTACATTTAATTTATGCCTATCATGCAACCATTAAAGGCTCAGCACCTTGTCCTGGGGATGTATGTATTCCGTATGCAAATGATTTAGCTATGGAAACATTAAATTTGCTTCTGCTATTTGGTTCAAGCTTCTAGGTAAAGGTAAAGGTAAAGGGACCCCTGACCGTTACATCCAGTCGTGGACGACTCTGGGGTTGTGGCACTCATCACGCTTACTGGCCGAGGGAGCCAGCGTTTGTCCACAGACAGCTTCTGGGTCATGTGGCCAGCATGACAAGCTGCTTATGGCGAACCAGATCAGCGCACAGAAATGCTGTTTACCTTCCCGCCAGAGTGGTACCTATTTATATACTTGCACTTGACAAGCTTCTAGTCCTCACCAAATGACTTGGTGTACTTGTTCTCATTTAATGTTCTCCCTCTTGTTTGTGCAAGTGCAATTGTGGCCTTTAGGAAGGCTCCCATTGAGGACCCACTTCTTGGAATCTGACCTGGTGCCTAAGGGTGAGACAAAGCCAAAATGAAGAGCTCCTGACTATTTGGAGCTACGCAGCTAAATAAGAAGAAAAAAGTGCTTGCCCCTACAGAATTAGGACAAGTCTCAACAAGTGAATAGTGACTATGGGCTGTGGGAGGAAGCAAAAAAAAAAAAAAGGAGCTATGAAATTAACACACCACATCCTGACCCCAACAAGGAGAAACAAACCTCTGAAAGGTACAGACATTCTCATTCTAATTAATCACAGAGAGTGCCAGAGAAAGAATCCAGAGCCACCTGATGTGTGTAAAACGTTAGTTCTACCCAAATGACAATGCAGCAGGTGTGTGCATGGGAAGGCTGAAGGCAATGACTTCAGAAAAGGGAGAATGGCTTTTAGGAGATCTGCCTCAACCTGTCTCAATCCACTCTTGAGAAAGAAATGAATGGGCCAGGGCCTCAGGTGTTGGCACAAGGCAATGTGCAAGTCAAGGAGCAGCAGCACAGAGATGGCTTAAAGCCACCTTTACATCAGTTCAGTTCAGCTGGAACTGGAAATTGCTCCCAACATGCATTGGCCGATAGCTGCCAAGGAGGTGTGAAAATATCAATAATTACACTTATATAGACATTTCAGATTATTACCTAGTTAAGCCTCACTGCCAACCATTTGTGTGGGGGTAAGAAGGCTGTTGTTCATATTCTACTTATCTTTTAAAGATTTGCTAATGTCAAGTTAAGGAAAGATATTCATCTGTTGAGGGCCCATTTCCATATAATATTTTATGTTCCTGCAATGACTTCTGGATGCCACCCTAGATTCTTGTTGAAGCCTGTGCAAGGGACTATGCCTGGAAATGTTACAGGGTTACCTCATTCCGACTCAGCCCTTGTCACACACGTTACAACTTCCTTCCAAATGTTAATGCGGAAGCCCTAAACAATAAATTGAAATCTGAACCTCCAAAACTGCAAAAGGGCTAATTTTATCTTCAAAACCAACTGACGCCACATTAACATGGCCTTCTTATAAAAGTAGGGCTACAAGCAATGGAGATGAACCCGTGGTCATCCAGATGATATGGGACTACAACTCCACTCATTCCTGATCTTTGGTCATGCTCACTGCGACTGATGGGAGATGGAGTCCAATAACATCTGGAGGGCCAAAGGTTGCCCACTCCTGAGCTACAGACTCTTCCAGGGGTAAAAGCAAGAGCACAGCTATTTCCTACATGAACAGGGATGGTCAGCTTTCAAGGGGGTGCTCTGTTCTCCCGGCAGTGGTTCACTATAAACTCAAAAGAGTCTAGTTTCCATAATAAAATGATGCAAATATATGTAGACTGGTTGACTTATTAGATAAGGAGGAAGCTCTCTGCTATTGCAGCTGCCTTGAAAAAGGTGGAACCAGATGGAAAGAAGACAAAGTGCCTACCAGAGAGGAATGGCAAATTAAGCAGTTGGAGTACGCCGAAATTGCAAAACTGACCGGAAAGCCCAGGAACCAAGAAGAAAAAGACTTTAAGAAAGAAAGGGAAAAAATCACAATCTATTTAGGAGACCACTGTAAGCAGATTAAAACACTTGCAGGATTTTAATAACACTTGTAGCGTAACAAACACTGTGGATAATATGAAGAGATACAGTTTATGGCCTGTGAAATAATATGCAGTTGAAGATGTTGACAATAGGACCCACGGAGGGGAGGGTGGGAAGTCAGGAGATTCAGAGAACTCTCAATACAGTGGTACCTTGGGTTACATACGCTTCAGGTTACATACGCTTCAGGTTACATACGCTTCAGGTTACACACTCTGCTAACCCAGAAATAGTGCTTCAAGTTAACAAGTTTGCTTCAGGATAAGAACAGAAATTGGGTTCCGGCAGTGCGGCGGCAGCAGGAGGCCCCATTAGCTAAAGTGGTGCTTCAGGTTAAGAACAGTTTCAGGTTAAGAATGGACCTCCGGAACGAATTAAGTACTTAACCTGAGGTACCACTGTATATGGTTTTGTATTTGATATTGTTATAACTTCTTGTTTGTAAAATCAAATAAAAATTATTTCCAGGGGAAAAGGGGGGGGGGGAGCTGCACACAGAATCATCTCTGCTATTGCGTTTCCACCATCCCTCACATCATTCTGGCTATAGTTTGGCACTCGCAGGGCAAAGATGTACAGGTCAATACCTGCATGCAGAACTGTTGTTAAAGAT
This sequence comes from Podarcis pityusensis, assembly GCF_964106645.2. NCBI lineage: Eukaryota > Metazoa > Chordata > Lepidosauria > Squamata > Lacertidae > Podarcis > Podarcis pityusensis. Next base: position 17,815,004 of record NC_138037.1, on the reverse strand, counting down.
ATTGGGGAAGATCTGCAAATAAAGTTCGAAGTCACAAGGGGGGGGAGGCGGAACCAATCTCACCATCTTTGTATACCTGCAATAAATCATTTTCTTTGCCAGTCTCATATAAAGTAGGTGGCCAAATTCCCACTCGTATCTTTTGAATCCTTCAGAGATGCAGCCAGCAGTCAAAAATCCAAGAGAAAAACTTGCATTTATAATATCCTCCAAATGCAATTTTTGGACAACATCCCCGTCTGAATTCAAGAATGGGGTGGGATGACTTGGGCTAGGCTGGGCAAAATAATTGGATTGACATCTGGATATTTGCCACCTTACAAATCATTTTAAATACAAAGGGGGGAAAAACAGGATATAAGAGTTCTGAGTAAGTTATATATTACCTCTGCGAAGCTTCTGCTAATGTATCCAAGTTATAGCCGTCAATGTTAGAAGGAGCATGGGCAGGTTGGTTCATACTCCATGGAGGAGGGAGCTAAATATGGGGAAGATCTGGAACATGGTTGCTGGGTAGGAGAATTTCTCCACATAGGCAATGAGTACCTCCTAAAAGCCATGCTTCTGGATTCCTACATGAAGAAAGACTTTTGTAAGCATTCATAGACAGGATGTGTCATATAATAACTAGAAGTCTCCCAAGCAAGCCTCTAAATAGCAATAAAACAGCATAAAACAATTTATGTTTTTATACTGTTGTAAACCACTGTGATATGTTTTTATGATACAGTGGTATATATTTTAAATAAATAAATACTTAAAATCTGGGAAATGATAACCATGTGCAAATTCACTGAAGAAGTACAGCAAGCATAGAATTACAGAAGATACTCTGATGGCATATTTTCTGCTTCTGCTCTATATGAAAGGCAGTGAAGCTTCTGATCAAATACTGATTTGATCAACTACAGGTTTTTTTCTGTCTGTGCTGCAGTTTATATAATTTACACATCCAAAGTCTATCCATAGTTAGCAATAACGATTGGCTACTACATATAACCCATAAGCCCACTCATTATAAATTAAGGCGTGTAATTGGCAAGTTTAAATTATTGATTTATTTACTTTCTCTTAATTTATAACTCTCTTTTCTTCCCTCCATCTGCTCATAATAAAAAATCAAAATTCATGTCCAGTTAAACCAGGAGCCCTCTGGGAATAAGGGTTTTACAAGTCAGGCAATGATGGGGCATTACACACAAAATTCCCAAAGACAATAGTGGTTAGCAGGGCTTTTTTTTCAGCCAGAACTGAGTTCTGGCACCTCTCAGGTGGGTGCCATTGCCATTATAAGAGAACAAGGGAGGTGTTCGTGGTGATTTCCGGCACCTCTTTTTCTAGAAAAATAGCACTGGTGGTTAGTGCTTATAGGAACTGGGAAGGAGGAAGGCAAGGAGACCCACAGTAGGGGAACCATCTTCTGACTGGCTGGCAGGTGGGGTGGGTTGAGGACAGGCTGAGGGTTGTTGGGGCAGTGCCCCATTTGCCCTAATGGACCAGGGCCCAGGGCCCAAAGAGAAAAACAATGTTAAAATGTGAAGTATTTTACTACTATGGGTGCATTCAGATTATTATTGTGAGGATTATTGCATTAGTTTTCCTAGTTATGATGCTATTAGCACTTCTGTCCTAGCTTCTAATGCTCCTTTTACATTGCAGTACCCATTCTGTTCAGGAACGGTGGATTATTTATGTCCTGCTAAATTCAGTGGTACCTCGAGTTACAGATGCTTCAGGTTACAGATGCTTCAGGTTACAGACTCTGCTAACCCAGAAATAGTACCTCAGGTTAAGAACTTTGCTTCAGGATGAGAACAGAAATCGTGCGGCGGCAGCAGGAGACCCCATTAGCTAAAGTGGTACCTCAGGTTAAGAACAGTTTCAGGTTAAGAACGGACCTCCAGAACCAATTAAGTTCTTAACCCGAGGTACCACTGTATCTGAGTGTGACGTGACATAACAGCTGATGTCACCAAATATGTCACTCCCCACTCTTTATACACGTGTATTTCTGTGCCATGAAAATGGTGGTGGTGGGGAACTGTTGTTATTGTCATAAAGGGCAAAATAGTTTCAAGGTCCTTTTTTCCACCCGTTTATTATCCATAGATGTGATAACTTGTTCAATATACGCACTTTTAAAATTGCACACAAACTAGTAGTTGAAATGGGCAATTCTTCTTCACCCCATACCTGGGAGCCTACACAAGCAGTTAGGCTAGTCTCACATGTGAAGAGGATTGGCAGTTGTAGTGAGGGAAATTGTACTCTGCATATGCTCAGAAGCACTCTCTTTCATTACTAATGCACAGGGTCTAGGGCTGAGCTCTGGCAATCTCCTGAGCATCAGAGATTAAATTAAATCCCAAGAATGCCCCTAATTCAGAGGAAAAGCGCTATAATGTAACATTTACCCAGCAAAGCAGAGAAACGTGTATTAATGTGTTCTTTACTATGATGCAATTGCAGAACGGTTTAGCCAGCTGGTGGAAAAGCCTTATGCAAACACTTCTTGCTAAGTGGAATCTGTTTTGTGTGCATGTGGTGTGTGTCTCCCCTTCTACAAGAGCCCACAACTGCATCGGCTAACATGGGCGGAAAGATCAATGTGTACAAAACGGTAACCGAATCACAGACACCAGATGCAAGGCCAAGTGTTCAGTTATACTGAGACAGCTGAGTCAGGAATTCAAAAATGGGAGGTGGGGTGGAGGGAAAGAAGAGTTATCAGTGGGTTAAAGCTGTGTAGCTGCTGGCAGCTGCCACCTGTCTGCCTTTGCTCTCACATTCCTGATTGCTGGCCCATAGGCAGTTGTTAACTAACTTGCCTTTCAGTGGCCCCTATTCCTTTTGCACCAGACCTTTGACAGCTTATCTAGCTTCTGAGGGCAATCATCATTTAACATTGCCCAGGTGTAGGAAACACAGGAAACTGCCTCATTCTTGAGTCAGGGACCATGGGAACATCTAGCCCAGAACTGTCAACACTGACTGGCAGGGGCTCTCTGGGGTTTCAGTCAGGGAGTGTTTCCCATGGGAGAACTCAACACTATTATTCTATGTGAAGGGCACTGCTTGCCATTGTTTACTTGTAATGTGGAATGGTCGCTTCAGTTGCGTAGACTGAAGAGACAAATGTGGCCTTTGAAAGCAGCCGTTCCTTGGCATTTTGGAGTGAATATTGAATGCCCTCAACAAAGCATGCCAAACTGAACTGTTTTTGTTTGTTTGTTTGTTAACTGAATTTGAGAAGGCCATGTCTACAACAACCCTCATCAGGCAAACTTGAAATTTGGCGTGGTCTGTCCTCAAACTACACTGCCAAGTTTCAAATCAGACCACTGCTATGCAGCCATTTTCAAGCCATCAAAGTTACAAAAAAAAAAAAAAGACACCAATTTTTTTCAGCTTAATGGCAGAATGCTCTTTACCTGACTCACCCTTGACAAATAGGACTACAGCTGTGGCCTTATAATAAAGACATATATTCATTTTATTTATTTGCATCTCTCTTGTCTCCTCCCCTCCCCCCAGTTTTTCCTGTTCCTCACACCGCCTCATCTAACTGTCATTTTCCAACTGTCAACCTCTCTGCCTGACACTCACTCCACCCAACATTCCATTCAACACCCCTCCCCCTCCCCCCACTTACCCTCTCAAAACAGGTTCATGCTGAGCATTTCTGGGAAGAGCCTTGTGAAATCCCTTTGTCTTGCATTGCTCCCCCCCCAGCCTTTAATAAACTACAAACATGTAACACATCTACTACACAAAAGCACCTCCTGAACCTAATACATCAGACAATTCCCCCCCCCCCCCAAAATGTAGTGAAAACAGAGAAATCTTTATGGAAAGCACACCCCAGGAAAGCGTGTGGAAGAAAAATGCACAGAACTTGTCAACAGCCCCTCGTCAAATGTTGCAATTGTTAAAAAAATAAGCCACTTATTATTGCTTCTACCCCAAATGCAGCAAAGACCATACACAAACTTACTGCTCCTGTTCTGTCAAGCTTCAAATGAATCTGTTCAACCATTTTCTAACAATAAACCACAGAACTCCCCGTTATAATAGTAGAATGATTTCCCCGATCCCTGAGAAGGATTGTTTTTTTAAAACTACTCTGGATATTTCTGTGAGGGGAATATGGGTCTCCAAAGAATTCTCAGCACCCTTAAACCAACAAAGCTCCCAGGATATATATATATATATATATATATGGAGTGAAACATGGCTGTTTAAAATGGCTCCTTTAAATATACAGTGCAGATGTGGCGGTAATGAAAATTATTTTTGCATGATATGGACTGAGACAATTCAAAGAGCAGCCATTAGGATGAATAAGTACTGAGCCACTAAGTCCGTAATAGTAGCTGCTTGTTTGTACAAAGCACATATTGCGCCTTTGTGAAGAAAAGTATGTGGCTGCTGCTGAAGGAAAGCATTGCTGGCTTGTTTACTACAGCCTTTAATCATTTGACACAGAGGAAAGCTTAATTTTTATTTCCTCTTTCATCCGAGATATCAGAGTCTCACTTGTTGCCAGCATTTAACACGATTCCCTCAAGACCAAGCCGCAGATGCTCAGGCAGAGCTGCTAAGACTAGAGCTGGCTTCAAATTACTTATAAAAGCACCTGAAATTTCTGCTCTTTGGGAAAGGGACCCATCTGGTTCTCAAGAGAGTAGGCCAGCAATGCTACGAAACACTAAAACACTGTATACGTGTATATTAGGTGTTTTTTTCCATGGCTACATAATGAGTGAGCAAACAAGCGCTTTTTATTTCTTGTGTGTTCCTGTGAAGTGCCCAGGGAATAGATTTTTTACCTCAAATCGCAAGTAGGGGTGAAGGGGCTGGTTTAGTAGCAACCTACCCAAAGTAGCTAGCATTGGATGCAGCCTTTGATCAGCTACGAGAAAATTGCCTGTGGTAGAGTACAACAACTCTTCCCCATTTTTCATGATGTTTCTCCAGTCTGGAGCCACTAGCTGCTTTGCTCTAGTACCTATGTGCAGCTAGAACACTATATCAAAAAATCGCTTATTTCTGGAGTCATAGAACCAACAACACACCTTAATGCTTCACTCCATATTTGCTTTTGTTGTATTTTCCCCAGTTCTGCTACTTTCCACTTCTCTGCCCAATTCTCTTTTTGGCACTGACATTAATAGTTACCGATCCACCAGGGACTATATCTAATCATGCATCAGCATGTCTCTACTGTTGCAGGAAAAGAGATGTTCCATTTGAGATTTGTTTTAGATTTGTTCAAATACTAAGCCATGCTTCCATAACAATTGTGGTTTGGCCTTGTTCTTAAAAATGGAGAAATGTTTCTTATCTCATTTTCAAAGTTAGAATCCCCCAAAGGACAAATAGTTAATATTCTCCCAAGTGTGGGAAATGTTGCTCTAAAACACGACTGTATTACATTCAAATAGAAATATACACAAACGCCTTCATTTCCTAATATAAGGCAGCCACAAATACACACAACAATTGCAACATAGGATCACATTTCCTTCCCTGAAGAAAATGTTCATTACACAGTTTGCTTTTCCTTTTTATATACATTTTTTAAAAATCATCTCAAGGGCAGAAAATTCACTTGCTCTGACTTTGGTCAAAAGAGCTTCTCAAACACACACTGAAATTCCCAGAGGACTTGAAAAATAAACAGCTCATACTGAAGAGCCCAGATTTCATCCGCTCTTTTCCATAATGAGCTACGCAAACAACTGCTTTGCCTTAAATAATTTAAAATGCTCCCACTAGGCTCCTCTTCACTTAATAAGCAGGAGCAAATCCTGCAATTACAGAGTGCTTCCCACAGCATGGAAGTCATGCCATTATCATAGGATCACTATCTAGAACCAAGCCTCAATTTTCACAAGAGAATGCCAAGGGGAATATGCACACTGTTGCAACCAAACAACTGATGAAATTCCAATGTAGACCCAAGTTTTGTACCATTTATTCTGGGTAATGTTATTAAATTTGGAGGAAAGGCAAAACTGATCCCAATCAACTGCAACAGTGTTTTTCAGAGTCCTATCTAGTTTAAGAGGACTAGTTGTTAATAAGGGGAAACATGGCTGCTTCTTTTTTTTTAAAGCTCACAGCAGAATTAAATATAGAAAGAAGAATAAATATCTCAATCAGCTGACAAATACACAATGCACTTCAATTAATTATAGTGTTCAGTTAACTCAAATGCACAATGTTATTATGTCAAAAATGTTCTGGAGAAAAGTCTATCAAGCAAAGAGATAGTTGGCTTGCCTGTTTGCTACTTTTTAAGATATGTCATGTGTTCTCTGAGTGGAAATGAGAGGTTTGTTTGTTATGATGAAGACAAAGGGGGCAGGATAAGTAATATTGCAAATTCTTTTATTTTCTGCCATAAGCAATGGCATCTTCAGTTTGGGCTAAAGCACTGAATCTGGAGATGGGAGACTAAATTGATCCTGGAAAAGAGAAAGGAACACATTGCAGGCATAAAATAGCCTTCTATATCGCAAGAAGAAAGTGGGATGTTCAGATGAAGAAGAATTGATCCTCTGAAAACGAGGTCAGCATCCAATAATCAGACAGAAAACCTGTGTTGGGCTTCAGCTTTCCCTTTTCCCTTTTAATTGCAACAAATGTGTTGTCCCCTGCAAATTGGCACAAAGTTGTAAATTAAATGTTACACAATGACACCTTTACCTGAAGGAGCTCAAGGTGCAATAAATCAAAGTGCCATATTCCTTTCTACTTTTTAAATCCTCAAAATAACACTACAAGGCAGATTGACCTGAGAGACTGTGACTGGCTCAGGGTCACTTTCATGGGTGCATGGGGCATTTGAACCCTGGTCTTCCAGATCTCTAACCACTTTGCCACAAAATGATATCACACTCTAAATGATCTTGAACTACATCTCCCATCAGTCTCAGCCAGTATGGCCATTGGTCAGGGACAATAGGAATTGTAATGCAAAATATTTGGAGAGCACTAGGTTGGGGGAGGCTGCTTTAATTGGTTATGGCTTTTACTTCCGCTCTCCTGTTTAGCAGCCTTCATATTAGCTACCAAATAAATTGCCATTTTAAATTAATTTTTTAAAGCAGTAAGTAAAACAGCTTTTTTAAAAAAAGGAAAACCCAACCATGTGGTTTCTTAAGCAGTGTTTCTTAAGAGGAAAATGATCTCCCTCCTCAAGGGCTATTTAGAGAAGATGGTAGTATCAGCTAAGCAGGTCAGCAGGGTGGCGTAGCCCAAAACAGCGTGGCAATTATTAGTTGGCAAGCACTGACAGCTGAATAGGCTCAGGAGACAATGGTGGCAAGTGTGGTTGACAGGAAACTCATTTGCATTGATTTTAAACACAGCGCAAGTCCTACTGTCAATGCAGATGGGAATCGGAAACTATGCCTCATATAATTAACCCCCCACCCTCCATTATTTAAAAGGGCCTTCTTTAATTATTATGGAGTGGTAGAAGCCATGTTAGATTAACAAATGGAGCACATGTCTTTAGGATTTTCAGATGCTGCCACAGAACTCCTACTTCTTGCCCTCTAGGCATATTTCCATATAAATAAGTTCAATTGTAAAGTCAGAAGCCCATGGCAGGCCACTCTGCTGCTAGAGATGAGGTTCACTAGTTTCCAATTGCCTGGAACAAAAACAAATTCAATGATAATGCCATACCGGATTACCTGCGAGGTCTCAACTTCAATTTATTATGTGCCTGTTTACACATTGATAGACTGAAGGCTTGCACTGAGATGTCTGATTCATGCATACAGTCCCATATTTAAATCCTCTGCTTCACTCTAGGGCTTCGGTTAAATCTCTGCTTCACAGGTGGTAGATTAAATTAAGAAGAGTAAGTTGAGAGCATTTCATGCAACTAAAGTGCTCCCTAGAAGGGAATAACTACAAATCTATGGCACAATGTTATAGAACTATGATGTAGATAACATTTTGTTTCGTGTTCAATATTCCTTTTGCTCCCCAAAGTATTAAAATTTACCTATCTTATATTGTAAAAATATATATACTAAAATAGATAGGGCTTCCTCCGAATACTTCAATATGAGAAACAGGCATTTCACAACTCTTGACTGTCAGAACATTACTCCCTCAGACAGTTCCTCTGCCCATTGTGGGACATCGCAAAGCATTTCATTTTCAGCCCATGCTTATTTTATTTCAGACTGTCCAAGCCCTGCCAACTCTGATTTATTTTTATTATTATTACCTGAATTACTCTGTGTCGCAAGGTGCTGAACCTAACAGCGCTTTAGAGATGTTCCCACATGAAATCTCCTCACGGAGCTGTCAACAAAGCAAGGCATGTTGGGACCCATTCTTCCCTCCCCACACTCACAAGAACAGCACAAACAAGGGAAGGAGTGGGTTTACTGGCCCTGACAGGCCCACACTCCAGAGCTCCTTCTGGGTGTGAGAATGAGTAAAAAGAGAAAGAAACACCCACAGCGCATATTTTTATTTACTGGCGAAGCTCCTCTTCAAATAGGGGATTTTTCCTCTCTAATATCCTAGCGGGCTTTTTTTTCTTTTTCTTTTAACAACCTCAAATTTTGTCAATTAACTGAATTAGCCCAGCTGGATCAGATCACAGACCTATGACAGCACATTCACACCATACATTCAAAGCACTTCAGCTGCCTTAAACCAAGAATTATGGCAGCTGTAGGTGATGAGAGTTGTTAGGAGATCCATGAGCTGCCCAGAGCTACAATTCCCAGAATTCCCTGGAAAGTGGGAATTAATTGCTAAACTGCTCTGGAAATTGTAACTCTGTGAGAGGAATGAATATGGGTTTCCTAACAACTCTCAGTACTCTTAACAAACTACAACCCCCAGAATTCTTTGAAGGAAGGTAAGCCATGACTGTTATAAAGTACAGTCAGACCTTTGATCCCAAATGCCTTGCGAGTCAAACGTTTTGGCTCCCGGATGCCGCAAACCCAGAAGTGAGTGTTCCGGTTTGCGAACATTCTTGGAACCCAAATGTCTGATATGGCTTCTGTGGCTTCCAATTGGCTGCAGGAGCTTCCCGCAGCCAATCGGAAACCGTGCCTTGGTTTCCGAACATTTTGGAAGTTGAATGGACTTCTGGAACGGATTCCGTTCAACTTCCGAGGTATCACTGTAGTATACTAGTGCTTCAAATGTATAGTGTGAATGGAGCACCAGTCAAGCCTCCTGTTTCTCCACAGGGGCTGATCAGATGCCTCTGGGAAGCCTACAAGCAGGGCATGAAGGCAATAACCCTCTCTCACTGTTGCGCTGTAGCAACTGGCATTTCTCAAGGACCAGTCAGAGCAGCTGGAAGCACCTAGCCAGCTGCAACAACCTTTAGATGGTTTGATCTAGCAAGACCATTGTTTCACCTTTTTAGAAGCTACATCAGAACACACAAAGCTGCACCTTACCGATGTCAGATCTGTGGTGCTTCTGGCTCAGCATGCCCTTCTCCGACTGACAGAGGCTTTTAAGTGTTTCTGGCAAGGCTTCTTTCCAAACCCTATTAACTCAGGGATCCTTTAACAGGAACATGAACTAGGCACACATGCAGCATAAAGTAATTTGGTTGGCCGTTAATTGGAGTGACCATATGCAAAAGAAACGAGATTTCTGAACTTTCATTTGGCATGTGTTAAACTATGGGATTTTCTACCACAGGATGTAGGGATGGCCAGCAACTCAGATAGCTTTAAATGGCGATCAGGTAAGGCTATCATTGGTCATGATGTCTATATTACTTCCAGTATCAGCTTACCTCTCTGAATACCAGTTGCTGAGCATCTTAAGGGGGAGTATGCTATGGCACTCATGTCCTACTTATTTGATTATTTTATTTATATACAGGACCCCAGCCTGCTTTTTTTGCATCTGACCACCCTATGTGGCATACTGCCTAATTAAGGTTCTCCTCAAGTATTCCAATTTGATTACTAGGGCAAAGTATAGCCAGTGAAACAGTGAGGGCCTAGAATGTGGAAAAGGGAACAGCCAAAAGAATGTAAGAACCGTTAACTGGATCAGGCCAAAGATCCATCTAATCAGCATCCTGCTTTCACAGCGGCTAACCAGATGCCTATGGGAAGCCTCCAAGCAGGACATTAGTAAACCAGCAATCTCCCTGCTTGTGATTCCCAACACCTGATATGCAGGAGCAAGAATATAGCTTTATCCTCCCATGGTACTGTACATAAAGGTGTGGCATTTCACAATGAATGTGATTCAGCAAACAAGCTCTTCCACATCACTAAGCCAAGTTGTGTTTAGCAGATAATGTTATTGACAAACAATGAACATTTAGGATTACACTGAGTTACAGGCTTGAAACAAGACACCATCACTGGTGCCAAAATAAATTGCAAGGCAATTGCAAGGGGTCTAACTGCTTCACAGCTGCAGCAGAATGCACTTCAATATTGAAGAAAATAACGGGCACTCAAAAGGCCAATAATTATAGTATTTCTCATTCACTGAATGTGCTGAAAACAGGGTAATCTCAGCTGCCGTCCTCTTAACCTTGTGTTTTTATGCATCCATCCCTCTTGTGATAATTGTCTAAGACGTAATTTCTTTTTCCTCTACCCCCTCCCTCATGGAAGTTTAACTTCAGCTGCATAGAGAAGTAACAAAATGAAGGAATGGCCTGGGTGTGGGAGATGCATTTTCCAATTTGTATTGAGGAAGTATTGTCCTCTCTTAGGGAGATCACCTCTACCACCTTGCCTTACAAAATAATATGTTTATTCACCTTTTGGTACAAACAGGGCTTCCAAAGTAGCTTACAAACGTATTACAACAAGAGAAGAATGGTGAAATTTAGCTGAGAACTTAATAGAAATGTTGAAAAGTCAACCTGGGATCCCAAGCAATAACCATAACTTTGAATTGTTTGAGTTTTATTAATTTTTGTTCATTTTATTGCATGTTGTGGATTGTTTTTGTGCACACTGCTTAGAGTTGTGAATGATTAAGCAACACATAAATGCGTTAAATAAAACAAATAAGAGGAAATGGATCACATACACAAGAGAACAAAAGTGGACAGACTTCCATAAAATTTGCCTGGTTTAAAATATTGTTGCAAATTTAGAAATAATCGCTGTAATTTAAATAGAAATGCAATCCGTCTCAGCAGTGAGGAAGCCTCTGGCCAGTGTTGTCTGCTCACGTCAGCTGCCCTGGTCCAGCCTCTATTCTCTTTTCTTAGCAGTTTTTTATCTTCAGACAAGGTTTGGAGCTTCAAATAGAGTATTTCTGAAAACAGAGGACTGTCCTTTGTCAAGTAGGATATATGGTCATCCTAAGCACATACCATCCATGGCACACACACACAGTTTGAACAGTGGTCATGAGTAGGGCAGAGGGCATGAATGTTCAGTCAAGACCTGCAGCTGTTTGAGCATACTGCCTCTCTCATTCTGTCTCTACCTTGCCTATATTGGGGAAAAAGTATTCTTTACTTCAGGCCAAATGTTTTTAAGAGCTGGAGGAAGTTCACATTCTTCCATACATTACCTTGCACAATCTTGGCACACATTTACCCTACATCCTTATCCATTTGTTTAAAATAAAACCTTTCAATGGGGAAGGGAAAGTGTTTGCACACTGCACTGCAATGATGCTTCAAGCACCGGCAAAGTGTGGCACCTCCTGAAATGAAAACTTGACATCCACTTTGCTAGCACAATACAAACTTAATTTAATTCCCGGCTGGTCTAACAGGAGGCCATGCTCATACCATTTCAATGTGTTCGGGGAAATGTGGTGCTGCAAGAGATGGACATAAAAAGTGGAAGTGTAATAAATAAAAAGGCAATAAAAAAGGAGTAGTTAGCGCTACATTGCTGTTTTCCAACAAGCCTGATGAAAAATAAAAACATGCTCTAGCAAAAGAAAGCACCAGAGAATTTGGGTTATAAAAGTGCCAAGGAGGTTTTGGAAGAGTACAATATATAAATAAAATACCACTGAATTAGACAAATTGACATCACTTTATACTCTGGAAAGGGCAAGCTATCTAGCTTGCTAACGGTTCCCGTTCCATCCACTTTTCTTTCAAAAGTCACAAGTTCACAGGCTCTCAGGAGATCTGACTAGAGAGGAATGCAGCCGCCATAGAACTGCTTTTTATAAGCAGGTGTACATTCCACAGTACAATGGATTCACTCTGGCCCTTCCACCACAATGAGAAGTATGCACACCACCCCAAACATTTTATACTTGGCTTCAATGCTCCCTTAAACCTTGACCTCTCAGAAAAGGCAGAGAGGTAGCAAAGCAGAGGGGCAGTCATGCTTTTAAAACAGGAGGCAGAGGTAGTGCTCCAGCAGTGGTGTTGCACAGCAAGTAAGCAAGTTAGAGCAGGGGTGGACAAACAAGGGCACTGTGTCCCATTTCACAGCTTGAGGCAAAATGGGAAGTGTCTCCCTGCCCAGCTGCCTCTGCCAGTGGTGAAGTGGTACAGACATTAGCACCAATTTCTGTTGAGATCTCACTGGAAATCAGCGCTGATGTCAGTTCTGCTTCTCCCCCAGTGGCGGGGTGGCAGGGTGCCTGTGAGGGTGCTGTCTCGGGGCTTCCACCACCTGAGATAGTGGTGTCACCCTGCCAGATGGGTTGGTCTGGGCCAGAAAGTAGTTTGGGATCTACTGGTAGATCTCAAGGTGATTTGCAGTAGATCAGAAAGTGTTTGACCCCCCCCCCCCCAAGTGGTTTCACAATAGCAACCAAAATGCCTTCCAAATAAAGCTTGGGGAGTGGAATTGTGTATGACAGGATCTTCAGATCAGTTTGGGTTGTAAAAATATGCTCCTGGGCTGAACATCTGCTCAGAAGTACCTTGGTCCTTGTTCCACAGAGTGCAGAAGCCTGTCAATCATAATATTCTAGTAAAACCACCAAGCAGAACCTGACATCTGCTCAGGGATAGGAACATGAAGGAAGGTATGCATTTCTTACTATGATATCTTTCAGTCAGACGCCATATAAGAAGGGCAAGGAAAGGATGCTGAAATCCAACCAGCAGTAAACAGGAGAGAAAGGGGAATGACCATTCTACCAAACTGTACGAGAGCCAGTGTGGTGTAGTGGTTAATAGCAGTAGTCTCGTAATCTGGGGAACCGGGTTCGCGTCTCCGCTCCTCCACATGCAGCTGCTGGGTGACCTTGGACCAGTCACACTTCTTTGAAGTCTCTCAGCCCCACTCACCTCACAAAGTGTTTGTTGTGGGGGAGGAAGGGAAAGGAGAATGTTAGCCGCTTTGAGACTCCTTAAAGGGAGTGAAAGGCGGGATATCAAATCCAAACTCCTCCTCTTCTACTAAAATGAGCAAAAATCACAGCAGCAGCATGCAGCAAGTGCATTACGCTTCCTTGTGCTACTGCAGAGTAGGAGGCTGCGTGGTTTGCAAAAATGCTATTTAATTAGGGGAAAGCCAATCATATCAACCTCCTAAGCATCCAAACATTTTTAGGGGTAGCAACTAGACCACAAGTAGTTGAATTTGCAAGAACACAGTATAGAATTAAAACCTCTCTCCTTTCTTCTTCATACCCAGCCTCAAGCTCCCCTTCCTTCCCTTTACCCAGCAGTCAGGTAGCTAAGCCAGAGTCCATGTCAACAATTAAATATGTCATGTGCTCAAATATTGTTCTAAAAATCTCATGAATAAAAGAGCCCATCTCCTTCCGGCTCCTTCTTGGACTTTATATTATTCTTTCCCAAAACCTTAATAGCTGGTTGATGTAACTGCTGCTGCTGCTTGCCCTTGTGGACTCATTTCCCCAGGGCATTAGTGCTATTTAAATTCCACTACACTTTTCACAGCAAGACTTAACAAGTTTCTAGCAGATTAAAATTCATCAAGATGGTATTTTGTACTCTGAGCCAATCCAAAGAATTCATGGCATCTTTATATCTAGCCAATGGTCAGGGATTATGGAAGCTGTAGTCCAAAAACATCTAGAGGGCACTAGGATGGGGCAGGCTCGTTTATCCTAGCAAGGATACTTGCAATTTGCTAGCAGACAGTGATGCAAGTTCTTAGCTGCTATATGCGGCTCCAGTAGCTTTGTCCCACCCCACCACTGAGCGGAAAAAAAGTTTAAAAATTATTATACTGCTATGGCCACTTTAAAAATGTTAAGGGGAAAAAAACACTCAGGAATGTGTCTTGAAATAAATATTGTGCCAATCTTTTGCCATGTTCTACACAAGACTATTTCTTGAAACTTGCTGCTGTTGTACCATGGATGACCCACCTGCGGCAGCTGCTGCTAATCTGAGCAAAGGAATGGAGCACTGTGAGCCTGATAGAAATGGTGTGCGGTTGCTGTGAGAAAAACAGGCGGTGGTCCTCCAACAGGGCTTTCTGGTCCCAGCACAATTCATTCTGAGTAAGGAGTCCTTCAAGAGTGAGGCACTGTGGGTGAAGTTGTCCTGGAGACGATCTATGCCACTGCAACTTAGGCAGGATGGTGGCAAATCCTGCTCAAAGTTTAATGGTCTCTGAATGGCTCATCGATAAACCAAAAGTGGAACAATAATGGAAAAGATCAAAAGGAGGCTTTTAAGGATTCCTGGATGGGTCAATGTTTAGAACAGGTATTTCGGTTATGTTTAGGAGAGTCAAAAGAGATGACATACTGAAGGAAATATTTGCTAAAACATCCTTAGGGACATGTTCGACAAAACGCAAATGCATCTGTTTGCAATCCTAATGTAAGTTCAAAGGTTAATCATTTCCCATTGTGCCATTTGCTAGAAAAAGTGCAGCCACAAACAAAGAACTGTTTCCTGGCTCCTTATAACTGGTTTACACACAGTAGTCACATGGTTGTGTACTCACACACACACCAATTCTTTTAAAAATAGATAAATTGACACAAATAGCCCTAATCATATTGCAGATGATCAGAATCCCCGTTTCCAGACTTGCACTTCAATGCTGGACAGCGTAACTTGGAATATGAACAACTGCCTTAACATAATAAAACTAACTAGACCACAATCTCACTGACGTGAGATAAACCCCACTGAGCTTAGTGGGCCTTTGCTTCCAAATAAGAAACACACAGCTACCTGCAGGTAGCTCTGCGCAGCTGCAGAACCCATGGATGGAAGTGCAGATAGAACAGTAATTTAGATGTCCTTCAAAGTTGATTTATTAATTAAAATCAAATCACCACAACATATTCCATTTCTTTATTTATTTGACAAGCAGCAGTATCATGTTCTTTTTACATTTTAATGTAGATACAATTATTATGTTATCTGCCATATTACAATATTTAGTCTGTTTTAACTTTGTCTTTTAAGATACATTAAAAAACATCAACTGCAAACGTGGGGGGCATGGAGGGGGTGGAAGGGGGGAAGCATGGTATCCAACCAAAATTTCCACATTTCAGCAATACTTTACTCATTCTTGTTTAGTAAAGTTTTAAGAAATGTCATAATGACATGAGCTTGGAATATCTATAGGCTTTTCATTTCTTTTCGTTGACGCTCATGACGTGGCACTGGTGATGTTGTAAACAGCAGAAAAAACAGGGGCTGCCAAAGTGACCAATTATGGAGACACAGCAGGCCTGCTTTTTTCCCCCCCACAGGACACACCAAGCAGTGACAGCAATGATCTCCGTACAACCATACCTGCAGGATATTAACCTCATGCTACATAGCTGTACTCATCTGCTGAGGACTGGCTCCGCTCAATGTATTGTTTGTCAATCAGAACTTCAATACACTTCTTAATCATGCTGATACTTGGATTAAACCTAGCTCTTGATTGGCTAATGACCTGAAAGAGAGAGAGAGACGCTTTATTTAACATACACCTAATTCAAATGAGTTATAAAGCTTCAAAACAAAACCAATGTCACCTTCTGCACATCATTCTAAAAGGGCATACATTCATTTTTTTCCTGAACTGTGGGATAGTTCACATAATATTATTTTTCCTCCTTGTGAACAGTCTTGAGCTTTCCACAGAGTATACAGTCGTACCTTGGTTCTTGAACGCCTTGTGACTCGAACGTTTTGGCTCCCAAATGCTGCAAATCCAGAAGTAAGTGTTCTGGTTTGCTAACTTTTTTTGGAAGCCGAACGTCCAACTTCTGACTGAGTGCAGGAAGCTCCTGCAGCCAATTGGAAGCCTTGGTTTTCGAACGTTTTCGGAAGTGGAACGAACTTCCAGAACCGATTCTGTTTGAAAACCAAGGTACAAATGTACTTCATGTGGAGGAATACACATGTAAACCTGCTGGTAAAAATGGAAACTGCTGCAGCTATTTCCATAATCAGCACTGCTGGTAAAATGACTTTTGTGACAACAGAAATTATTGCTGTCAGTTGCTGTTCTCGTGTACCACTCAGTTTACAGCACTTCTCTAGGCAACCTCTCACTGAAAGCCCAAGCATCTTTTGGGTGCATTATGACACCTCTATGTTGTTTGATTTGCATCTGCTTGGGGATACCTAACATGGCATTTTGTGCCCTATGTTTTGTATTTAAAGTTGACAGTTCTAACACCAGAGTTCCAATGTATATATAGCATTAGGGGCTTCCAACCTGGCCAAAAACAGCAATAACCAAACCACTGTCCTTAACAAGATCTCCTACTACATTCTACAAATTTCCACCAGAACAGAATAAGTTACATGTTTTCATCAAGTCCATAACACTGGTCAGCACATGCTCTTACCTCCTGAATAAGAGCATTGTGTCGCAGAAGCTTCCGCGCTTTCATGATACGAACTATAGCAGCTTGAAGGTACATTTTTCTATCTTCATCTACAGCGCTTCTGGTTTGCTCCATTTCCTGCAACACACACACACAAACACACATATTAACTGATTTATATACCAAGAGACTGATTCAATAGTCTAACAAGGTATAATTCAGGGGGTTGGCTGTGAAGTTTGCACCAGGAATGCAGTCGTGGAATTGTATGTTCAGGCTGTGCATTGCACTGTGCTCATAGCTAACACTATGGTTTCTGTTAGTGAATCCTGATGGCGACGCTAATGCTATTGTGCACTTGGAAGTTAAGGTGAGTTGGATCTCAGCAGTGTCTGGATGTGAGACCACTGAAACACTCTCTAAGCTACTTAACAAAAAGTCAGCAGACTCACAGAGAAAACAGGGAGGACTTTGTACCATCCTGGTCCTTGCCTGGTCTGTCCTCCCAGCCAGCAAGTGTCGCGCTACAGCATTTGCTTGACCTGTGTATCATCTGGCTGAAGGTAACAGTGTTTGCTCTGCTTAATAGCGTGGGTTATTGCCTGATTGCTGGCTGAGTGAATGCAGTTGGGGGGGGGGTTCCAGGGCCTGCCTTGCTATAACCAGCTTGACACCAAAGGGGTTTGCCACTTTTGAGTCATACGTCAGGAAGAGACGGGGCAGGGGCGCCCCATACTGTCAGTCAGGATATAGAAGGCACTGTGTGAAACACCTGTGACCCTCAGCTAGGGTGAGAGCCAGGTGGAGGGGAAGTCTTGCTTTGTGGAAGTTGTGAGTGAGAGGCAGGGGGAAGAGAGTGGCTAGGGGATTTAACATCAACTTCTGGCTGTGTAGGATGCATATAGTACTGGTCCTGAGCTTGCTATTCTGTATTCAAATCTCCAAGCTGCATATGGGGTGAATTATGGCATGCTAATGCTTCTGGATGGGCAAGATTTCAGTGGTGTTGGGCAGGGGAAGGCACATTTTGAGCAGGGGTGGGGGCTGACCATCAGGGACAGAGGCCTAGGGATTTGGTCTCCGATCCTTATTTCAGCCCTCTGACCCCATCAGAAGTTACTGGTAGCATATCCACTGTCTCCTCTGGTCTGGTGGTGCTGTTGCTGAATGCTAGATTGGTCCATAATAAAACCATGCTCATGCACAACCTGATTGTGCATAACTAGGAGGTTGAGGTGGGGGTGTTGCTATTGTCCATAAGAGCAACATCTCCTTGGCCAGGAAGCCTCTTGATCTTGGGATGGGCTCAGAGGGTCTGCATCTGGTATTGGGCCAGAAAGACAGGGGTGCTGCTGGTCTACTAAACATCCCTGATCAGGCTTGCTAAAGTAGTCTCTGAGGAGGACCCTCAGATGATAATCTTGGGTGATTTCCATATCCATATCCACATGGAGGCTGCTGTCAGGCCAGCTAGAGACTTCATGACATCCATGACAACCATGGGTCTCTCTCAGATGGCCATTGGTCCAACACACCAGGCAGGGCACACTCTTGATGTAGCAGGAGTGCAAGGCACTTCCTTGTCATGGTCAGACCCCTGTCATTATCTGGGCGGACACTGGCAATTCTCCCCTGTAAGAATGGTGGGCCCATTCAGATGGCCCGCCTTCAGAGGCGTGATGGAGCTGGAGCAGCTCCTTGGGACTCTAAGGAGTTCTAGACCAGGGTTTCCTAAACTTCTCAGCATCCCTGATCACTGGCCCTGCTAGTTAGGGATGGTGGCAGTTATTGTCCAATAACAGCTAGAGACCCAAGTTTGGGAAACTCTGCTCTAAACTATGGACCAGGTAGGAGAAGACTGGAGCACAAGTGGCTAGTCTCGCTCTGAAGCCAACCGAACACTGGCAAGAATTCACAATCATGCTTGCCATGTGGAAGTGTGGGCTGTGAATAAAGCTCTTTTTGCAGTTTGCATTATGTCCTCTAGTAGCCAGCCAGCTGAGTAATTATGGAAGGTCCAGAGGTTACTGACTCCCAGCTATCGGCCAGTTGCAATATCCGGTTTTTGGAGAAGGTGGTGGATCAATTGGATCAGTGAAGTAATAAGACTAATTTGATAAAAGTTTAGTTCATTATGCAACTGAGATTCAAGAAATATTAATTCTTAGCTTATCTAGATATCTGCCATGACACATGGTTGAAAGGAATGACATTCCTAGTTCAAATGTTTTATTTTTCAAGCTGTAATCACTGTGAACAAGTTGGAATGACTAATGCTGTTAGCTGTAAAGGACTGATGAGACTTAGAGCAATTTGGTAAATTGGAAATTCCCAATTTAATCCACACTTCTCAATTTGAAGCCCAGTTTGCACTGGATCGCCTTGAAAATGCCATGCTGTTTATACTAGCAACCTCATTGCAACGATCTTGCTTGCCTCCCATTAACTCTTTCTACTTCTAACACCAAAAAGTTAGCAGTTTTAAAAATAGGTTTCAGTTTTATACTATTCATGCAATTCAAGCTAGTTCATATCAAAGAAGTTGATACTTGCCTGCGGTGTATCTTTTTGCATTGATGTAGTGATTTTAAATTTTGTCCGTTTACTGCTGAAGTTCATATTTAATGAAAAAGTAGACTCTGCTTCTACATCTTCCTGCAATGAGAAAAGCATGTGTATTTCACACACAAATGATGCCAAACACATTAACAGCTTGTCTGTTTCCCCAAGAACAGTGAACAGCTTGCATGAAAAATATCTAGAGTTACATATGGCTTACATCTTCGCTGTTGAAATATAAACATATTGCTATTTTTTTTTCTTCAATTTGGCAGGTCTGAATTATTTAACTTCCCTATGGAGCAGTTTGGCAACTCAAGGCACTCAAGATAATGCATTTTACATATATGATTGTTTTTAAAACGAGCCCAGTGCAATTGTTCCACTACGCTGAACACAAAAATGCCTAATGTTGTTAACAAGATTGAAATATAGCAAGACCAATTACTGAAAAATAATTAGAACATGTTTTAGTCTATCAATCCTGTGACATTCCTGGGGAAAAGTTAGAAAGTGCACTTCCTTGTCCTCTTAAATTGAATTACAAAAAGGCACTGAGGAAAAATGGACCATTTCTTACAGATAATCTCATTTCAGCCTATGGGGATAGATATAGCTTTAAGAACATGAGTTTGTTGCACTGCTCAAGGATTAGGTTTGTAATAACGGTCTACTGCCTTGTCTAGGAGACCCACAGTCAGGAATGTTCTGGGTAAGCTGTACTTCAGGATGTTCTTTTTGCTAACTATGGAAACTCAAGTCCCCTCAGATGCACAGGAAACAGGCACACACAGCACTCCAAGCTTCAGTACTTTAGGTGGGATTTTTGAGGTTTTGTCCATTTTGAGGAGTAAAACTTCAAGTCATTTTTACCAACTGTTTCTGAAAGAACACTGAGTTTCAAAAGCAGTTTGCAAAGGGGCATGGGGACTGGTACTTGAGAGGGACGTGGGTGGCGCTGTGGTCTAAACCACTAAGCCACTTGGGCTTGCCGATCGAAAGGTCGCGGTTTGAATCTGCACAATGGGGTGAGCTCCCGTCGCTCTGTCCCAGCTTCTGCCAACCCAGCAGTTTGAAAGCATATCAGTGCAAGTAGATAGGTACCGCTGTGGCAGGAAGGTAAACGGCATTTCCATGCGCTCTGGCACTTGTCCCGTTGCACCAGAAGCAGTTTAAGTCATGCTGGCCACATGACCCGGAAAGCTGTCTGCGGACAAACGCCGGCTCTCTCAGCCTCGAAAAGTGAAATAAGCACCGCACCCGTTTGATGGGACTTAATCATCCAGGGGTCCTTTACCTTTACCTTACTTGAGAGGCATGAAGTTCAAGGTTTTTAGGCAGGTGTAATTTGCATTGTTCTCATGGACAATGTGTTAGAATTCCTGCTCCACAATGGCTCTTATGGGATTGTTGTATTTCACATGACGTGGTATGTTTTGACTCCACAAAGTGGGAAGTGATAGAGACAGGATGTTTGTGTTACTGTGTTCCGTGAAGTGGGACTATTGTCCTTTGTTCTTTCTCTTTGCTGTCTGATGCTAGAGAGAGAGAGGGAGCCATGTTGCAGTGCTCCGTGTGTGTTTATACATAAATAAAGTAGATTAGCCAAAATGCTGAGTTGCTGAGGTCTGTTACGCAAGCTGCCAAGACTCTGTGGATCCCTAAGTGTGCCAATGTCTGTTGGCATCGGTCGCTGTGATGTTCGGGCAGAAGAAAGCTTTTGAAGCTCCTGAACGAAAGACCAGGAGGGAGAGAACATGCCAGTCGGGCATGTGTCTCTGCCAGGGTCCTTCTCGAGTGTAGGTCAAGCTCCTGACACAGTGTTCCAAAACCACATAAAGATGTGGCCAATCTGAAATTCTATAAGCAAAAGATGAGGAACCTGTGGCTCTCCAGATGTTGATGGACTCCAACTCCCATCACTCCCAGCCAGAATGGTCAATGGTCAGATATGATGGGAGCTGCAGTTCAGCAACATCTGGGGAAGCACAGGTTGCCCTCCGTTACTATACAAGCTGTGGGCGATAGTGACGGAAGGCAGTGCTTCATCTCCCCCATAAAACAAGCACAAAACACTTGCAAATGTCCAGCAAGTGGAGACAGAAGCAAATACATTCTATGTCCCTTTGGCGACGTACCTTCTCAGAGTCATGGTTGATCATTTTGACATCAAGTAACGACTTGATCGTTTTTGTCAATTCCTTCTCATTCATCTGCGTACTGTCTTGAAGTTCTCTATAACTGACAGTTTCACTGTTGTTGAAGGCAAGCAGCACTGCCATTTGGTATGTTGTAACCATGGCTACATATGGTTTGCACAAATAATTCATTTTAACTTCACCTGCAAATCAACGATGCATTTCATGAACCGGTTTAGCTCACATTACAAATTCTAAAAATGGCACTCTCCTTCAACGTGGGGCCAGGCATGGAGTAGCCCAAGGCCTGGTGGTTAACCGAACCAAGCATGCAGAGAAGAAATGAGCTAAGGGTTTTATTAACTGGTTCTCTCAGTGAAAGAAATAACTCAAATAAAGCATGTTTCTGTACACAGCTGGGATACTGAGGTATATAAAAATTATGCACAGTGTGAGAAAGTGGATAGCAAGACATTTTTCACCTTCTCTCATAGTACTAGGCCCCAAGACCACCCAATATGGCTGAATGTTGGAAGATTCAGGTCAGACAAAAGAACAAACGTCTTCACACAGCGCATAGTTGAACAATGGAATTTACTCTCACAAGTAGCAGCGCTGGCCACCTATTTGACAAATTCATGGAAATTAAGGTTATCAGTGGCTACTGGCAATGATGGCTATTTACTACCTATACTGCCAGAGGCAATGTGCATCTGAATACCAGCTGGTGGGAAACGTAAGTGGGCAAAATATTGTGGAGTTAAGGTTGTTTGCTGACTTCCCATGGGCATCTAGTTGGTCACTGTAAGAACAGGATGCTGGACCGAATGAGCTGCCAGTCTGATTCAGTGGGGCTATTCTTATATTCTTTCATTTAGTGTAGTCATCTCCACATCCATTACTCCCCAATCCTGTCTCCTGGTGTCTGCGTTAATTTGTTCCTTGTACACACACTTCCATAATGCCCTTCTGTCCCAGCTTTCCAGGTCTTGCTAACAAACCTTAAACTGTTCCAGCTCAAAGCACTGTTGAAGAATCAAACTATGCCGAGTTGCCTGTATAATCAAACTGAATCTTATGCTAACATTTTCTTTTTTCAACCTATACTAATAACTGGGTGTTTTCCAAAAGGCTGTCTCGAAATACAACTCATTTCTGGAGAACACTCTGTTAATATCGCAAAGATACAATCTGTAAAGCAATAAATCCTATAGGCACGCTTCAAAGGAGATGAAATTAAGATACCTATTAGTGCTAAATCAGCACAACCATATTAACAATGTCAACGAAAGTAATTTTAAGAGGGTTTTTAAAAATTTACTAAACTTCCAAAGGATTTATGGGTTCCAATAATAAAAAACTAGTATTAGCATATTAGAAATTTCCAGAAGGTAAAAAGCATGCACACTTATTTTACCTGTGCAGAGATAATGAAGCCAGGTGAGTTTCCTCCCACTGAAATGCTGACTGTAAAATAATTCAAACTGTAAAACAAAATCATTCTTTGGGTCAAATATTTTAAGAGATTAAGACCTCAGCCAAATACCTCAAGACAAAGAATTCTGGTTAGTGCAAAGCTTAGCATAATAATACACAATAATACAATGAACCTTCTTCAAATGTCAGATATAATGCAACATATGCTTGTAAACTCATGAAGCAAAAAGATCCAATCACAAAGAAAGTGCAAACACAGAATCATGGAATTGTAAAGTTGGAAGGAACCCTGAGGATCATCTAGTCCAACCCCCTGCATTGCAAGAATATTTATTAAGAGTTTAACATTTTAATCATCCTACTCCCCATCTGAATACAACATTTTAACCACTGTAGAACTGGGTAGTGGGGTAGTGTGTGTGTGTGTGTGTGTGTGTGTGTGTTGCATCGCTACCAGCACTCAATGCTTTTGATAGCATGGTTTGGGCTAGGCCACACATCTCTGAAAGATCACTTCCTTTCCTACAGACCCTCTTGGGTGTTAAATTCAGCATAGTATGCTGGAGACATGCATCTTTACTCTGGCTTTTGACACTATGCATTTTCAGGACCTTCTTTTGACGAATCTGTTTTAACTATTTTTTAATATTGAAGTTTAAATTGCTGTAATCTGCCCTGGGACCTGATGGTGATGGGTGGATAATACAGTTTAATAAGAATAATAATTACTATTATTACTGCCAACTTTAATTAGTACAATTATTGACTTGTATCTTTAACTGGATCTATTAGCATTCCACTGCAGAATATACCTTTTTATTTATTCATAGTTAATCACTTTATATAGATTTTTAATATGACCAGCCACCACCCTGTGAAGAAAGTAACTAGCTCCTTAAGACACATGAAGCAATTTCAAGCAAGCAACTTGAGAGGCAGGCAGTTCCCGCTCTTCTTAAAGCTTAGACTTGCTGGGCGACTGACAGTGTTTCTCAGGAAATGTGTGTTGGTAACTCCTGAGCACACCATTGAGTCCCTCTTGGAAGACAGCAAAAAGGTCACTAGAGGAGCCAGCAAATCAGGCTTTGTTTAAGGGTCCCTTAACTCTAAGAATTAGCTTCAAAAGCTGCTAGGTAAGCTCTAAATTCAGAGCAAGTCATGGATGAGAGGAGTATTCCTAGTTCCTTTCTTTTTCCCTTACTTTGAGCTAACTAACTATACAGCAGTATCTTCGGAGATGGTAGAATGTAATACCACACACTAGTCTATTTCCTAAGAGGGTTAAATCATATTATTGAAACTGGCCACAGAATCTTTAAACACCACAACAGAACTTTGAACATTCTGTCTTTTGTTAAAGGAGGAATTGGGAGAAAAGCCTGCAATTCTTCAAGCAAATCCAAAGAATGCCTCATGCTATACTTACTATAAAAGATAAACCAAAAGATTAATAATTCACTAATGATAATTAATAAAGGTTTATTATTGGAATTGAGCACTAGATAATTCATGAAAGTCAAATGCACACGTTAACTATTCAAGTAATAGCCTTTAGAGCTGTATTTCATATCTTTCCTATGAAGAAACATTTATCACTCATTACTTACATTAATTGCTCATTAAATAAAACTGATAGCTACGGTGGAGATTGCTAATACAACATCAAAAAACCCCGGTCTAATTTAATTCACAAGCCTCAGGGGTTAGAATTTATTGGGGCCATCTCCCACTGACACAAGGAGGTTCATAAAAAGAAAAAGCACAGGAGAATTTCCATTTCAGAGCCTCCCCTTTTCCTTTGAAGCCTGTCTGAAACCAGCTCAGAAAAAAGGCAAACTCTATCTAAATTCTAAGTACATTAGTTAATTTTGTCTGATCAAATAAATTAGAAAGCGGGATTTAGAAAGCAAATCACTGATTAAAATGACAATTTAAATAGCACAGGGTTAAGCCCTTATTAAGGCTGTTGCTAACATTTCAATTCTGCAAATCTGCAAGAAAGGTTGATGTCAACTAAGAATTTGTGCATCAGTCCCGTCATTACCATTCACTATGTAGCAGCATCTGCCCCAAGGGATGTACACAAAAAAGTAAGAAGTATCCCTTTGTAGTCATGCTGGACAGTCCACTGGTATCAAGCTGTTCCTACTAACCATAGCATTTTAATGTGGTGCATTTCATACCAGTTTGTAGTACTAAAATTTCCTACTAACGTCCTTTGCCCATCTGTAAGGACACACAACATATTTCTGCTTCTCAGGATTGGGTCGATATCTGGTTTTTGACAACATGATATATCAGCAGCTAAATACCGCAATATGCTGATTTATCAGGATGTCTGAAATGTATCTCGGCTGCCTCCCCACTTTACCAATAATTACAATAAAAACAGCAGCGCACCAGCTCTCTCATTATAAGCCGCCAGTTTCCAAAAACCAGTTGGAATAAGAAAGTCTTAACTCTGATGCCCAGTTAACTGCATATGAAACTTAGTAAGAATGTACCACTCGACAAGTTACTGTAGTTATATGTTGTTCTCGTATTTACATGAAAACCAATAACAATTATTTGGATTAAAAAAAAAAAAGTCTTAAACTGCTGGCAGGAGGACTACAAGGAGGGAGCCTGTCTAGCTTCTCTAAAAGGTAAAGGGACCCCTTTTAGGTCCAGTCGTGACCGACTCTGGGGCTGCGGCGCTCATCTCGCTTTATTTGCCGAGGGAGCCGGCGTACAGCTTCTGGGTCATGTGGCCAGCATGACTAAGCCGCTTCTAGCGAACCAGAGCAGCGCACGGAAACGCCGTTTACCTTCCTGCCGGAGCGGTACCTATTTATCTACTTGCACTTTGACATGCTTTTGAACTGCTAGGTTGGCAGGAGCAGGGACCGAGCAACAGGAGCTCACCCCGTGGCAGGGATTCGAACCGCCGACCTTCTGATTGGCAAGCCCTAGGTTCTGTGGTTTAACCCACAGTGCCACCCGCATCCCTCTAGCTTCTCTAGGGAGTTGCAAAATCTGGGAGCAGTCACTGAGAAGTCCCTCTCCCGCATCCCTACCAAGCGTGCCGGGTGGAAGGTTAGAAAGGAATGGCAGCAAAAATCCAACAATACTGTGATAGTATCTGTTGTCTTTTTATTTCAACTTTTTAGGGCAGAAGAGGGAGTAGAAGGGGAGACCAAATAGCCCCAACGTATTAGGAGGCAGGAATCCAGTGCAAATGGAGGATGAAAAGAGTGGAACATTATTAGTTATGCTGCCTGCAGAAGAAGCTGCCAAAATGTGAATTTTACATGGTCAGATTACACAGTTGGCTCTGATGAAAGGTGGTTGGTTGTTGAGGCTGTCTCAAGCACTGGGTATTAGTTACAAACTGTCCTTACCTGAAAGAAGCCCTCCCTTTATGAACAAACCAGGGACCTGAGTTAGGATTGACCAGCTTCTCTGTACCCAAAAGAATTATCTCCCACCCACTATCATAACCTTGCCACTTTAATTTCTACACTTCTTGGAACTTGTGAGAAGATGCACAAACTGCAGCAGTGGCAGTTCTCGGTTTCCAACCCAAAACCAAACAACGACTGATACCACATGAAGGATGGAAGGAACAAGCCTACAAAACCAACTGTTAGGAATGGGAAAAGTTTAGAAACTTTTACAATGCCTTTTAGGTTTGCTATCATAGGACAGCTATGTTTCTCACCTGGTCTCCTAATATATACGCAGTCTGCCAATCCTCACACTGGTAAAAGTGAGGTTGCTATTTAGAGTGTTCTTGGTAACCAGGCCCCCAGCCTATAAAGGCAGAGAGTACCTCATACTCTCCGAGGAGATTCTTCCAAAACTCTAAAGCATCCATATTTATATATATATATATATATATATACACACACACACACACACACCCCGCCCATCTGGCTGGGTTTTCCCAGCTACTCTGGGCGGCTCCCAACATAATATTAATAATGATAATAATAAAGCGATAAAACATCAAACATTAAAAACTTCCCTAAACAGTTAACAGCCTAGCAGCAAACAGGAGCTTTAAAGACTCCATGGGAAAAATCACCTCATGGGCAAAGAGCAGATACTTCCCATTCTTCCACTATGTCTAACCCACCAATCCTGATAGTGCTAGGGAGAAAAAAGCAGTTTTTTAAAAAAGAAAATGATGGTGGAAGAGGAAAGCTAAACTGTTTCTGACTTCTTAGGGAACGAGAAAAGGTTCCCTAGCAGATGGGTGTCAAATTCATTTTATCTGACAAGTTCTGTGTACGTGCCACAACGGAAGTAACTTCCAGTCTGAAGGCTGACTACTCCTTTCCCCAGAGATCTGAAAAGATATTCAGCAGCCATCCAAGATCTGCAAACAACACAGAACTGGTCGGATTCTTTTCATTTAACTAGTCACTTGGAAACAGAGTGGCCTCTTCCTTTGGTGCCACCAAGTTGCATCAAGAGGTTAGGGCCGAGCTGATGGCTGTCTAAGTGGAGGAAAATAAAAAGGGGTCTTTAAGAGAGCTTGGTATTTTCTTTATGTCAACTGGAGTACATCAGGTTGCAAGTACAAGGCTGTTTTAAAAGGAAAAGCCATCTTTCCCCCCAAACTGCCACAAAAGCAACAAGAAATCAGGAACTATGTTCAAGAATGAATTCTCTGGCTATAAAATGCACAATGCAGACAGAAAGATGTGTCTCATGGTTTCTAATAATGGGAATATGACCCAATCTATGTTAATCAAAGTTGCCAGAAAGAAAGAAAAAACAAACCCTGACACTAAACATGGCATATGAACTCTTAAGACAATTGTGCTAACGATGAAGTAGATGCAAAAGATCTTCCCATAATGAAGTGATGGAAATTGGAGCACTCTTAGAAATAATATATTCCAATCAAATATCATACGTAATTTGGATCGTGTTTTAGGAGGTAAAGTCTATCACATGAAGAAACTATTTTCACTGGAGGAACAATATTTTGCTTTTTCTTAAAACCCAGAAGGAACAGAGAGTTTCTGAATTATAAAATAAAATGTCAGTAGCAATTAGTGTTTTCAAAACTGTTAGGAGCAAACTATGAGCCAGTGGCTTGAATTCAGTTTCTTTCTGTGTGTGTGTGTGTGTGTGTGTGTGTGTGTGTGTGTACGCAAGTATGAGAGAAAATATATTTCAGTAGAATCAGCAAGAGTTTTATGACACAACTAATCTTTTCCTAAGCACCCAACTTATAACCTATAGAAAGAACAGGTGGTTTTTCAAATTATACAGAAGAACATCAAAAACCGTGCTTGCCAGGGAACACAGGATTTATGCTAGCTGTACACATGAAAAAAAAAACCTGAATCAAACTACTTGGAAACTGAACATTTTATCCAGACATCTTACTGATATTCCCACATACAAAAAACCTTGTTTATTAGAAAAGTCAACAATACTGAAATTTCAGTCACCTTCAAGTTGTGATATACCAGGGTGTTAAAAGTTTCTAATGGTTGCCAGAAGCTTAAAGCTGAGTATTTGCTGCTAAATTTGGGATGTTTCTCACGATTAGCTCCAAAAATATATTAAGCAGCAGTTTGTCCAAGATGAAAGTGGGCAGAGGCAGTGAAAAAGTGTCCAGAGCATTCAGTGCTCAGCAAGGGAGTATGGAATGCCAAAAAGTAAAAGCAGCAGAGGGGAGCAATGAACTTATGAACACACAGGTTTGTCTCAATGCACCAATACTACAACCATGAGAATGGGGTCAAGTTAATCAATAGCATAAACTTGTTGTAAATCATAACACATAGGAAAATATGCAGCGAGCAACATATACTGGAAGGATACTGATGCACCCCCTTGTTGGAGACAGTATACAGTATTCCAAACACTTTGTATGTTTTTATGCTTGCAGGTTACATTGTAACTTAGAGAGAAGTACAATTAAACTTCAAATCTGAATGAGTCAAAATGGGAATTTTAAATATATGTTTACTGGCAATTTGGAAGTGCTAGACATCAACCCTTTTCTCTGTCACAGGAGGATTCTCATAATATTAAAGGATAGGAGATTTGTGCTGTCCTGTTAGCAGAATATAAGTTATCATACCTCACGTTCCTTACAGAACTATGAAAGCACTTTGTGACAGCATCCAAACTGAACAAGCATTTAGGTTACAGTGGAACCGTCCTCCTTGCGAATGCTGCAGGTTGCAAGTTCCGCTAACCTGGAAGTAGATGCCCCTTGTTGCAAACTTTGCCCCGGGATGTGAGTGGAAGTCGCGCCCTGGCAGCACAGCAGGAGCGGGAGGTACCATTAGCGAAAACATGCCTCATGTTACAAGCAGTTTCGGGTTACAAACGGACCTCCGGAACGGATTGTTTGTAACCGAGGTACCACTGTATTTATATGGATTGTGAATTATTTCTACACTAACACTGATCAGTTAAAGGCGGCTTTTCTTCTACAAGCTGGTGCCCTCCACATATGTTTGAACTATAGCTCCCATCATCATTGACCAATGGCCATGCTGGCTACGGTTGATAGGAGTTGGTGTCCAACAACATCTGGAAGGCATAGGTCAGGGAGGGCTGGTTGAAGAATTTCAATTCTCAACGTAAGACTGTTAGTTATTAAATCTGCAAGAAATCTCCTACTAACCTACCATCTGTACACTTTTTTCCAGTTCCTGAGGAATTGCAAATGTAGATGAAGGCGCCTGAGTCAAAGGCCACGCACCAGCCTGAAAAATAAACACATTAAATACATTGTGTTATACTAAAACTTTTCTAGAAAAGGCATATAAACCAGCTGTCATTCTCTCTCTCATACGCCCACCCCCACCCCCACACGCCATGACAGCCAAGCTGAAACACAGCAACCTTCTTTGAAATTATGGGGTGCAAATGGAAACCCATGGAATACCATAAAAAAAGTTTCAGAACACAAAACAAAAGCTCCCCACATAGGAAGACTTGGCTCCAAAGCAGAGAAAGCCAGGACTCTCCCATCTGTCAAAGCCAGCTGATAAGGGTTTCAGTCTTGATTGCTACAGGCTGAAAACTATGGCTGCTTTCCCTACTAGCAACCAAGGAAGGAAGGCTGGGTTGACTAGAGATTGACTGTTCGGGCACATACTGTTTATCCTCCCATACTGCATCCATCCAAGCTATACCTGGTTGTGATCACTCTGCTTTTCTGCTCTTGCCACCTTGTCCCCGGAGTTGAGTGAAATGCTTCGAGCCTTGGTTTAAAGCAGGCCTGCTAACATGGGTCCCAATTTGGCCTGCAAGGACGTTCCCCACAAACCACACCCATCTACCCCATATCTGAATTTCTGGACACAATTATACAGGGACACCTGGGAGTTTTGAACACACTCCCAGTTGCTCCTTCATAAGTGGTGCTCCCTATCACACATATAGCTTGGCCACACTAACTGTACTCAGACATTCAGAGTGAACACAAATGGGCTTAAAGTGGGGAGCGAGTGACTATGCACATGCAAACCCCAGTCCCAATGCACTGAATGTGGGAACGCCCTCCCAGCAGATGTCAAGGCAATAAGCAACTATTTTACTTTGAAAAGACATCTGAAGGCAGCCCTGTTTAGAGAAGTTTTTAATGTATAATGCTGTACTGTATTGTGTTTTTAATATTCGGTTGGCAGCCACCCAGAGTGGTTGGGGAAACCCAGTTAGATGGGCAGGGTATAAATAATAATAATTATTATTCTTATTTCTGAATTGGAACAGACATGCACAACAATATTAGCAGCAAGGCCTGCATGCTCACTCCCACCACCCATCTCCACTTTAAGGCCACATGTGTTCACCCTGAATGCATGAAGAAGGCTATTTGAAATGAAGCAACACACACACACACAAGCACACGCCTCAAATACCTGAAGAACATATATCTGAAAACTAATTCCCAAATCTACGACGGTGTCCTGATTTTTTATGAAGTTGTTGAATTTGTTGTTAAGATCTGCACTGACACTCATGTCTGTATACATTCGATGAAGCTTGCTAGTAAACTCATAACCACAGGCTTGCTGGAAAACAAAAAATGCACATACAAGATTTGTAGTTAAGGCACACATAGGCAGTCAGCAAGTGAGTAGCCAGCTTTTGTTTTAAAGAGCTACAGCATAAATACTGAACAGGCACACCATCTTTACTTTTGAGGACAAGCTGTAAAACCACTACAGCACTTGGGGTTGGAAGTGCGGTGACACTAGGGTTGAAACTGTATTTCTCTTTTAAAAGCTACCTGATAATAGCAGATATGCTCTCACCCTCGACTGTAATCCAGAAAACCACCTAAAAGGGCTTTAGGCATGAGGGCAAGGAGGTGCTCAACCTAAGTGGTGCCATGAGGCTCAACAAACAGAACCAACAGCCATATACACACTGATCGCAGCAGTGCCAGGACTAGTTTTGGCTGTTCCCAAGATACCAGCTGATGAGCTCTGCAGAACCAGACTGTGGTAGCAGACAAAATTAAGATGCATATTTCAGGCAGCAAAAGCTCCACAACGGGTGGGGAAGCTGTGACCACATGTTGTTGTACTACAACAACAACTCCCATCACCCATAGCCATTGGCCAGGCAGGCTGGGGTTGGCAGGAGTTGAGGCTCCAATAACATCTGGACATCTCAGCTGTACTGAGAATGGCAAGGAATGCAATTTGTCAGCTTGCAGCTTTTGGGCACCATCTGCTGGTTGGTTTTTAAAATGACAAGCATCGGCTAGCTAATTCTCAGATAAAAAGTACAGACTGGACAATCCCACCAGAAGCTTTTCGGGGGGTGGGGGTGGGTTTGCAATCGTATGATTTTATAAGCACAATTAAAAGCAGGTTCCTAAAATAAGCATGTTTAGGGACATTTCCTCAGAATCAGCTTAGTAGCAGCTTAAAAGTGTCAAGAACGGCTACTACTGTACTGTTGATTTTACTGTTCTAGTAAGCTGGAAATTACCTTCAATTTGTTAATCATAGCTTCTTCAGAGTCCATGGACATAGACAAACCATGTATAAGTCGTTTTGCCAACATTCTGGCATAGAACTGTATAGAAGAAGAGCAAGAGTTCAGATTTCTTTGCATTTCAAGACACTCTCCGAGAGAGGAAAAAACCAGAATATAAATAATTTTTTTAAAGCGATTACTTACTTTTTGGAAAACATCTTTGTCGTCAATGTATTTGAAAACAGTAATGAAGCTAGTAAGTTTGTCTTCTACTTCATTTTCTGTCATGCCTTTTGCGGATTTTTTTAGCAAGTTGTCACAATACTTGGCCAGCTCAAGTGTAAAGAAAGAAGAAAAGGACATTCGTCAAGCTGAATAGTATTAAGGGGGGGACTAACAACGTAGTTAAGGCAGCATAGTTGTGTCTTCTTTTGCAAAAGGTACGTGCCACGGCGAGTACTTTTAAGAATGCACAGATCAAGTGTCCAAAGAGCTTCACACACACTTTCAGTTATTGTTAAAAACAGGCTTGTAAGTCAAGGATGGGCAACCTGCAGTCTTCTAGATGATACTGGTTTACCACCAGCCATGCTGTCTAGGGCTGATGGGAGCTGGCATCCTACAATATTTGGAGGGCACACAGGTGTCCCACCATACTTGTATGTTAAGAACAGGGGTCAGCAACCATTTTTTTTTTAAATGTTTATCTTTATTGTTTTAAAATAGATACATTTATGCCAGGAAAGCAAACCAACCAACCAACCAACCAACCAACAAACATACATGCAATCAAATAAACAAACAAACTATAAATCGACAAACAGACATAGTTATGTTCGTAAGATCATGGAAAGAAAGCATTTTGCATTCTCTAAACCAGGGGTCAGCAAACTTTTTCAGCTGTGGGCCCACTGTCCCTCAGACCATGTGGTGGGACGGGCTATATTTTTTTGGGGGAAATGAACGAATTCCTATGCCCCACAAATAACCCAGAGATGCATTTTAAATAAAAGGACATATTCTACTCATGTAAAAACACGCTGATTCCCAGACCGTCCGCGGGCCAGATTTAGAAGGCGATTGGGCCGCATCCGGCCCACGGGCCTTAGGTTGCCTACCCCTGGTTAAGACAAAGCAAGGACCATTTTGCCTCAACAGGGCATCTCAGTACTTAGATGCACTAGTCTGGAAAAGCCTTTGAAAAATCACAGGATGTTACCTTAATAAAGTTAATGCTTACATCTAAACACTTTAAACAAGTATCTGGTACTTACCAGCTCAGGAGCTTTGCAGATAGACTTTGGTTCCCTATAGTTCACTACGGATGTCAAGGCCTATTTCGGAACACAAGAAATGTATCAGCCCCACTCACATGGTCATACATAATATCAGAGCCATTCCAAGTGGGTCCCCAACAAATGTATATCATGCTTCTTCAACTAGATCCTGGCAAAATCAAGCTCTTCACAACTGTTTTTGATTACTAAACATTTATTGGGTGCTAGCAGTGTACTGTAAGGTACAAAAGTGTATATCAGGTATACACACAAAAACAACAAACACAAAAAAAACCCTGCTCTGGCCACTGGGTAAACCTAGTGTAAAACGTAAAGGTGAAAAGTCAAGCCCTTCCCACTAACTCAAGACTGAAACATTCAAGTAACTGCTTTTAAGAAAGTCTCAGGACAATATTGGGGAATAGTATAGCTGCTAGATGCAAAGCATGCTGGGAGACATGAATATGGGTGTCTGTTATTAAGGACTGCATTCAATGTCTGCAAAGGATATGTGTTTTAGGAACGCCAAAAACTAGATTTCCAAGATTTTAGAAATTGTGGGTTATATTCAGTGCTAGACAGGTTCAGAAGAGACCCAATGAAGTAAATGAAACTAAGCCATGCCCATTAACTTCAACAGGTCTACTCCAAGTAGGACTAGTACTGGATACAAACCTAATACAAGTAGGTTAGAAAGGAGTTAGTCTCCTTCCAACGTGCAATGAACTTACAGGTATTTTGTGATAATAAGCAGGATTTTTAAAAATGCAATACCATTGTATGATAATTACCGTATTGTTTGCTCTATAGGGTGCACCAGCCCATAGGGCACACCTAGTTGTTTTTTTGGGGGGGGGAATAAAGAAAAAAATTTATTTCCCCCCCCCCCCCCAGGCGCGGGGCTGGGACGGGGGAAGCCCGAGCTTCCCCCAACCCCAGCCCCCAGAACAGGCTGCTATCCGCAAGCCTTCGGAGCCCGGCGGGAACTCCCCCGCGCTCAGAAGCCTTGCGGATAGTTGCCCGAAGCCCGGAGAGCCCAGCTCTGCGCTCTCTGGGCTTCAGGATGCAGGCTGCTATCCGCAAGCCTTGGGAGCGCAGCGGGAGTTCCCGCCGGGCTCCCAAGGCTTGCGGATATCTGCCCGAAGCCCAGGGTGTGCTGCCAAGCGCTCCCCGGTCTTCGGGAAGCAGGCTGCTATCCGCAAGCCTAGGGAGCCCAGCAGGAACTCCCGCCGCGCTCCAAAGGCTTGCGGATAGCTTCCTGAAGCCTGGAGAGCGAGAGGGGTCGGTGCACACCGACCCCTCTCGCTCTCCAGGCTTCAGCGAAAGCCTGCATTCGCTCCATAGGACGCACACACATTTCCCCTTCATTTTTGGAGGGGAAAAAGTGCATCCTATAGAGCGAAAAATACGGTAAGTGTACCTGCAAGCGAGGAATGCAAGTATTTAAAACACTGTATTACCAAAAGGAGTATACTTCTCATAACTGAATGATTAAAAAATCCACAATGGTACTGTGTAGGCCATTAACCTATGCCTCCAATTCCAAATTTGTGCGCATTTTCCATAACTGCTCATTTATTGGGATAGAAACCTATGGACAGACCACTGTAGATGACTACGAAAAGCCAATGAGCATGTGTAATTCAGGACCATGGATTATGCTTGTGAGTTTCCCAGTAAACACAATCCACGAATGGTTTGTTGACATTAGATCCTGAAGCACATGTGAATGGTTCTCTCTTTTATCCATCTAACACAGTGTGGAAGATTAGTTTAGCACAGGTGTGGGAAACCTATGGCCCTCCTGATCTTACTGAACTACAACTGCCATCAGCCTTAATAATGGTCAGTGGGCAGAGGTGATGGGACTTGTAGTCCAACAACATCTGGAGGACCAAAGGTTTCCACTATCTGGTTTTATACAATGACATCCATGTACCAAAGACTTATATGTTTAAGGAAACCTGTGCTTATTTATTTGATTTTGCTTCCAAATTGACTTGAAAACATTAGATAGCCATCCTGTTCCAATTACTTTATGTCAGGTGAAATCATTTATACCAATTTATGATGCATCAAGTCATATTCACAACTGACATTCAATTTCACTATTCAATGCAACAGGTAGGATTCCTCATAAATTATGTTCCTTACAATTATTTGATAGACGAAGCCTTTTCACTAGGCTTACCTTGTCAAGGGCACTCATAAATCGCTGGTCACCGTTCAAAACGCTGCTGATGAGCTGAACAAATTTACTGTGTACTTCCAACACTGACTCCACAAACTGAGTGGGCATCTGAGGATAGAATCACAGGTATGTATTTTTTTCCAAATGCAACAGAGTAATATTACAAACAGGCACTTTGCTTGGCCAAAAGGTGTTGGGAATTATGCCAGAGAGAAAATGTGAAGTGCAGCACAGGCCCTATAATGTCTACTCAGAAGTAAGTCCTACTGGATTTGATGTGGCTTATTCCCAGGTACTAGGGTGTGAAAATGTAACAGAATAATACAACCTCCAGGGAATATTTGCTGTGCTCAATTTACACAACTGTGCATCACAGAATTCACGTTGCATTAGTTTATGCTAGCAATAAGTACAGTTACATGTCTCATATAGAAATGTAGTGATTGCACCTCTCTTATTGAAAGATTGGCAGCAAACTGCAGCTATAAATGCATTTACTTTAAGCTAGTTCCATTCTATTGGTTCCCTGGGTGCATGAATACTAAAGGACACATGAGCATATTAACAAATGTCAGATTTCACACTGTGTTAGAAAGAGTAGTGAGGAGCACTACTACCATGTAATCATTTTTGGCAGGGTCAGAAACACAGTAGACTTTCTTACACTGATGACATGTTCAGTAATAAAGGAATGCCATGGCTATAATAATAGTTTCTATCCCACTGTATGCTAAACCACTAGCTCTTGTGAAAAAACAAAAATGGCAGCAAAGAAAGCACACAGATTTAGTATAGACTAAATGGCGACAACCTTATAGAAGCACCCCCCCAACATCATCTTTATGCTTAGATTGATCAGAAATTCCACGCTATTCCCATTGAAGACAAAACTTACGTTTTCCTGAGAGAGATTGCTGGTTGCTCTAAGGCCCTCATCATGGATATGATTTTGTAGTTCCTGAATCATATGAGGTAATCCACTTGGCACAGCATGAAGCAACGTGTACATATTTGCCATGTCTGCAAAAAAGGAAGGTCCAGGTTTTCAGATGTACTAAAAAAAATAAATCACTATAACAACATCAATGTTTAAACAGCATAATGATACTAAAAAATGAAGGCACCACATACATGCAAATTTGGCAAAACTGCAACAGGGAAAGGAGAGGCTGTGGTCAAGACTATGCTGTAATTCAGGGGTGTCCAATGGGTCGATCGTGATCGACCGATCGATTATGGGACATCCATGGTCGATCCCGTTATCCTGATTGATTTCCCCCTCCCCCCCAAAAAAAACTCAACTTTGGTCAAATCACTGCCAGCTTTTTTTATACTGGGAGTAGATTGCAGTCTCTTGGGAGGTGGAGATGCCTGCTTAATTAATATGAAAATTAACTGAAATTAAAGCAGAAAGGCTCTCAGAGCAGTTTACAAAAATTAGGAAACCCCCCCTCCCAATTCTCATTACTTTACATATCCTAGACCACCACCACCTGAGCAAGCACTGGTTAAGCTATCGTAAGTCACTCAAAACAGCACCAGTGAAGAACCTGTGGTCCTCCGGACATCGTTGGACTCCAACTCCCATCAGGCCCAGCCTGCATGGCCAATGCTCAGGGATGATGGAATTGTAGTCTATCAACATCAAGAGAGTCACAGCCTCACCACCTTTGCTTCCCAACATGGGCAATAACAGCACAACATTCTTCTAGCTTCAAGGTGTATTTCTAAACCTTTGATGTATTCAGAAATTGTATTCTGTATGGATGTTATGTATCAGAAAGAGCACTTGCTTACAGAATTGCTTTAAAGTAATGTGTGAATATATTGTTACCAATGTTCCTGCTAGAAAATACTATGAAACTTTGTTACGATGTGTGAGACGATGATATAGACAAAATGACAAAATTGCCCTGGAACAGATTGCTGAGCTGTGATACTGAATCATCAAGTATATGTGGATTCCTTCCAGTGCTACAGAAGACCTCAGTAGGTTACAACCCTGTGTTATTGAGATTACTTGCGACAAGGAAGCTTATTGTGAGGACACTATCCCTTTAAGTGGTTGTGCTTAAGCAAGTCAGGTGAGACTGGAAGGAGCCTCTGGATAGAATGATGCAGCAATAGAGAAGCTATGGCTTCCTTTAACAGAGACTCCTCATTTTGCAAGTTAATAAAGTTTATATTATGTTTATGGACATCCTGGATTCTGAAAGTTATTAATCAAAGAACAACACATGGCACCAGAAGTGGTTGGGCGCAGGCCGGACTGACTGCACAGAGTAACAAAGAAGGTGGAAAAGATACAAAAGACCAGGGAGGGAGGGAGATTTTTTTAAATAAGAAAAAAAGATGGAGCATCTAGTAACTCCAGAACCTCTTGCTTGCTCCAGGAATGCAGCAGAGTGCTGGAAAAGATTCAGGCAAGATTTTGACCTCTTTATGAAAGCAAGTGGAGCTACAGAGAAAGATAGAGAGCAGAAGGCAGCTAGTTTTCTAAATATTGATAGGTGAGAGGCGTTAGCTTTATTCACTCAATTTGCAACTGAGTGAAGAACTAACTAATTATGAGACCACGTTGCAGACAAATGAAAACTTCGAGAGATAACAGTTTCATAAAGGTAAAGGTAAAGGGACCCCTGACCATTAGGTCCAGTCGTGACCGACTCTGGGGTTGCGGCGCTCATCTCGCTTTATTGGCCGAGGGAGCCGGCGTACAGCTTCCGGGTCATGTGGCCAGCATGACTAAGCCGCTTCTGGAGAACCAGAGCAGGGCACGGAAACACCGTTTACCTTCCCGCCGGAGCGGTACCTATTTATCTACTTGCACTTTGAGGTGCTTTCGAACTGCTAGGTTGGCAGGAGCAGGGACTGCGCAACGGGAGCTCAACCCATCGCGGGGATTCGAACCGCCAACCTTCTGATCAGCAAGCCCTAGGCTCTGTGGTTTAAGCCGCAGCGCCACCTACGTCTCTACCAGTTTCATAGGAGAGTACAAAAGGCTGGGGAAACATTTGAATCCTTTATTGCACATCTTAGACTGTAAAGCAAGACATGTAATTCTGTAGGGGTATATGGGGTG
Source organism: Podarcis pityusensis (assembly GCF_964106645.2). NCBI lineage: Eukaryota > Metazoa > Chordata > Lepidosauria > Squamata > Lacertidae > Podarcis > Podarcis pityusensis. Next base: position 17,776,646 of record NC_138037.1, on the reverse strand, counting down.
TTGGGAGAGTACGTCTGCTGGGAGACCCGTCGTGCTGTTTCTGGGGTAGTTTGTCCACCTTTGGTCCCCACCCTGGACTCAGCTCTTACCTGTGGTTCCCAAAACTGTTGGCATGCAACTGTATCCACACCCCAGGAATGGCTACGGCTGGCCAGCTAAACTAAGTAAGGGTAGCCAATGGGTCTTAAACCCTTGGTAAATTAGGGACTTGTCCAGTCAATCTGCCACACAGAATAGACAAGACCAATAGCGGGTCCAAAGGTAAAGAATGTGGTTTCTGCAAGTGCTGTAGAGGGAAGTGAGGGACAGATGGGGCTCATCAACCTGGAAAGGTAGCCCATCTAGGAGAAAGAAAACTCTAATCTTAAACCTTGGCTGCCTTGTGGCTATACTCAATCATGAGAAAGGCTTTGGGAGTAAATCCTGAGAAATAATCCGCATCCCACTGCCTTGTGGGACATCATCAGGAGAGGAAAAGGCCAAGGAGTGAACCCAACACAAACCCAGAGTGCAGTCCCTAAGGTGGTTGGATGGCGCCTCTTTCTGGCAATTCCTGCATAACTGAGTGTTCACACTGTAGGAGCAGACATAGACCCAGCCAATGTCCTGCATTTGGAAAGACCTGTAACTTTTGCAAAGAACAAATTCACTTTGCAAAGGTTTGAAGGCAAGCACAGACTGGGCTCAGATCGAAACAAAGAGGATTACAGCACCAGCACAGGAGAAAACTTTTATTTGGGAAGTCTTCCAGAGGCATCAGGATTCAGTTACTGGACTGGACTCTGAATACAAATGGGACTTTTGTTACTTACAAATTGGATACTGGAGCTCAAGTAAATGTATCTGTATCTGAGGCTGCTGTGAAAGACTTGGGAGAGAAAGCCAAGCCATACAGCATGCAAACAGCTCCAACTTAAAACTTAAAAGTGGAAAGCTTATTTGAACTAGGGGAATTTGGAAAACTGATGTTCAAGTAAGCAACAAAATGGTAAAGTTATCATCTGTAGTTGTTGTTGCTGGAAATGGGATACCTATATTGGGACTGAAAAACATGTCAGATTCTAGATTTTATTAAGAAGTTGTACAGTGCAGAATGACAGGGTCACATGAACACTGAAGATCATGTGTCTTTATTGGCACTGGTAAGCTCTCAGCAGATTATAAAAGAAACTGTTTGAACCCTATTTTCAAGTTATACATGCATCCAGGAATGTCCGGCTGGCTCTTAGAGATAAAAGAGGAACTAGATAGACTGATTAAACTTGACATTATAGAGGAAGTTGAAGAACCCAAAGAATGGGTTCACTCTCTAGTCATAGTTACGAAAAAAGATGGATCCCTACGGCTGTGTCTGGATCCTAAAGAACTGAACAAATAAGTTGAGAGAACATTTTCCAATTCCTACTAGAGAGGAAGTCTTTGGTTAAATGGCAAGTGCAACATTTATTTCATATTTGAATGAATCTTCTGGATTCGGGAAGGTGCCCCTAGAACAAAATAGTAAATGACTGTATGTTTTCAATACTCCTTTTTGTAGGCATTGCTTTACTAGATTGCCTTTTGGAATTTGTTCCACCTCTGAACTCTTTCATAGAAAGATACAACAAATCTTTGAAGGGCCTGAAGGTACTAAAGTTTATATCAATGCTGTTCTGATATGGAGGAGAACATTAGATGAACATAACCAGAGACTACAGAAGGCTCTGGAAAGAGCTTGTAAAGCTGGCTTGAAATAGACAAAAATGAAGATTTAGAGTTAAGGAAATAACCCACCTAGGAGAAAAGTAACACTGATCCCAAAAGAATCCAAGCAATCACTAACATGCTACCACCAGCAGCTAAAGAGGACTAGCAAAAATTTATGGGCATAGCAAACTTCAAAATAATTTCATATTTTAATATATGAACAACCAATATTGGCAGAAGCAGACCACAAGAAATTGGTAGAGCTGCAAAATGGAGTTTAGCAGATACATCTTCCAGGTTAGACAGACTGTTTTCTGAATTACAATCAGATGATTTGCAACCGGAATATAGCTCTGGTAAATGCTTAGTAACTGAAGACACTTTGCCCAGAGCTTATAATGGGACTAAGACTGAGGCAAATTCAGATTCTGGAGTAGTACAAGAAATTCTGGTCTCTAACCAGATGTGGTCCATAATTGCAAGGGCCACAAGCTCAGGATATTATTTTGAAACAAATAATACAAGTAATCAATTCCAATGGATGTGGAAAACACAAAACAGTCCTGAGAACTATTTTGCAGGGGACTTGTATGTGCTGGATGGAGTTTTGTTCAAAGGCACCATACTGGTGGTTCCTAGATCTAAAGGAAGAGATGCTGCAATGGGTGCATGAAGGACCTATAGGCATGGACAAATGAAGGTTTGCTCCCCACACAGGTGTTGATTGAGCAGCACTGAGGAGATGCTTCCTGCACAACACCACCAAAGCCCTTGGACGAAGTGTTGGTCCATAGTTTTCCCTTCTCTCAGAAGTGGGAAACATTGATAGCATTGCAGCCTTCTTTCTCAGGTTTCCCTTAGTGGCAATGGGTGCTTGGAAGCCCCGCAAGATATTCTGGTGCGCAGGAAAACCTTTTTGTTAATCATGTCACATCATAATGACAGCACGTGATAAGCATGTAGGTAGGCTGCCCACTTGTCAATTCTGACCCATGAGGCTGATCCTGACAAGGATCTACTCTGTGGAGCCAAAAGGGTTCCCCCCGATCAAGACACTCGAGAGTGTCCCTTCCTGGATCACTATGCTTATTTATACTAGAAAACAACATAGGTGACTATAAATTCAATTAAAAATATTAAAAAGGTATATTATATTTTGAATTCAAACTTAATCACCCTGTATGTCTTTACCGTTTCTCTTCTCTTGTCGGATAATGTTATGGCATTCTGCGTGAAGGAACTGTAAGTGATCTGCTACCATTCGCTGTTGGCATTCATTAATTACTTTGCCATAGGAACTGGGGTGTAGATATTTTCGACACCTCATTTCTTCATCTTTTAATCTACATAAAACCTAAAAGAATTTTTTGAGATGGGAGAACAAAACGAAGCACTGCATGGTTAATTAGGGGCAGAACAAACATTCAAGTTTAAAGTAACAGAAACAAATTATGATCAAGGGAACTACCGTATTTTTCGCTCTATAACACGCACCCGACCATAACACGCACATAGTTTTTAGAGGAGGAAAATCCGTAGGCATGCCACCCGTAGGCATTTCCTCCATAACACGCACAGACATTTCCCCTTACTTTCTAGGAGGAACAAAGTGAGTGTTATGGTGCAAAAAATACGGTATTTAGGCAGAATGGATGCCCCAATACACTGCAAACTCCTGTCACAATTGCTCATATTCTTGAAACAGAAAGAACAGTGAACCTTATCCTGACTCTTTAGGATGCTAATCAAATTTATTGCAATCTTCTTAAGTTCTCTCAACTATCATCAGCTATGCATGATTGTCCATATGGATAGCATGAGATCTCTGAATGGAAATAGGCCTTCTGAATATCTCTCTTATAAATCAGCATTAGAAGTCAGCTGCATTTGAAGAATGGAACCTACTTAGAAAAATAAAAAAGCAATCAGTTGCTAGATATCTCCATTGCAAATGGATATCCTCTTCACCCTACCAAAAAACTTTTAGCACTCAGATCAACTTTAGAAGCCCTATTTTGGGTTTCTCCACTGCCTGGTGGCAGGTGGCTGGATATGAGGAGCATGTTAAGTGCCTTAATCAATCGGGCCAAGGTCCACAACTCCAGAACCCAAGGGTAGCACTCCACCTTGCTAGGGGGCAAGAAAGCTGAGCCTCATCCCTGAAAATGGTCAAGTTCCACTGCCGCACAGGTTGCTCACCCACATTTCTCATATGCCATGGAAGCTGACAATCCAGGAGTCAAATGATCCCCAAATGATAAAGTTTACAGAATGCAAAGTGCTTTCTTCCATGATCCTATGAACATAACTTGCGGAGTATGCTAGCCCCTCCCACTTGCCTTAATTTTGGTTGTTTTGCTGCCTTTTAATGGTGGCAACCTCTACCCTGGCTTATATTTTTCCTTTTCCTGGCAGTGCCAGTATATACAAGGGGGACCCACCTCCTCCCTGCCTGCCTTTTTCAAGGAAGGGAGATGGTACAAAGCCTCCCACAGGTGAGAAAGAGGCAAAAGCGTTGGCAGTGAACGATGGTCACTGGCATGCGTTGCAGAACCCCTAAAGTGCAGGGCCCAGGGCAGTCGCCCCATACTCCCCGAGATGGCCCTGCCTATGATGTACAGAAACTAATGAGCTGGTGTATATTTTCTCTTGAGGAACACTGAATAATTGGCATCTATGCTGCACATAAATATGAGTGCCTTACCTTTTCCATATACTGTGAGCAGTTTGACTCTTGCATTAAATTTGAAGCTTCTTGTTTATAATACTCCCCTGTTTCATTCAGAAAAGGACACTCAAAAATTTCCTGATAAAACTAAAATGAGAGAGGGTGATCAAGTACAAATAAGGCAAGGGACGGAACAATTGCCACAATAAGCCAAGACAATGAAAGAAAAAAGAAAGAAAGGATCTTTTACCTTCAGAGGGAATTTCTTCTTATACTGTTCAACATGAACAAAGGAGTTAATAACCCCATGGATTACTTTTTGATTTGGATCTTCTCCACAGCGATCACTGAAAGGTGGAAAAAAGAAGCTCTCATAATGCATGCAATTTTACACATGGTCCAGACTTCAAAACCAGAAAGACAAATAGGCCTGGCTGTTGGTAGCCTTTTCAAGGACCAAGCAGTCTGCTGTCTGCGCTGTTCAATTCACAAACCCTTTGGGGAGTGCATACATAATGCAGGGGTAGCCAGTGTGGGGCTCTGCACATGTTATGGGGCTACAACCTCAAAGCTCCCTGGCTGGGGCCGATGGGAGTGGCTGGACTGCAGCATCTGGAGGGAACCGCATTGACTACACTTCATTAGTGGAAAAAGCGAAATGCAAACTGACACCTATTTCAAAGTGCAGGCTTGTACTCTCCCAGTCCTCAGGCAAAGTCTTTGGATCTCATTCCCCATTCCCACCCCTTCTGAAGCACTAAGACCTCTCAACGCAAAACAGCCAAAACCAAAATACAGGTAATCTTTGTTAGTGCATCTACCTTAAAATTATTTAAAAACTGTATGCTTGTTTAATACCATCAAAAAATATGTAATAATATCTTAAAATACTATTTCTGTAATACTACCCAAGCATATTTCATTTGAAATGGAACTTGGCACCTCATTTTAATTTTTAAAATTTATAAAGTGCTTCTCGATCACCTTTGGATTTCTTGGCCAGAGCTCAGGGAGGCAGAAGCTGGGCTATTTCTTACTGAGAACAGAAGGGAAGCCTCAATTTCTCCTTACTATCAATTATTCAAGCTTTCCAGAAAGCATGGCTTTCTTGCTAGCGGAAGCAGGCAGAGTCTTGCCTCACTTGCACACAAGATTTGGGTAAGGGGAGAAAAAAACATTAGGAGAAATGTTTCTTTTATTATCCAAACTACAATGCAACTGAGGCTTCTGAGAGTCCTTCTCGCCAGAGGGCAATGAGCATTCACACCTGATAAACAGGTGAGGGTGACCTGTAGCCTGGCTGGCTTGCTCACCTATGGTGGGTTGAACAAGCCACAGTCCACTTTTTCCTTTTAAAATGTTTTCAAGGTGAGGCAAAAGCATGAGAGAGAGAAGAGTGGAGGAGAGCAAGGTAGACCAAGAAAGAGGAGAAAGTTCAAGGTATACTGTACAATATTCCAACTACATCCCACATTGCAGGCTAAGGATAAGGAGTTCTGACACCATTATATGATGCAGGCAAAAGTGCACAACAGCAGGAAGAGAGTCAAGAGAAATGTGTTTTCATTCCACCACATATTAAGAACAGGAAAAGGGGGGAAGGATGGCTTCGATGTTTAATAGCTGACACCTTACACTGACCTTACATTCTTATTTATGCCAAGCAGATTAAAACTTGAAAGCAGTGTTGCCACCAAAACTGGTACCCTCGAGACTGAACAGAGCGAAAATAAACAGACAAAAAATTAACCTAATGGCTTGGAAGCAACAAGTAGCAGACCTTCAGTTTCCTCCCACCTTCCTTGAACAGGCAGCAAAAAAGCAGAAGGTGGGCTTCTAAAGGACAAAAATTAAACCCAAGCAAATGGCAAATCCAAAAGTGTCTTAAAATCTGAGAGGGACTTGCTTTAGGCTTCCCTATGGTAGTTTCAAAACAGAAAAAGAGCTTCATTCGAGGCAGGCAAATGTATAAACCATTTCAGCTACACTTTGACACAAGCTGTATTCTAACATGCTCATTATCATCATGCAACAGATAGCAGGGGTGCGGTAGCAAGATCTACGCCTTTCTGCACATCACGCTGCATGTCATTGCAACCCCTCCTGGAGCCCTCCAAGAATTCCTCACACAATTTAGAACCCTGCAAGGTGTCGTGCTAAATGGGACAACTCTTGCCAGCATGCCTCTTCCTCCCCGTCCAGGAGTGAACTTGAGGCCAACTGAATCATAACCTAAGAAGATAATCAGTTAGGTATAACTTTTGTTCTCCAGATTTGTTCCTTGGTCTTTCACTTATGCCTGTGCTAATCTTTCCCTGACTACAGTACACGCAAGCATGAGACTGTCACAGAAAGAGCCATAGAACAACTAAGCTTAACAAGAGGCAAATGGAATGCTTCCTCGTGACTGGTTGCCTCTTCTCTTGGTAAGATGCACTGATTTCAAGCCGCAAACCTGCATGACAATGTCTGGCTCACTGTCACAAGGAAATGTTAAGTTCCATAGAACACAATTCTAATTGGTGACTAAAGGTAAAGGTACCCCTGACCGTTAGGTCCAGGGGTTGCATGCTCATCTCGCTCTATAGGCCGAGGGAGCCGGCGTTTGTCCGCAGACATCTTCCGGGTCATGTGGCCAGCAAGACTAAGCTGCTTCTGGTGAAACCAGAGCAGAGTACGGAAACGCCGTTTACCTTCCCGCCGGAGTGGTACCTATTTATCTACTTGCACTTTGACTTGCTTTCAAACTGCTAGGTGGGCAGGAGCTGGGACCGAACAAGAGGAGTTCACCCAGTCGCGGGGATTCGAACCACCGACCTTCCGATCAGCAAGCTCTAGGCTCAGTGGTTTAGATCACAGCGCCACCTGCGTCCCAACTGGTGACTACCTAGGACCAAATTCCAGCACTGCAGGGGCTTGGATTAGATGACCCTTTGCGTCTGTCCCCACTCTAACATTTTATGAAATATAACCTATGTCACATGAAGCTCTGGCGCAAGGAATTGGCCCAGGATATCCAAGTCATTCCCACTCCCCTTTTCTTTTTGTGTCATGCCTCTTAGATTGTATTTCTGAGGAACTGTCATCTCACTGATAATTGTAAGCCATTCTGGGAGGCTTTTGTGTGTGCTGAAGAACAATATAATAAATAACAAAATCAAGAATAATAAAAAATGTAAGGAAAAAAAACTATCTACAGACAGTTCTACGGGAAACCCTAATTCAAACTGAACCAGCCTCTGGGCTGTCAGCTCTCGGTTCTATGGAGTTACTCATATCTGGAAGTCCGGAACTAATTGTGAATGTGAAGGTTACCACATATAAACTTCTTACAGCACAATCATAGCCATGCTTACTCAGAAACAAGCCCTGTTGATTTCAGTGGGGTTTACTTCCAGTTATGTGTGGTTAGGATTGAAGCATTAACATCTGAAGAAATGTCTGTGGCTGAGCTTAACTAAAAGAAGTATCAGGTGTTCTTATGCAGAGATTTCTCCCCACCCCTTTCACCATGTCAGTTAAGATGACCACAAACTGCCTAGCATGCCTATGGAAGTAAACATCAGAACCTTTTCTTCATCAGATATGACACTTGTCTATATATGAAGGGGGAACGTGAACTCATGAAACTACTACAGTACATGTGCCAGCTGCCCAATATGCAAAAGTTCTATTGCATTCTTTTAAACATGATATCGTTTCTACATCTCTGCCTTCAACAGTTGCAAACTGAAACACACAAAACCTTCTGGCCACTAAAACACCAACACTTACATCTGCAAAACAGAAACTGATAACCCGCACAATATTCAAGAGGCTAGGTAGGAGAAAAAACATTAGGGGCAGGCAGAGGCCAACCTGAAGAGTCCTCCGTACAAACTATAGCAGCTTCTATAGATCTTAGATCAGGACAGTAAGAAGCAATCAAGAACAGTTTTACATGAAAAGAAAAGGAAGTTAAAATTCAGGATAAAAAGGGCAAGATATGTCCTAGTGGAAGACACTGATCATGCAAATGCCAGTACACACAGAACAAATCTGGTGGTACTCAGGATCGTGGCCACAGGACTGCTAACTTTACAATTCTGCCTCAGTTGCTGAGCACTGGGTCACTGCAGGTTTCACAGGAGCCCCAAGGAGCAAACTCCTATTGGGAGTATATTTTTTTCTTTCCTCTCCTGCACTTCTTAAAAGTAACAGAAGAGTCATGACTTGGCCCTGGAGTTTAATTATTTTTTCAATTGTCAAAAAGAACTGGTTTCTATGAAACACCCATCCAGGAAGATGGGAATCCTCTGTTCGTATGCTCAGAGAAGCTACTTCCATATGTGAGCTTTAAAGAGCACATTCAAGCTTGATTTTACTGTTATCTGCCCCAAACTGTTGCTTAGAGCTATAGGGCACTTCGTCCCTGTGCATTTATTTTTGCAAATGATACCAAATATAGCCTAGGGCACAGTTAAGCATGCGGAAGGAAGCCCTGCAAGATCAACAGGACTGAAGCACACTTAATTATGCCTTGGATTGTGGCTGCTCTTCGCAACTCCTGTAAAGGTGCCATAAGGCAAATTCTGTTTCACCTGACAGGAGCTTTGGGACAGGAGGTCACAAAGAAACCTCAGTGCATGGTGAAATATAGAAGGTTGGTTGGTTAGACTCGGTTGGCTTTTCTATGCATTTGCTAACAAGCTATAGAATATGCAATATTTTACATTGCTGGCAATCAGAGCCTTACCCTGGAACAAGGCTGACTGACAGAAGTAGCTGAAGCTTGTACTGCTGCTCAGTTCTGTAATACATTCAGAATTTCAGAAAGAATTCTAGATCTAGTGTCAGTCCTCTTTTTAAGAAAAACATTTATACAATACTCCATAACGCCTAATTTGAAGTAACTTAAAAGTACAACATTTGTATGGTAATTCAATAGATTCAAATGTTCTAGGCCAGACTGCAAAATCACTAGATCAAGATCAAGGTTTCACAGCAAGTAGCAGAAATGAACACTGGCTTTAGGGCTCCAATAACATCCTCTATTTACTAGGACACACTACCTGCTTTTAGAGCCAATTTCACATCTCAAAAAAGATTCTGCTTTCCCTGAATATGTTGCCAACATATAAAAACCCAGTTACGATCTAAAGAAACAACAGCAAGAAGTGAATAGTGACGTTCTTAAATCAAGAAATTACAAATCTCGGGTAAGTACAGTAAGTAAGCATATATAAAGCAGGCAACTTGCAGTAACAACAACAACAAAAGGATTAACTCACTTTTTGATTTCACGGAGGAGCATTCGAATGAGGACAGCCTGTAAAGGCTCGATCATTAACCTCCTCCACATATCAAGTGCTAGCTATTATGAAAAAATGCACAACAGAAACATGTCAGGCACAGATGATTCATTTGTTTATTTTAGATTTTTTTAGAATTAAAAACTGCTCAATCCTAAAGGATTCAGTAGGGTAATATTGCATTAAAATAGGGTAATATTGTATTTAAACGTAGAAAATAGCAGATTAAATTAAAATAATCTAGGGTTTGGAAATATGTGTTGCTGGCTGGGGCTGATGAGAGCTGAAGTTATTTCCAAATAACATTTGGAAAGCCACAGGTTCCCAACTCCTGTGATCAACAATAGCCAGTACCGAACTCAACCATCCCCTCAGATTAGCTTTGGCTACTCAAAGCCAGTCTGCATTTCTCTTTTGAAAAATCCTTACAATACTGTTGGAATGTGCAGAAAGGAAAAGTGGTCCTCGTTGGCCTGCTGCACATGTGTACAAAGCAAAAGAAACCAACAGCAGTAACACTAAGGCTGCCTCTGAGTGTATGCTCAACAGCCATGGTTTGTTCTTGCCTTACCACTCGTGGTTGTTCTGGGGGAGACAAACCACTAGTTGGTTCGGACACAAAAGCTGAGCTCTGGGAAATGTGAGGGCAGCAGGACGGGGGTGGGGGGAATCAAAGTGGCCATGATTTTTGCTCCATGCACTTGCATGGTTACTCATTCATGTTTTGCACATAATGCTAAGCCCAACCATGGCAAACTGGGCCTAAATTAGTTGAAATCAATGGGGCAAGTTAATTCCCACTGCAATCAATGGGAATAGATAACTAACTTATTGCACAATGAACTAGCCGTGTCTACTCAGAAGTAATCAGTGTTATAAGAAGGTGTCTTATATAGAGTCTAGTTTGATATAACTGCCAGCGGCTCTCCCAGGTTTCAGAGAGAGATCTCTACCAGTCGTACCTGGAGATACTGAGGATTTAACACGGGACCTTCAGGCAGCAAAGCAGATAATCTAACATGAACTATGACTCCTCCCAAGGGGGGACTTACTCCCAGGTCATTGTAGTTAGGTTGCAGGCATAGGCTGCAATCCTATAAACACTGACCTAGGAGTAAGTTCCGTTACACTCAATCGGGATTACTTCTAAGTAGACATGTATAGGACTGCACTGTTGGTTTGGATACAACCCACTATTATTTTTTACATGTGAAACAGCCCTAATACAATCCTCCTTATATCTGGGCTTTCTTTTATTCCATCAGAGATGTAAAAACTTATCAATTCCAGGGATCAATTAACAGGGTCCAGAGATGAGTGTCATTCAGAGATCAGACTTTCCTCTTTGAGAAAAATATGTATGTAGGGTTTAAGTATATGCCACCCCAAGCATCACTTCTAATGAAACAAGTTAATAAAACAATGCCTCACCAAGCCCTTATTCTTGTCAGCTTCATATTAAAGGCACTACTGTAAATTATTGTGTGTTGTGCATTTCGTACTTCTTTCTTTGCAGCTCTTTATCATCAGAGCCCCATTTCTCTTTCTGTATCCACCAATCCCACCAAGATACTGTATAATCTATATTCATTTCAGTAAGTAAATAATACAGAACAATAGTCTGTTCACTAAGGCTGGCTAAAAAACCAATAAAAGCATTGAATGCCTCACTGTGAAGACTTACGAAGGCAATAAATGAGGCATTTATTTTACTGATCCAACAAAATGGGCTATACGGTTTTCAACAAAGGTGACCATGGCAAGTTATTGTGAGGAAGAGAGAATTAAATGCACTTCTTATTAACTTTCTGGAAGAACATCCATAGATTGCCTACCTCTCCAATCTCCATCAATGGTTCACTCATATCCACACCTCCATAACCATACTGAAGATCAGCTTCAGTCAATTTGTTCTTCTTAATAAACTGTGTATTGAGGTATCTATGAAAACAAAACATATTGTGAGTGTTTTCAGATGTTTTCTGAAGCAAATCTAGGTCAGGAAAAAAAGACACATCTCACTATCAAAATCATAGAGCTGTAGGCAGAAGACAACACCACACAGGAAACAATGGCTGTGTTAGATAGAATTATTATAAATCTTTATAAAATTATTTGCTGTGTCATAAAAATATATATCAAAGTGGTTTACAGCCATGATGGCTCTGCTCTGCTGCTGCAGTTGGAGGCTTCTAAAAAAAACAAAAAACCAGTTCCTGGAAACTGGGAAGAGTGCTCTTGTGCTTGAATTCTGCTTGTGGGTTTCCCACATGCATCTGGTCAGCTACTGTGAGAACAGGATGCTAAACTAGAGGAGCTATTGCTCTGATCCAACAGGATTTTATTACATTCTTAAGCAGACCCACCACATGAATGCCTGATTACATGGAAGCCTGATGTACATGGTTTTCCTCAACTTTGAGCAGACCTGAAAGCCTACTGGAAACCTAGCTGTGTACTGAAGAGGCTTGTGCATTGCTGGATTTATGAAACAGGGTTTATGCCCATAGAAGCATGTTTAAGACCAGGGTGCACTCTCACTTTTTATAGCAACTGAAGCCTGTTCTTGTTCTTCCTCCAAGAGCCACAGTTAACTCTTTTCCCATTCCACTGTTACGTTACATTAAATGAATTAGTTAAATAAGATCACTTGGTGTCCATCCTACAAGCATTCAACAAACTATCCAAAAATATTTATCCTAAATCTATGGTTGCTGGATCCACTAGAGGATAGTAAGGCTTTCTCTTGAAAGGCATAGTATAATTGCAAGGGAAATGGACAAGTTGCTCGCATTCTTCCTGCGCATCTGCTGATCTAAACTGTCATTTAACAGCTAAACAAACCTTTATAAAACCCCACATTTCTGCATATATGCACACAACAAAGAATATATTTCATACAGAATATCTTTTTAGTTCTCATATTTTTATTAATCTGAGTTTTGTAAATAAGAGAAGCATCTACATGTTGTAACCTACATAAATAAAATAATGCTGGAAGCACTTCATAATCCTGTCCTAAACATAGTTTTGAAATCAAATTGTGACTGTGTCCATTTCCCAACAGCTTCAGCTTTCTTCTATAATTTTTTTTGCATCAATTACACTTTTAACATGTTTTCTCCAAAATTTACCTGTATAAACAGTCCATATAGTCTGCCCCTTTACTGTATTCATCCCAGTATCTATGATACATTACCAGTACCTGTTCTTCAGAGTCCATGACTCTCTACAAAAAAAAGCATAAGGGAAAAAGATCAGTTCCACAATTTGCACTGTAGTAACAATGTCAGAAATGCTAAAGAACAAAATTCTATAATACATTCTCATATCTGCACTGTTTCAAAAAATTTTTGGGGAAATACCATACATATTTACATGCTACTCTCAGGTAGGGTTGGGCAATATCTGGTTGTCAACACTGCAATATATCACCAGCTAAACATTGTGATATACCAATATATAATGATGTCTGAAATAAGGATGGAACTATGTAGACACAAACAGTAGGGCTGGGTGATATTTGGTTTTCAACTTCATGATATATCACCAGCTAAACGTTGCGATATACTGATATATCACAATGTCTGAAATAACAATGGAGCTATGTTGAGGGAACGGCTGGCTTCACGGTTTTTCCTACATTGTGATTTCTGCACAGCGCGAATACACATACACACACAAATCATGATGCATAATATATTGCCAGGTCAAAAATTATAAAACCAGTATCACAATAGGGTTTTGGACTATATATTGATATACCGGTTTTGGACTATATATTGATATACAGTAGTACCTCGTAGTGAGTCCGGCCTGTTTAGCGTCCATTTTGTGGAACGTCTGCAGCAAACCCAGAAGTACCGGAACGGGTTACTTCTGGGTTTGTCGCTTGCGCACACACAGAAGTGCAAAATTGCTCACGCGCATGCGCAAAGCTGCGCTTTGTCAAGCGTCCCTTTCATCGAGCATCCGGGGCTCCGGAACAGATCCCGGACTCAAAATGAGGTACCACTGTATCGGCTAGCCCTACTCCCGGGTTGTAATTCACAAAATATTTTACAAATTAAAAAATGACTGTAATCCTTAACAAATAGTGAAACAGCTTGTATTCACAGTCATGAAATCCTCATACAGTGAGAAGACTCATGTCTTGTACACTTTATAGTTACCTTGTGCAAATGGCGTACATGATTTTCCAAAAAATTCTTTGTTTCCATATAAAGTCTCTCCCCCAGTGGTTCAGGATAGGCCACACACAAAGCGTAAATGTCCCTGGGTTTAAAGTCAAGGATGAAACATATTTTCAAATTCTCTTAACCCAAACTTTTAACAAGATCTTAAAAACAAATGAACAATGTGGCTTGGTTTCAAGGCTTGCGCATGGAAAAGTTGCTGGCTTTCTCTTTCAGTTGCAGTTCCATGTACTGCAGAGAAGGCTGTTCAGGAGAGGCCTTCCCAGCCTAGAGAAAAAGCATCACAAGTGGGAATGTAGGGCCTGAAAATCACTAGAATGCCATGCATGGGCCTTTTGCCCTGGCCTGTATTTACAGTGTAGCATAAACTGTAAAGAAACGGTATCTTTCAAACAATCCTTTTTTGAGAACAGTGTTATTTCTCCAAGTCTAGAGCAGGAAGCAGTTCCTCACAACAAGAGCAAAGTTACCTACAGATTTTTAACAATACACCACTTCATACTAGTAGAAGCTTCAGCATGTTCTTCTTGTAAACTTTGGCTTCCGAGAGGATGTTCTTCATTATGGTCTGCTTCCTTTGAATACTCAACACTAACAACGTAACAGTTGGCCATATGTGAAATAATATCTCCTCCATAAAAATGTCTTGCAGTCTAATTTGTCTGTAATAACAGGCTACATAGTTCCTAAAATAAGCCTCCTCCTCCCAATACCCCACCTCTATTAAAGCTTTCCTGGAAGACAGAAGAGAAAAGTAAGATATCTAGCCAAAAAAATGATAATGGCACCACGTTATCATTGCTCATTATAAAAAACACACTGTCAAATTTGTTTTCCCCATAAGCCATCCAAAACACAAAGCATTGAAACAAGCAAGGTTTTTCCAGAAGGATCTGGTCCATAGCTGATGCATCTATGTGGAAAAAGAACTATTATACTCTTGGTCTTTTCTAAAGCAACTGAGTAGACTAGAAGCACGAAATAAAGGATGAAACAAAAAGAATTCTTTCTAAAATAAAATCCTGCCTATAGAAGGAATCTATGAAGCCAGCTTTTTATTTCTGAATACCAGACAATGTTGCTGCTGTTGCATTTATGAGAAACCTTTAAAGTCTGGGGAGTTCATTACATACCTAGTAGTTTTCATAAGGACTGACTCATTGTAGCAAATAATAAGCAGTTGCCCTAACCATGTTATTCTGAAAAACACAAAGATAAGCAACAAATTGTGAACTGGACTTTGAACCAAGTGGAAGCCCTTCTTCAATTCCTAAGCTTTTCTGCATTAAGATTCACTAAACTCATATATTTCTGTGTGATCAAGCCCCTCTGATAGTGACTTTTCCAATAATGATCAGAAGCTTGTCTCATGGCCCCAGAATCTGCAATATGTAGAATTTCAGTGGGAACTTTCCAAAGGGAGAAGAAAAAGTGACTAGACCTCAGGTCTTGAAATGGCAGCTGACCTTTGGGTGAAACATCTGAATTGGTCTACGCACTACCCAAAGCAATTTTCTGTTTTAAAAGGTAGAAGCTATCATCATCATTAAACAGCACCTGAGTCCTTTAATACCCAGCACCTTCATTTGATGGGTGGAGTTCTAGAGGCTATCCAACCTGCTTGATGAGATAAGGTCTCAGCTGAATTTTGGGTCCTGTTGTATTTGCCTTGCTTGGTGCTGCAAAGTCTGATTCTCTTAACCCAAATTCTGTTTCAGTTCCCTTCACACCTTGCTTAGCATCCTGGCGAGGACACTCCTGTAGCAGGCAGTGGGGGCACCCTCAAAAAGCAGAACCCTCCATAATTTGTTCTTCTTCCTATATTTAGATTTCTGTGTTTAGAACCAGAACTATACTGCAGTTTATGGATTACTGGGGCCTACTTTCCTGAAGCAACAAACAGGTTTCCAGGGGACAGAAGTGGTATTTTGGTAACCACTGGTATTATGGTAACACATTGCAAATGCTGCAATAAGATCTTGTTGAAAGCCTATCGACCAATTCAAGAACAACCAATGCCAAGAAATGAGAGCAGGGGCATAAAGAAACAGGAGTCATTTACTAGGGTGAAAAATGGAGTAAAGACAGAATGACAGAATTGTGTTAAAAGGCACCCTCCCACATCAAAAATCCGTTTCTACCAGCCTGAACTATTCAATGGAAACTTGGAAATGACTTTTACTTTAAAAAGCAAAACTAACTTTCTAGAATGAAGTTATAAAACAGTAAATTACTTCTAGTAACATGCTTAAGTTATGCTGCAAGGGAAGCACAGTGCCAGAAATATCTTGTTCCTGCAGGGGTTCAGGCTGAACAGATCTGAAGGTCAAAAGGTAGCTGAAAGTGAGTCAATGCTTTAAATAAAAGTAGCATGTGATCTTCATTGCTCTTTACAAGAGGACTTGGTATTATACTGGAGCACAGTATCCTGAGCATATTTACTCTGCTTTCAGTCTCAAGGAAGGTACGCACTATCGAAAAACTGAATTAAAACCTGCTGTGAACACCAACACATTTGGGCATCATATGAGCAAAGGAACAGCAACTGCCTACATAGGACAACTTGTTTGCACCCATCTGTAAGGTACAATAGATTCCCCTCTACTAATGCATCATGATGTACTAAGTTTACTGGGATGCAATATCAACATCATAGGTATGTAGGTTGTTTCTGTAAGAAAAGCAGGTTGTTTCCATCCCCTATACTACATATTCCAAAAGATAATTGGTCATGCATCCAGCAAAATATAGCTTCGATTCCTGGCATTTCCAGGTAAGGTCTAGGAAAGAATCCTGTCTGAAACCCTGGAGAGCGACTGCTAGTCAGTGCAGACTATACAGATAGACCAAGTGTCCAGCTTTGCATGTGCTGATGAGAACAGTCGCTCTGCTACTGAGTCATAAAGGAAATAGCTACTGACAGATTCCACCTGGCTTGAGGTTTTACTAGTTCCTTCAGTAGCATGTGTCTTATCTTGCAAACGTAAACATTCACAATTTGAATTTATAGATGGGTTGCATCCAGCTTATACAAATAATAAATTGCAAATACACTGACAATCCTTCAAAAAGGCCTTTTGTTGAACGATTCTCTGGAAAAAGGCAGTCACTGTTACCAATAATACAAAGGATGGCTATCCTTTCTTCCAGAGCAAACCATACATCAAGCTATCCACTGTCATAGTCAATCAAAGCAACAGTTAGAAATCTAACCCAACTGCAGTAAAGCAATAAACAGTAGTTCAGATGAGGCTACTTGTGCCAGTCGGACTGTTGGCATATTTATTAGGGATGTTAATTTGTCTGCTCTAAGTGAATAAAAAAGCCACATCTTGCATTCAGAATATATACCAAAAAGTCATGTACTAAACTCAATGTAATTAGACAATCATTATCATTTATCCATAGCAACAGTTCTTAGGAAGTGATCAATTCAGATTTTCCCCATTTCACTGTATGCAACATTTCTGACAACTTTTTTTTACAATGAGGTCCTCACTTTCTCAGAAACTGTCAAAAATGGGGGTCATAGAAGACATTTTATTCCAGCTGGCATAATGCTGGGCGCAAATTTATGCAAGGTTACGCCAAACCAATATCTGCAAGACACACGATGACATGCAATCAGAGGCCAGCTTCTATTAAAAGGATACGAAAAGCGGTCATTCCATGTTGATCTTTCCACATAATCCAACATAACAACAGCTTTAATTGTTGTAAGCAGCTTGTTCCATGTTTCATCAAAATCAACTACTCGTGGTTTCAAGGACATTGTGGGGCGTTAGTATTGATCTGCAAAAAAGAGAAAAATCCAGATGATTAGTTTCAAACTAATGTTAGCCACAAAATATTACTATATCGCTTAACTCTTTTGTTTTAAACCTTATAATTGGTGAGAGGAGGAGGAGGAGGAGGAGGATGTAGATCATTGTATTATTTGTATGCCGCCCATCTGACTGGGTTGCCCCAGCCACTCTGGCCGGCTCCCAACAGAATACTAAAAACACAAAACATCAAACATTAAAAGCTTCCCCAACCGACCTGCTCTATTACCCAGGCTGATTTCTGCTGGTACTCTTAGAAATCTTTGCTACAGAAATGTTGCTCTGTGGTACTTCTCTAGCGAAGTGCAATATTCCGTGGTCCTCACTGTTGCCATGTATACTACAAATAATGCGCGCAAGAATGAATCACAGAACAAACAGCGTGATTCCCAGAAAGAGCCTGAGTAGATTGGGGTCAATTACATGCATCAGACCTAGAGAGGTTTCTAGGAAAAGTACACAGAGTAGCACAGAGCCGAGAAAAAGTAGCCAAACTGTTTCCTTTTAGGTGTTTCTTGCAATAGCAAATGTAATCCCGTAACAATGAATGATTTTGCTGTTCCAACAGGAAGCCAATAGGGAGGTCGATGATGCTGCAATTAAGTAGCAAACAAACAGAAAATTTGAGTTGCACTTAAATAGCTTGCACTTCAATTGTAGAAAATTACTTTTAAATGAGTCAGTGTAGCAGAACAGTTAAGTGTACTGGAGGAGGACTGGACAGATCAAGGTTCAAATCCCCACTCAGTCATGGATCACTGGGTGATCTTGGGACAATCACTGTACCATATTAATGTCCCAAAGAGATCATTTATTTATACTGTGTATATATATATATATATATATATATATATATATATATATAAGATATGGTGTGTGTGTGTGTGTGTGTGTGTGTGTGCATTTTATGCTATATAGATTTAAAATTAAATCTGAATTTAAACACAAACCATACTGAAATGTACACTTAACCAAGCACTGAATCCAAGACTCTCTACAAAGCAAACTGGTTCAGGTCAACAAATCAGTTCTTCTGCCATCAGGAACTTACTGCGGGCTTAAACACCCCTTCTCCTTCTCATGCAAGCAGACTCCCTCCACCACTTCCTGGTCACTAGTAACCATAGTTTGCTGCTTACTGCTAATAACAGTCTGCTTCCAAAACAGAATCAGAACCACAATTTGAAATAATCCACCGAGTCAACATTGGTGCCAACCTGACCTTTAAGTGTGGTTACGGCAAGGCAAGGATATCCAGCTGAAGAGAGGATGGGGGGGCAGATATACCCATATCCCGATCTCTAAACTGCAGTTAATAACTGTACTAACCCTGGGCTCACTGAGGGCTAGAGCAGAGATTCTCAAACTCTAGTTCACAAAATCCATTCAGGTCCACAGAAAAGTTGCGAAGCAGCTGAAAGTATCTAGACTTGACATAGCACTTTGGTTTTTTGATAGCAAGAGTCATTTCAGAGAACTTAGCACTCCAAAAAGGTGCATCTGTCACACTAAAAATACTGTCATTATTAAAATATGAGTTGTGTAAGTGGTTTTATTTGTATAACATATTATAATGACTATTTATACCTAGACTCCTAGCAATTTCCAAGTGGTGTGGAATATTCAATATTCCTCAATAAGTTTGTATTTGTTCACTCATAACAGCAATACCAACATTACTTCAAGTTATCTGAGCAGACCAATGAGCCCAAATTTAGCTGATAATGCTGGCTATTCTAAAAGCACTATTTTTGCCATTCTGTAGAAATAAGCGAAATCGCCATTTTAAAACACAGCACACTGTATGCTTCCTTACTCATAGCAAAGATGTATCAATAACTATTTCAGAATACAACGAAAGAAGAGAAGAAACAATGGAAAACAAGGGGCAAACACTCGGAAGTAGAATAGAAACAGAAACAGAATAAAACCGTTGACAGTTCTCACAGTGGTGAATCAATTGCTATTACTTTTCGGAAAGATGGAAATTGGTTAATTTACTATGGGTGGTATGTCAATAAGTAAAAAACTGTTTATGTGAACAAACCTAACAAACCTAACACAGTTCTTTAAGGTGCATAATTTATAGAGTTACAATTTCCTATAGTATCTTCTTTATGAATCAATTACAACATTTTACCTTCAGGCAATTCTGTTAACACCAACTTACACCTGCATACCTATCTTATCCAGGCATACTTCACACACAAGAAGTTCAGACTGGTCTTTCTTGATAAATCTAAAAGATGTCTTAAGATGAGTTGGAACTAAAATTGCTTAATCCTGAAGTCTACAAAACTTGGGGGAAGATAGACACAATATAAGAAAACGATATCCTCAAGGACTGAACTTATCAGACAAGCGTCTGGAGGCCTGCTAGATTCTTCCCCATAACTCCCATGTGCAGCATGATAGTGATAAGTGTTTTCCCATGTTGGCTGCCCCATCACCTGATATTCAAAAGTATACCAGCTTTAAATACATAATTTTCATTGTCTCTATTATGGCTAATAGCAGTTCATGGCTCTATCTTTCATGAATTTCTGTCCAGTCCTTTTTTAAAAACAAAAACAACAAACCCATGACTAACACAGTATCAGATGGCATAATGACATTTTCCCTAATGGAGATAACAACTGTGCATTAAGGGAAATGTGGGCATGAATTTTGTTTCAGTCAATCTAAGCATGTTTTAGCTCACCCCTCATTAGCAAGTGAGCTGAGGGATAAAACAATAAAAGATAACTACAAAAAATATTCAATAATAGCATAAATGGGCCAGTTAATAAATTAAAACAACTACCCAGCACAGGGGTAGCCATCAATAACAAATGGCCAAGTCTTAGCACAAATGCCCTTTGTAAAAGCAAATAAGAGTTGGTGCCAGCCATTTCTCATGAGCACTTCAAAAATAGGAGCGCCACCATGGAGAAGGTTTTTGAGTCCCTATCAAGTGTGAAGTGGTCCTAAGATTCTACAGAATACAAGGACATTGTGGTAGTACTTCATTAGTGAGGTATGCACATTACATCTCTCCACATCTTAACTTTGTCTGAGCCTTGGGAAATTGATACCTGCTAAAGAAAAAATCCTTCCTGGTAGGTATTCTAACCAGGTCCACTGTTGAAGTCATCTTGATAGGATACATTAAGTGAATGGTGAATTTGGCGGTGTGTGAATGGATTTATAAATAGAGATACAAAACAAATGATTATACCAAAAAAGGAAAAGGTTTATATGCTAAAATGGAATGAGATACATATATACAGGTGACTCTCAACTTATGTGGTGGTTACATTCTGGTGATAGCATATAAAGCCAAAATCACATAGTCAAAGCACAGTGGGTTTAACGACAAGTGGGTTTGCAAAAAAAAAAATTCCCCTGGAAGCCCGTTCCCTTTCCAATTTTTAATTTTAATAATTTTTTTTGGCCAAGTATGTAAAGCTGATTGCATGCAAGTTAAATGTGCATAAGATGTATCCCTGGTTTACTGCAAGACACAGCATGATGTTTGTATTTTATAATGCTGTAATTATAATTCAGTTAATTCTCAACTAGAAAAAGTGCAAGAGCTATAATTCTTGCATTCACTAACATGCAGCCCAACAGTGACTATTTTAATTCATCTCTCACAAATCATTTGAGAGATGTCTGGAGAGAGCAGGAAGCAATGAAAGAAGGCTCACTATTGACTTCTGTCAAGGCAGTATCAACTACCTATCTCCTTATTTGCAATGTAAACCACAACAGGAATATGATGTTCATTGCTAATATCTTTCACACTCTTGTGCAGGAGGATTTTTTCTGATAGGATAAATGCCAGGAGAGGGTATTGTCAATGATACTTTTTTCTGGAGAAGTTGTTTTTAAGGCTATGGCTTTCTTAGAGGTAGTTCTTCAAAACTGTTGAAGATAAATTTAATTTTATGGGCCAAACAGTTGGTGGCGTTTCAAAGAACACATTTTGGATGCCCAAACTCCCAGTGGATTTAATAAAACTGTCTTGTTTTGCTGAGGCGATAATGGAAAAAAGTGATACATAAATTTTCAATTTACTGCATGCAAGCCGGATTTTTCATTATCAGAATTCTTAGAAGCATCACCTTCACTCTCAGTACCTGGTTTAAAAATCCAGCAGTATTACTCATGCAAAGCAAAACCGGAAACACTGAACTAAAACAACATTAACCCTCCCTGCATTTTGCCATTCATTTAGACACTTCTTTGTTTGTGATTGCCTTGCTATTTCTAAAATGGGAACAAAAGGCCTGCGGTTGTACCCTCGTAATGCTTGCTTGAGCACAGTCTTATTCAGGTGTTCTTTGATGCCACACACTTAACAGGTAAGGTTATGATCCCAAACTAGCAGCGCAATCCTTAACCGTGTCTACTCAGAGGTAAACCCTGATGACTTCAATGGGCGGGTGGGGGGACTTGCTCCCAGGAAACGAGCCCTGAACGAGCCAAGAGGCTTAAGCCCCATGGAAAGCAATGCAAAGCGCGGCACAAGTCTGGATCCGACCCGGAGTTTCTGAACACGCCCGCAAACATCCATGAGGTCGGGGCTCAGGGTAAAGGGCAGCAAACGGGGACGGGTCGCAGCAGCGGGACACATACCGGCAGGTTAGATCCTATGGCCCGTTCTCCAGACATGGGGAAGAAGAAGGCCGAAAAGAAAAGAAGAACGCCGGGGACGAGGCAGAACATAAGGGGCGCCTGACCCACAAGGGAAATGGGCGAGGGGGGTGGGGGGAGGCGGAGGAAAGAGAAGCGGAGAAAGAGGGCGGCCCCGCTCCCCCCCGTTACCTGGCAACAGGAGAGGCCTGGGTCAGTGTCGCCTCCCCGCCCCCTCCCCAAACGGCGCGTCTCCTGCGCAGGCTGCGGCTCCTGCCCCTCCGCTCCCCGGGATCCTCCTCACAGGGCTGCCATTACCCAGCCGCCACGGCTGCCCGTTGAGCCCCGCCCACTGGCTTCCCAGTAGCTCAGCGCGGGCAGGTTGTGGGAGGGGAGGGGGCGCCCATTCACCTCGCCCTTTTCCCGCGGCCGCCTCCGAGGCGCGCGCCAAGGCCGCTTCTCCCGGCTTGTCGGCGCGTCAGGCTCCCCCCATCAAGGTTTCGCGTTCGGCCCCCGGAGGCAGGCCGTTCATAAGCGCGCCTTCGTCTTCCCCCCTTTTTTCTCCTCTCCCTCGGAATTGCGGAGGCAGTTGGTATCGCCCGAGCTACGGGAAGCGCGAAAGGCCAAGCTTCCTCGCCACTTCCGTCCCCTCCAAGAAATAAATAACGCGGCTTCCTTTACCGCAGACGAAAAGGAGAGGTTGGGCTGCGCGTGCGCGGCTCTCTTCTTTTGTATGCGCGCGCTTCCTAATTTGGCCGTGCGTGATTACGTGCTCTTTCGCCGGGCAGGCTGCTCTTGCGTAGAGCAAGTTAGGACGTGCAAAAATAAAATAGTGGCCCCGCGGGAAAGGGAACGTTTTAGCAAAGTAGGCGTTTCTGTATTGTCCCTAGTCCTCAAGTCAGCAAATGCAAGATGGGGTATGGTGAAAGAGAAAAAATGTATTTTTAAAATTATGTATTACCGTTTGATTGTAAAAACAAAAACAAACACACGAAATCGCACAGCAGTAATAGAAATAGGCATCTCTGTGCGAGTGATGTATCAGCTGAAAGTTTTGGGGTCCAAGACTTCATAGAAATTCAGTATCTTAACGCCTGGTGAGAAGGCTGGGCTTTGATTGTACAATACAGTGGTACCTCAGGTTACTCAGATGTGGAATCCCCTCTGAAAACTCAGCAAAACCTGTGTTTTTGTTGTTAGAAGTTGGTATACAAGTTGATTAGTTTGAAATGAAATTTCAACCATTAGTGAAATTTGGTATTGACGATTTAACATAGATTTAACTTTGGCCACCTCATGAGAAGCCTCCCTGGAAAAGACCCTGGTGTTGGGAAAGATTGAGGGCACAAGAAGAAGGGGACAGAGGACGGGATGGATGGACAGTGTTCTCGAAGCTACCAACAGGAGTCTGACCAAACTGTGGAAGGAAGTGGAAGACAGGAGTGCCTGGTGTGCTCTGGTCCATGGGGTCACGAAGAGTCAGACACAACTAAACGACTAAACAACAAAATTGATTTTAGTAGACTATACATCCAGGCCAGCTTTATCCATTTGTATGAAGATAATGCTGCTGTTAACATTTTAACTTTGCAATCCCATGCAAAATATGTAAGCACTGAATAGGTTCCAGTTATACTTCCAAGCCTCAGCACTGTCTTGAATCTGAAAAAGCAGCAGCAGCAGCAGCCAACTAGAGGGCACCCGATCCTCTGCAATTTAAAGTTGGCAGACTGCAGAATGAGAATCCTCATGTCTTTCACTATTCAGCCAAATATAAAGTTCTGATACTAGTGAAGATAAATTATTTTTATCTAATGTAGGGTGTCTTTAATAACTGAGGAGAGTATTTTGACAGGATAATATTTCACACATCTGATTAAGTGTGCTGTAGTCTATGAAACCATATACAGTATACCATAATAAATTTGTTTGAATTTAAGGTGCCACAAAGCTCTTTGCTTTGTGTTGCAACAGATAAGGATACCTCTCTAGAAATTGTGTCATGTTTGCTGTTTGATTTAGAGAAACTAAATCAAGTAAAACTAGCATCTCATGCAGCCAGGTATCATAAAATGTGCAGTTTTTCCACCTTACCATAGTTTATTATTATCATCAAAGTATAAGCCAGTGAAAACATTTACAATAACAAAGAAGAGATACATGAATGATATAAAAATGTGTACAGTAAATAAAAGTGATTCTGAATTTTTGCAGAGTTCTCATAAGAAATGCATATCTTACATGGTACAATAATGGGAACAGTTACGGCTACCAATGTGATTAGTAAATCCCTGTGCTTTTTTTTCTGGGAGGCGCATACCCCTAAACATTTTGTTAATCTAACGGGAGAAGAAACTAAATTTTTAAAAAAAATTAGATTCTTCTCTAGCACTGTGAATGTCAGTTCTGTTGAAAAGCAAGGTGAATGTCAGTTCTGTTGCTAACTCCAATAGCGGCCTCATTTCCAGTCACGGTGTTTCCTGAGTCTCAGACGGAAGCGAACATTTAATATGTGAAGTAGGAGTTGGACTGTAGCACGGTGATTGGTCAGTTTCGTTGTTACCACCTCTGATGGCGGCTTCATTTCCTTTCCAGGTGATTTTCTTGAGTACCCCTAAAGAATTTTTTAGGGGGAAAAAGCACTGGTAAATCCCATGGAGTAAAAAAACCTGTAGGCTCTTTTATAAACAAGCAGGTCAACTCTCAAGTGTATTTTCTGTGCAAGTAAAAAGCTAACTTGATGAAACATTAAATATCAAGTGGGGGGAAATTGTGACAGGGTTGAGGAACACCAGGGTTCTTGCAAAACTATAAACAAGCAGCACTTAGTGGCAAATGATGTAGTTTGCAATCTCAAATGCCTTACAGAATTCTGCCAACAGCCTACTCCCAAGGCCAAGCTTTATGAAAAGGAGCACAGTAACTGCACAATCTGAATTGCTGAATTTGTATAAAGAACATCCAGGAAATCCTATTGTAATGCATTTGCTTCCAAATCCAGGAAAGACCATACCTCAGTGGTATAGTATATGCATATCACATGCAAGCCTGGTGGGGTCTCAGGAGATGCCTTCTTGGCGGCTGCTCCCAGATTTTGGAATGCCCTCCCTAGAGAAGCTAGACTGGCCTCCTACTTATTGTCCTTCTTCAGGCAGGTGAAGACTTTTTTGTTCCAACAAGCTTTTGGAAACCTGTTGCTTTTAATGAAAGGGCTGGTGCTGTGCTCTTATTGTAATTATTTGTATGGTTTCATATATGTATCCATATGTATCTATATTAACAGATTTTATGTATGTATATAGTTTTACTTCTAAAAATTTTAATTGTTATAAATCAGTTTTTTCTGTTTTTAGCAGTTCTCATTTTTACACGTAAGTCCCCTTGAACCCCATCAGGGAAAAAGGTGGGGGAATTAATAAATAATTCATAATATGCATTGCATGCAGAAGGTTCTGTTTGTACCCAGGTAAGACTAGGAAAGGGATGGGTGGCACTGTGGATTAAACCACTGTGCCGCTTGGGCTTGCCAATTGAAAGATCGGCGGCTTGAATCCCCACGACGGGGTGAGCTCCCGTTGTTCGGTCCTAGCTCCTGCCAACCTGGAAGTTTGAAAGCACACAGTGCAAGTAGATAAATGGCAAGAAGGTAAACTGTGTTTCCGTGCACTGCTCTGGTTTCGCCAGAAGCAGCTTAGTCATGCTGGCTGCATGACCCGGCAAAACTCCGCAGAAGCGGACAAACGCTGGCTCCCTCGGCCTGTAAAGCGAGATGAGCGCCGCAACCCCAGAGTCGTTTGCAACTGGACTTAATTGTCAGGGATCCCTTTACCTTTAGGACTAGGAAAGGCCCCTGCCTGAAACCCTGGAGAGCCACTGCCAGTCACTGCTGACAGTACTGGGCTAGATAGACCAATGTTCTGACTTAATATAAAGCAGTAACTCAATCTCAGTAAAGTTTACATAGCTTGTCTTATTGGAGAACTGATGCAATAGGAAAATAAAACTGCACATTAAAATATAAATTAATGATGTGCATTCCTGGTCTCATGGCGTACTCTCAATTATGTATGGTACTCCTACAGTTCAGTGATCTTGGGGAGACTATCAGAAATACATGTGAACAGTGTTTTGGGGGATGGGGTTTAATCGTCAAGTTGGAAGGGACCCTGAAGATCATCTAGGAATATGCAGGAATATGAACCCATCCTTGGTGGCTTGAACCCATGACCGTGGCATTATCAGCACCACACTCCAACCAACTGAGCTAACTGCCTTGGAAATGCTATATTAATTGCAGTTTATCCTTCCAGGCACCCCACTATGTGGAAATAAAAAAAAATCCTTCCAGTAGCACCTTTAAGACCAACTATGTGGGTTGAACATTTTCAAAATCTCATCCTTGGCAGCAAAACTATAAGCATAGGAATTAGGTTGTAAAACCTTGTTTTGAGCAAGTCCAGCTATGAAGTAGGCTGGCTCTCCCTTTCTTACCCGGCTTAACAAAGAAACAGGTAACTACTAGTATCAGTGGCTGCTAGCCAAGAAACCTATGCTCTGCATCCAGCTGGAGGCCGTTATTGCTTCTGAATACCAATCGCTGGAAACTTCCAAGAGAAAAGAGTGCTCTTGTTCCCAGTTTCTGCTGGAGGGACTTCCAAAACGCAGTTGGCTGCAGGATGCTGGTCTAATAGCTGATACAGAAGGGTCTTTTGTCCTTGCATATAGGGTAACCTATGCAGCTTTATCTATAAGCCTCTCCCTCTCTCATTAAGGAGTTCTGGGATTGCTCAGTTATAGAGGGGTGGACTAGATGACCCTTGTGGTCCCTTTCCAACTCTACACTTCTATGATCTAAACCTGTAGCTCTCCAGATGCTGCTGTTGGATGTCCAGCACAGGCAATGATCAGAAGTTCTAATAGGGAATAGTAGTCCAAAAACATATGCACAGCTAGCTTCACCACCTCTGATTTGTAACTTTTTTAAAAAAAAGCCCTCACTGCACACT
The DNA here is from genome assembly GCF_964106645.2 of Podarcis pityusensis. Lineage (NCBI taxonomy): Eukaryota > Metazoa > Chordata > Lepidosauria > Squamata > Lacertidae > Podarcis > Podarcis pityusensis. The sequence goes on along the minus strand of NC_138037.1, from coordinate 17,749,358 downwards.
CACTGCCATTGGCACATTTCCCGTCAATGTAATATGAATTACGCAGGCTGTCGTATTGAAGTCCAGCCTAACAGTAGAATCCTACCTGTTTTTACTCAAGAAATGTGCCCATGAGGCTAACCCTGCAGCAGCAGATCTCTTTATAAAGAGACCTGCTGCTGCAGGGTTAGCCTTTATTAATTTTTCTAATTTACATTTCAAAATATTCATTTAAACAACCTTAAATGAATGACTTCCCCAAATGCAAATGGATTACAAATGAATCAAATAACTAAGTATGTATGCTGTTGTTGTTTCCCCCTTGTACTATGTTTTAGAAATATATGTTTAATTTACAGAAAAATCTATTTGTTACAAAGTGATAGGATGAATGTATGTCTAAAGAAACCAATAAAAATGAATGGCAAAAATAAAATAAAATCAATGACTTCCCTTCTCTTTCCATGGTTCATTTGAATACTATACATCCCTGCATATTTTACATTAACTAGACCGTTCAGTAATCCGTTGTTATATCCATCAAAACTTATTTACACTGTTGAATTTATCTTAATGCTACCAGCGTTTTTAAATAAACACAATCTTCACCTATATCTTCAGTAAACATTTCCCAGTCTTCTTTGAACGTACGTTCTGGTTCTCTTATTCTATATCTCTCTCAGCCCATGACATTCCTGTTTAGGGAAGCTTATAATAGTTGATGAATTATTGTATTTTAATATTTTGTTGGAAGCCGCCCACAGTGGCTGGGGAAACACAGCCAGGTGGGCGGGGTATAAATATTTATCATCATCATCACGACGCGTATCGCTTTGTAAAACTTTACTCGGAAGTAAATCCCTACTGCTTAATGGAGCTGAAATCCCTGGTCTGTCAGCGAGCGCGGCCAAAATTCGGACAGGTAGCCTCGGGGTCTCTGTTTTAACACAGCAACGTTCATTTTGCATCTTGCGAGCGGGGGCGGGGGTGTGTTAACACCCATGAAAAGCACCGCAATCACCCTCGCTCTATTTCCGCCCCCCCCCCGCCGCCGTTCCCGATTAGCCAATCAGTGGGCCGAAACGTCGGCTCGGCGGTTGGCGCGAGTTCCAGCCGTTAGGCCGCCTAAGTAGCCAATGGGCGTTGGCCGGTGGGGAGGGGGGGCGAGGCTGGCCCTCGCTGGCTGTGGCCCCGCCCTCCGCTTCCCCCACTCTCCCTCTTTCTCTCTCTCTCCCCCCCCTTCCTTTCGCCGCCGGCTCAGGTGAGCGAGGCTAAAGGCGCGGCGATGGTCGCCATTTCCTGAGCAACCCTCCCCCCCACCCGCGGTGACGGCGCAGCGGCATCAGCGCTGACGTGGGGGCGACGCGCGGCCTCGCCCGGCCCAATCCCTCCTCCCCGACCTACTTTCCCCTGTGACGGGGGCGCCACGTACTCGGGTGAGTCGCAGGAGGGGGCGGGGACAAGGCGGGAGCGCGCAAGGCGGCCGGGTCCTTCGGAGGGGGCGGCCCGGGTTTTGAGGAGGGGAAGGCGGTTGAGGCGAGCTCTGACAGGCAGCTCGGAAGGGGCTAGGCGGGACGGCGAAGACCGGGAGAAGCGGGGCGGGGGGGGGGGGCAGCATCGGCGGCGCTCGAGGGAGGCTGAGTCAAAGCCTGGCTGCTTTCTCCCTCACACGCGAAGGCCGAAATCAACGCGGCTTGGTTGTGACACCCAGAGACCGGCCTTGCTGCCCCCCTCTGCGCATGTGCAGAGTGGCCACCGTCCCACGCACCGTGGCAGGTTTCAGAAAACACAGTCAGTGCTTTTTTCCTTGGAGGGACGCAGACCCCATGACATTTGGTAAATCTTAAGTTTGGCCTCATTGAGGAGCAGTATTTCAATATTAGGAGGAAAATGAGAGTACCCCTAAATATATATATATATAGAATAAAAGCACTGAACACAATAATACTAAATGTACAGCGCGATCCTGTTTAGGGTTACAGTGGTGCCTCGCAAGACGAAATTAATCCGTTCCGCGAGTCTCTTCGTCTTGCGGTTTTTTCGTCTTGCGAAGCAAGCCCATAGGGAAATTCGTCTTGCAGAACGACTCAAAAAACGGAAAACTCTTTCGTCCTGCGCGTTTTTCGTCTTGCGAGGTACCACTGTACTTGAGGGGAAGCCCCACTATGTCCCCCTATAGTGCATATGTGCCAGTAAGTATCCGTAGGGGAATGGCCGCAGCTCAAGGGCAGAGCATCTGCTTCGCAGGGCCTTCAGGCAGGGGTGGGAGAGAAATCCCATTTGAACCCGCTGCCGGTCAGTGCAGACAATAGTGACCTAGATGGACCAATGGGCCTCACTCAGAAAGTAAGGTAAAGGTACCCCCTGACCATTAGGTCCAGTCGTGGCCGACTCTGGGGTTGCGGTGCTCATCTCGCTTTATTGGCCGAGGGAGCCGGCGTACAGCTTCCGGGTCATGTGGTCAGCATGACTAAGCCACTTTTGGCGAACCAGAGCAGCGCACGGAAACGCTGTTTACCTACCTACCAGAGCGGTACCTATTTATCTATTTGCACTTTGATGTGCTTTCGAACTGCTAGGTTGGCAGGAGCAGGGACCGATCATCAGGAGCTCACCCCCTCTCGAGGCAAGCCCTAGGCTCTGTGGTTTAACCCACAGCACCATCCGATGGACCAATGGGCCTGACTCAGAAAGTAGCTTTCTGTATTTCCTTCCTAAAGGCATAGTCTTCAACATGTTTATGCAGGAGTAAGCCCTGCTGAGTTAAAACAAACTTGTTCCCTAGTAAAACGTGTTTTAGGATTGCAGCCTTAATCCTGAGTTTGTGCTTTTTCTCCTCTGGTGTTTCCATCCTTTTCAAGAGATTTCCTGTTTGGTAACTGCTGCTGCTGAGGGTAGAGTAAGGACTTTAGTAGAAAGAAAGGGGTTAAGTTAAGCCCTGCCTTAGGCTAGATATGAAAGAGGAAGCAACACATTAGGGATGTGGAGTAAGAACTCACATGGAGATAAGAAAGCAGAATTATGGGGAGGCCTCCCCTTAGTGATAGGTTTGGGCTTATCACATAAATTAAGAACGAGAAAGGAAAATTTGAAAATAAAGTAAGGAGGGTTCCATTGTGATCCAGTGGCTGCAGTTGGCCTCTAATAAGCAAACACATCATTCAGAAGACACAATGTTATGGTCTCACTGTCTGATCTGGCCTTGGTCAAGTTATGTTATCATAGCCTCAGTTTGAAGGCAAGAAAGGAATCCTAGCAATGATCTGTCACACTCTTTTGGTAAGCATGAGCACACAGATTGCAAAGCATATTACAGTTTAAATTTTAACAGGATGAGCCTGGGAAATGCAGTATTTGCTGATAGCAAAAGAAAGAATACATTCTGTGTACGGAAGGAAAGACAGTAGTTTACAAAACATTAAAGTGTATTTTTAGCTGATTGGTGTGATGTAACCCAATGCAGACCCCCCTTATAAATGTTTCATAGGTCAAGTCTTGTAAAGCTGCTTGGCTGTTAGTATGAAATAACTGGCTCTTCATTGAACACAGTGGGGCTTCCTTTTGAGTAAGCATGCCTAGGATTGCTTTGTTTGACTGTTTCATCTGTCTTCCATGCATACCCTGCCACAGATTGTAGAGAAAATGTAAGAAACAAAGGCACCATATTCTCCAGCAAGGCTGAAGGAAGTTGTCAAAGGAGCCACCAGTTTTTCTTTATCTTGAAATAGAGAACACTAGGCTTCAATTAGAAAAAAGGGACTGTATGAGGGGTAATATTACAAACAACCAAGGCATACATAATCTCCCTTCAGACTGTATATGGAAAGCCTTCATGCAGACCCTGGCTGTCTTCAATAACTTTGACTTTCAATTTTGTTGATAAAAATATCTAATTTATTTGTTGCAGGGTGGTGTCTTTTAAATACTGCTTAAATGGAGTAAAATAACTAGTAAAGGCAGTGCTTCTCTCTTCATCTTGCCCTCCCCCCAAAAGCTATACTCTTTAGGCATAACAGTGTTTAGTTGTTGGTTATACAGAATAACAGAGCAAGTGAGACAGTATCTGGTCCAGTGAAAGTAATCTTATACACAAAAACAGGAAACATAATTGAAAGTTTCACAACTTTCAAGGAATAGGGGTTTTTTGCCGTTATTTCTAGTGTTTAAACGAACTAGTACATCAAAACAATAGCTCAAGCCCTGCACTAATTTTAAAATCTAAAAGTATAAATGTAATAAGAATAGGGGTTGCTCGTGCGTAACTTGCCGCCACTCCTGGCTAGGTTGCCTGGTTAAACCTTTCCTGTCCGGACAGCCCTTCACTTCATGGCTGTCTCAGTCGCTAGCAGAATCCGTCAGTGGGCGTCTCTTAAACCTTTTCCAGCATAAAAGCTGTTTGACGCCAAGTCTCCTCCTACTCTCCCTGCGCGGAAGTCTTCTGCGCAGAGAGGGTGTGGGTAGCGGAGGACCCGTGCTCTCCCCGCTGGTCTCCGGCGAGGAGTCCTGGAGCCCCCTCGCCGATTCCCCCATCTTTCCCCCTTTATCCCTGGTGTTACGCTGATTTCCTTCCCCACCTGATGAGCTGCCTCTCTCCCTGCTGGGCCCTTCTCCAGCATCACTTGGGAGCCTAGCCTCCGCCTCTGGCTCCGATGTCAGTTCCCTGACAATAAACAAAAGGGAAGCAGAGGAAGGAAGGTACAGGAGAAAGGTTAGTTTTACATGACATATTAGTGAGTTTCTTAATAGGCATTTAATTCCAGTAGTGATCAGGTTGATCATCCCTTTATGTTATTGCTGGGACAGAGGTGATATAGCTATGTAATAGTCCTTGGTTCCATGTAACAGTAAGCAAAAGGTGTTTGGGAACACATAAGTCAAGAATCATTGCACTGTACCATGTCATATAATGAGGTTTGGATTTTCCTCTAGAACATGTTTATGTATGTATTGTAACAAGAAACGTAGCTGTTTAGTGTACCTTATACCTCCATTGTACCTGGATTATGGGTATGGGTTTATTGGCTTTTTTGAACTTGGAATGTTAAATGAAACAACTGCTGTTTAGTATGTTCTTCTGTAAATAGTCACCTAAAAATGATGCTGTATTAACTATAGTTACCTGAAAAGGACTTGTTTTCAGCTAAATGTGAGATTCATGCTTTTTTCAGTCAAAGTCACTGTAGTGAGGAAAATTTCAGGCTGTGCAGTATATGAAGCTATGTTTAGCATTTTTTTCCTTCATACTTTGACATTTCCTGGACTAGGATGCAGCTCCAGAGAAGCAGCACATATGATTTTTATGTCATCACGAGTTGAAGTGTGAAATTATGAAATGCAAGGTTTCAGAGTCTTTGAAGCCACAATGAAAAATGGAGAGAAATTTCTTTCTCTTGCACATGAACATGAAAAAATACCCAGCATCAAGATTTATAAACTACATCCATAAACTGTTAACTGCAAACAGTATAACAAGGCTTTGCAAAAATAAACAAAAAACAAACCTATAACTTGGAATAAAGTAAAATTTTGAAAGTGTACTTTTAAGACATCATCAGCATAATGCTGCATATTCTTATTCAATTATTCAGCAACTTTCATTATTTAACATTTGGATCCACTCTTGTTTCTAGTATGTGAAATAAGATTCTGTGTTTCCTGAGAATATATTCTATAAAGTGCAAAACTATGTAGATTTGTTGTAGGATGTATTTTCTTGCATCCAGGCGGGTGTCCCTCCCCAAATAAAGGTTTGTTTCCAAAGTTTGAGGCTCTTCTTTGTGTTAAAACCCTTCTATATTTGTGCTGGGGAGTGTTGGAGGTGCACTCTCACTTCACATGGGGTAACAAGCCTCCTAAACATGTCAAATCAATGGGGCATGTGCCCTACAACAAACCTATCCCAGAATCTTTGGCCATGGACAGAAATTCTCTGGCAAGTGAATGCATATTGTTTACCTGATGTATGGAAAATACTTGCTGACAAAAGTTTGAAAACCACAGTTGTGGAGTATGAAATCTCCAAAAATTGAGTTGAACATTGTGGCATAGGTACCTTGGATCATACAGTCTTCCTTGCATCGCAATTAGGTCTCCAAAACTCTTGTCAAATCTTTAATTCAGAACTTTAGCTAAGGTGCTCCCCCCCTCCCAATTCTTCACTGGGTGAGTGTGTTCCATAATACTTATAAAATCTCTTGCGTGTGATTGAACGAAAGCTTTTTTTCTCTTCTGCGCTTCTGTTCAATATTCTAGTGAACCTTGTGTACTGTAACATTGTGAGTGTTGGTTGCTATGGTAGTTAGTTATGACATCACAAATGGAACATAACTTCACTGCAAGGTTCACTAAGAGGGAGAGTGGTCTGGAGAAGGAAGAAGTCCTTAAAAAAAATTCAATCATAATGAGCAAATGTGGCAAAAAACAGCATGCAAGAATTAACATAAGGTAGCCATTGTATAATTAGTTATTGTTAAAATTTGTTTCCGCACTGCAAATATGTAGAATGTGTTTCATATATTAGTGGCTCAGATAACCTGAGGAGCAACCAAGCACATAAAGATCTTAACATTTAGAAAGAAGGCTTTTCTTTATGTATTCAATCTAATGCTCTCAATCTGACTAGCAACAAAGTTGAAAAATTTATGTCAAACTTTTTTTTTAAAAAAAATACTCATTTACTTGCTAGGCATGTTTTTTTGTAGGAGCCAATTAATGAAATGTAATATGCCGCAGGGATCTATCAAGGGCCTAGTGTTGTACAACATATTTATAAATGACGGCTAAAGTAATAGAGAGGATGCTTATCAGATTTACAGATGACACCAAACTGGGAGTGGTAGCTAATATCACAGAAGATAGAACAAGGATTCAAGACAAGTTTTACAGATTGGAGAACCGGGCAGACTGGAAAATAATAAAATGATTTTTGGTATGGACAAATATAAGGTTCTACACTTAGGGAGGAAGAACCAGCTGCACAAATTCAGGATGGAGGACACCTTGACAGCAGTACATGTGAAAAGGATCTGGAGGGGGGGGGTCTTAATGAGTCCACAAGCTTAGCATAAGAGATGTAGCAGCAAAAAGGCTAATGCAGTTCTTGACTGCATCAACATAAGTTTAGGGTCCAAAACAAGGAAAGTAATAGTACTACTCTATTCTACCTGGTCAGACCCTACCTGGAGTACTGCATCCATTTCTGGGCACCACACAGGATATTCACAAGCTGGAACATGTGCAGAAGAGGGCAACCAAGATGATCAAGGGTCTGGAAACCAAGCCTTATGAGTAATTGCTGAGGGAGTTGGGTATGTTAACCTGGCAAAAAGAAGGCAGAAGTGAAATAATAATCTTCAAATATCTCAAGGGTTGTCACAAGCCACCTTGTTTTCTGCTGCTCCAGAGAGTAGGACTTAAACCAAAGTATGCTAATTATGAGAAAGGAGATTCTGACTAAACATTAGGAAGAACTTTCTGATGGCAAGAGCTGTTTGACAGCAGAACAGACTACCTTGGAAGGTGGTAGGTGCCTACATTGGAGGTTTTTAAAGAGGTTGGATGGCTATCTGTCAGGGATTTTTTAGCTGCAATTCCTGCATTGCAGGGGATTGGATTACATGACTCTTAGGGTCCCTTCAAAGTCTACAGTTCTTTGATTCTATAACCCTTTATATCATATAGCTGCAGGTGCCAGAAAGCCAAGACTGCCACCATCACGGTGGCAGCTGCATCTCTACATAATTCACATTCACACAGATAGACACATGTTTTGGGGTCACTGTGATAACCTAGTTACCTTTGGGATAAAGAGAATTACATGGTGCATTACACTGAGACTTTTTGCAGACATGTGGTTTCCATATATGGATATCATGCACTGCTTAAGAAATTTTAAAAATATAAAGTGGTATATAAATGCTTTTAAATAAATAAGTCATGATGTCCACTGAAAAATGACATTAATAACTCTTGATTTCAACGAGTCTGCTTTGAGTGACTAATACCTGATACCACCCATAATAATTAGCTTCATGTATCCTAAGCTAATTCTACAAGCCAATGTTACAGGTTGAAAACAACTACAGTTCCTTCAAAATATTTCTCTCTCAAAAGATTGACATGCAGAATTTACTAGCCTACAGACAAAACCTTGATTTAGGAGAAACAAAGGCTGAATGACTTCCAACTGAGTTATTACACACTAGAGTAGTTTAACCCCAGTTCCAGCTGTTTAATAGAATGCTTTCCTTTCTCCTAAGTGATACATAAAGCTATTGACTTTAGACGTATTTTAAAACCAATGAATTTAACAGAAGTTTCTGCAAGAAAAACCTCTGTGTGTGTGTGTACTGGAAAATTGTTTCAGACCAACGTGGCACATTCAGCTACAACTTGTGTCCCAGCATCTGCTGTGATGTTCCAAGGAATCATGGAAGGCCCTTTCATTTCCTTGTTGGCACTTCCAAAAACATCTTCTCACCCAAAGGTACCAGTTTGGTTGCTTATGCCATCATTCTGGTCCTGGCATCTTGAAACGTACCGAGCATATGTTTGTCAAAGACACTTCCTGTAACCATAAATGGATGTGATCTTTTCACCTATCTGGACATGCCTTTTGGTACCTGAACAAACTGGGGGTTATTATGAGCTTCTTGTCCTTAACAGTGCAAGGACTCATGTTTTTATTATTAATTTTATCTCCTCTAACTTGTTTTCTTAAATACAAAAAGAAGAAAATCATGCTATTTTAAAAGTAAGAGCATATATATTGTAACATCTGCTATTTTACATAACCCAAGATATAAGATAGAGACCAAAACATAATATGTTACATGCACTCCAGTCTCTTAGTAGTGAGAAGTTTCAGGGCTCCCAGCAAAAACCTTGGGTTTTCTTTTCTTAGAATGAAGGTAATTGGAGACTTGCGATGCTAATGTGATATAAGTCTTATTTACACACATACTCTGCACAAACCTGTGATGGAAAATTTACTGCATTAACACTCCAATAGATCCTGTCCTGTTCCTCTTCAGATTTATTGGAAGTACATAGATTTGCTTTCTCCCAGAGAGTAAATCAAGCCTCTGTGCCTCTTTCAAATCCAGTTTCAAGGCTATTGTTCCCTTTTGTTCTCTTTAACTGCACAACAAACCTCTTGAGGACACCACCTCCAGCCCCTGGGTGGAGAATAAAGTTCTCTACCAGTTTGCTCCTATGGCTGCTTGGCTAACTAGCTATGCAAAGCCCATTCCTTTGAACAAATATGCCAAGCTAAACTGGTCCAATCTATTTTTATTTTCTTAGCAGTCTCTTTTTACAACCAAAGTCTCAGGGCTTGGGTGATGGTTCAGCAAACCAGTTAACAGGCCTGCTATTGGGACAGCAATGAAGCCCAAGAGATACACTACTAAAACTTGTATACTCAAGTGTAAACCCTGTTGAAATGGGGGGGGGGGGTGTGCTTATTCCCTGGTAAATGGGGTTAGGATTGCAGCCTAAATCTAATTCCAATCTATTTATACTAGGCAAAAAGGTAAGGTAAAGGACCCTTGGATGATTAAGTCCAGTCAAAGGTGACTATGGGGTGCAGCGCTCATCTCGCTTCAGGCCGAGGGAGCCGGCGTTTGTCTGCAGACAGCTTTCCAGGTCATGTGGCCAGCAAGACTAAACCACTTCTGGCACAACGGAACACCGTGACGGAAGCCAGAGCACACAGAAATGGCTTTTTATACTATGATAATCCAAATGGACCCAGTTTATAAGAAAGCCAAAGCCTCTGTGATTCTATGATTCCTGGCACACTCACACAATGCAAGTAAATAAAGCATAGCCCTTACATTATTGTAGCATACTGCTTGGGCTGATTCTGCTGTCCTGGGGTCTTTTATAATTTTAAGCTGACAACGTTCACTAATCCACCACTTTTCTCAGCTACATCTCTACAGTGGTACCTCGGGTTACAAACACTTTGGGTTACAGACTCCGCTAACCCAGAAGTAGTACCTTGGGTTAAGAACTTTACATTAGGATGAGAACATAAATCATGCGGCGGCAGTGGGAGCCACATTAGCTAAAGTGGTACCTCAGGTTAAGAACGGTTTCAGGTTAAGAACAGACCTCTGGAACGAATTAAGTACGTAACCAGAGGTACCATTGTATTGGTGTCAATTGCTCCGGAGTCTAGTATTTGTCCAACAGTATTCTAGCTGAAGTAAATTAGTTTGCAACCTAAGTTCTAAGTTCCATTCTTCTGTAGGATGTAAACAATTCAGTAATAGTCTGAAAGGAGACCACAGAATCTTATAGGCAGCAATACTCTTAATACAACCCACATACCCTTCCAGTATTTGGGGGCAACTGTATAGTCCCACCAACTTCTTTTAAAATATACGGTAACTGTATTTGTATGCTACTTGGGTGCTAAAAAGCTTTAAATAAATAAATAACATTTCCCAAAGAAATAATAATTCAAAAGCAACAACCGAGAAGCAAACTCAGCTTAACCAACCAACCCACACACAAAAACACAAGAAATACATGGCACTGTATGCAGCCCACCAAATCTCCCTGGGGACAGCATTTCACAGTTCTAGTGCCACCTCTGGAAATTCCCTACTCTGATCACTAGAAGCTGTTTATTCCTGAAACAATGGCATATGGAGGAAGGCCTTGTCCTCCAATCTTAAAGTGGGGATGGTGAACCCATGGCCCTCCAGATATTACTGGACTGCAACTCCCATTATCCCTGATCATTGGAAATTTTGGCTGAATCTGAGAGTTGGAGTCTAACAACATTTTAAGGGGCACAGGCTCCACAGGTTCCCTGTCTTAAATAATGGGGAGGACATTCATATATCAAAAGGTGGTGTTCCTTTATTTGGGTTTTCAGCTGGTGATAAATGCACTGGAACACTCTTGTGGTATCATAATATGATGTCATGCTTTATTTAACCACATATTAAAAAGAAGGCAAAAATGAAGAGATGAAGTGAATGGTGATAGAGGCATGAATTGTTTCATGTACTATCTTGTGCATTTTTCTCTCATTTTTAGACAAATGACCATGGAAACAGGTGAATCACAGCAAGATGGCAATGCAGCAGACTCTGTTGCAGAAAGTGATGCTGCTACTATACAGTCTCCATCTGGCCAAAATCAGATATCTACTATAGCACAGGTAATCTGACATGTAACCTGACACCAACACCTATATAGTTAGCTACTGCAGGCAGGTAGAAGAATGCAAGACTTGCCTGCATACTTTGGGCTTTGGGGAAGCCGATACAACGTTGGACCTCTCAGTTCAAAAGCCCACTTAGCTCAGTGGAAGGTCTTGTGCCATTCAGCCTAGTCTGCATTGCAGAGTTCCTGTGAGGATAGATTGGGATAGAATGGGGTACAGAGATAAATATCTGAGCAAAATGTAAAAAATAGGTTTAGGCCTTTCTAGTAGTTGGGATTCTGATCATAAGCAATGCATGAACTATGTGTAAAATGATGGTGAAATCTCTACTTACATATCCAGTTTTGTCCAGAACCCCCCAAGTACACGGACTCCATCTCTGGCTTAGGTTAGCAGTAGGTGGCTATTTCATCCATTCCAAGCCAGTGTTAGGAATATCTGTGCCATGAGGGGCTGCCTTGTTGGGAACATGGCCACTGTCCTTTGTATGCAGTGAAGTTGCACCTTTTCGTCCTCAGGTGTTTTCTTTGGGGGCAAGGACTGAGAAGACAGACATGGATTGATATTCAAGGAGATGAGACAGACTCTCCTTGCCTGTAATCTGCCTCTATGTTGTTTTCATCATGTTTCTGCTTTTTTTTCTGTCCAGGAGGGCTTTTTATGAAAAAGCATTCACTCTGGCAGCACAAACTCCCCAGTGTGGTGTAGTGGTTAAGAGCGGTAGTCTCGTAATCTGGGGAACCGGGTTCGCGTCTCCGCTCCTCCACATCCAGCTGCTGGGTGACCTTGGGCCAGTCACACTTCTTTGAAGTCTCTCAGCCCCACTCACCTCACAGAGTGTTTGTTGTGGGGGAGGAAAGGAAAGGAGAATGTTAGCCGCTTTGAGACTCCTTAAAGGGAGTGAAAGGCGGGATATCAAATCCAAACTCTTCTTCTTCTTCTTCTTCTTTAAGTCACATGTATTATTTGTCTCTGATTTTTAGTGCTAGCATTGTATGAGTTGTGAGCCAGGAAGGCCCTATTTTGAAATATTATCTCAGCCATGGACTATACTAGGCAGTCCAAACCAGCCAGTTTTGAGTTCAACCTCAAATCTGCCTTATGGGGATAATAATCCTAACCTATTTTACGGGGTTGTTGGAAGAATTGCTGCAATATATACACTGCATACTCTGAACAATTAAAAAGTGCTATATAATGGTAAGGGTTGGATAATTTTGGTTAATTGCATTTAGGTTCCATTGAAATCTATCAAACCTAAGTTCAGCTAACTTAAGCCCCAGTCTAACAATTATGATACTATTTTATTTCTTTAAAGCTTATAATGAAACCTTTGAGACTTTCCCCAGTTTTAAATAAATACCATAGAGGCTGGGTCTGACCTGGATTTAAATGCCTATATTGTACAATGGATTAAGTGTAGTTTTGGAAGTTAAGCATTAACAAGCCTGGAATACTGCGCATATGCAGTAGAAGCTGCAAAATACCTATTTATCTGAAATAAATTGCCCCTGAAAGAGCTGACTGTGTGTGTGTTTCTGACCATTTCTGGAATTACTCTGTGCAGTGCTATAAAACTTTGTTTCCCAGTCTGCTAAATTGTTCTGCAGACTGTCTGCTTCCAGTAATATAGAGTCTTTGCACGTATTCAAATGCAAGTGCCATAGCTGGTTCCTCTCCTTATTGACGTCAGGATTGCTAGAACTGCTGCCACCTCCACATGAGTAATCAAGCAAACATTTGTGAATGTCAGAATTGGAAAGGGTGCAGTTTTAAAATATTGCAACTAAAGCAGAGGAGGAAGCAAATGCATCTTTCAAATAATTTAAACTTGTTCATTGTACTGTCAGTTTACCATTAGAGAAATAATTTTGTAAATCCAAAAAAATAAAAGCACAGGTTGCTTGGGAGATTCCTTGTAAACTTTCAAATATTATCCAGCCATTTTAAGAAATTGAAAAGTGCCTTTAGTACTTCTCATTGTGCATGTAAATTACAAGAGAGAGGGCTTTTTCCTGTGATTCATGCTCAGTTCTTTATATGCTTGTCTTACATCCCAAGAGGGACGCGGGTGGCGCTGTGGGTTAAACCATAGAGCCTAGGATTTGCCAATCAGAAGGTCGGCGGTTTGAATCCCCGTGACGGGGTGAGCGCCCGTTGCTTGTCCCTGCTCCTGCCAACCTAGCAGTTCAAAAGCACATCAAAGTGCAAGTAGATAAATAGGTACCGCTCCGGCGGGAAGGTAAACGGCGTTTCCGTGTGCTGCTCTGGTTCGCCAGAATCAGCTTAGTAATGCTGGCCACATGACCCGGAAGCTGTAGGCCAGCTCCCTCGGCCAATAAAGCAAGATGAGCGTCACAACCCCAGAGTCGGTCACGACTGGACCTAATGGTCAGGGGTCCCCTTTACCTTTACCTTACATTCCAAAATGAATACACTGGGCACTTTTGGCACGAACTTTTTCAAATATTGTAATTTAGCATTACAATATCATATAGAGCAAACCATTGGGCATAGTTTTCTTCCTATGCAGCTTCAATATAAGCAGCTGCTTGGTGCACTAATAGCCCCCGTACAGTATTTCCATGAATGAAATGTTGTACTAAGATGGAGAAGATTCACTTTCAAGTTGACATTAAATGATGGACTTGCTGACTCGCCTTTTGACAAGTTGCTAGTTCTTCTGTTCTTCATTTGTAAAATGGGTCTCAGAGCTTCTTTGTGTTCAGTACACAACGTAGTGTTTAAACAAGAAAAAAATTAAAAATGGTTTTTATCATTAACTTGCACAAATAGACTGTCTATTGCTGTAAAAGGACTACAAAAATGATTACCCCTCTGTCCCCATCAAAGTTATACAATATAGGACTGCATTGTCATTTCAACCAAAAAAAGGCTCTTTCAGTTTTCACTGGGGTGAAGTACCATGTGCCAGAACTTTATGTGTTACATTTCTGAAGCAAGAAGCAGAAGTATGAATTATATTTCACCTGCTATTGGAAACCCAACTGTCATTGTAATATATTGACATCAGGCAGGTGCCTTCACTGTTCTCTTTTCAGTGCCTGCTAAAAACATTTTTGTTTAGGCAGGTCTACCCTGACATGTAGAATATTGATGTGTGTTTTAATCTGTTTTTGGCTTATTGCTGATTTTATTTCATTTAATATTTTAAATAGTTGTTTTTTAACAGGTTTTCCTGATAATTTTATTGTTTTATTCTCTAGGTAAACTGCTCTAAAGTCTCTCTCTTTTTTATAATTAAGCAATGTATAAATTTTATGAAATAACTAAAGTGATATAAGCTGATATAACTTTTACTCTGTTGGAAAACAGCACATCGTGTTTCAAAGGCTAAACCTTAATTTCACCCTGGAGACCTTTTGCCAAATCATCATCACTGGTATGCAGGTGCTCACACTGCTAATGTCTTCCTGTTATTTTTCACCAATGCAATAGGTTTCTGTAGCGGGATCAACAACTGGAAGAGGATCTCCCTCTGTAACTGTAGTGCAATTGCCTTCTGGTCAAACGGTCCACGTGCAGGGAGTGATTCAAGCAACTCAGCCTTCAGTTATTCAATCACCACAGTTGCAATCTGTTCAGGTTAGTTGCATCTCTCTTAACGTTCCTGCAGGCTTTACCTAACCTTTACTTGGCATCATTGACTTCTAATTTTTGCCCTAGCAATGAAGAGAAGAGCTTCATTGTATTTCATACCAAGGGTAGGCTGCCGGTTGACTCATATTCTGCCATCAGGAGAATATAAAGACGATACTTCTGTCTGCTTCTTTAAAGAGTGATTACTTCACACCAGAGCACGTTGGCTTGTACCTTATACATACATAATGATTGTCTCATTGTTATGCCCATGTGCTGTTGTTTTCCCCCCCTTTTTTGTGTGGATAATCTAACAATATTGCAAGGTATGCAGTGGCCAGGAACTCTGCATGTCACCAATTGTGACATATATGCTAGGAAAAAATCATGCATAGATGTGATATTTAGTGTACAGTAGTTCCTTCAGCACTAGTGTTACCTTTGCTTGGTGTAGTTTCTGGACCAAATGTAAGGGCAGCCACAACAGAGCACATTTCAAAATTATCCAATTGTAAAGCACTCCCAGCAACCACAGTCACTTAAGCCTCCAGCGACAATGATGGATTGAGTACTCCTAGATAGATTACATACCTGTTCTTGCATTTACCTTTTAAGCTCTCTGGCATTATGCTCTATGTTTTTCTCTCTCTCCAGCTGCATTCCTGCAAGCTGTTCTGCTCCTAGCCCCCTTTTGTTCCTTTCTCCCACTCTTCTTATACTATTATATGTAGATTATCCTCTCCTCTGCTGCCCGTCAAAGATATATATTTGCCATTTACTGAAAAAATGCATTTCTACCTGCAGAGCTGTTTCTAGTTTGTCATTAATTCACCTTGATGTTTCCTCCTTCCATGATCAAGATTTTGCATATGCTGTTAGAGGCATTGCTAGGTACTTAAAATAACCAGGGTATAGGCTCATGAAAAAAAAATTGCATATGCTAATATATAAATAGATAGAAGCAAGTATGGCATCCAACACTCCTGCTAATGGAAGGACTAGAGGAACAGAACTTTTCATTCCTCTACTCAGCTGTCGCCCCCTTTCCCAGCCTCAAGATAGGCACTGGAGACCTGGGGGACACGCTGGAGAAAATTTGGAGGTCACACTGGGGGGAAAAGAGGAGACAGATCTGGCACTGTGTTGGCAAAACACCTCTGGCACTGCTTTGGATGTGACCCAATAATAATAGGTGATCGGGGATATGACCAGCACAGTGATTTGAAGTATGTCCACCAGCTCTGCAAGCAAGGTTTTAAAAAGTTGTGGTTTTTTTTAAAAAAAAAAATAGGGGTGGTAATAGGCAGGGAATCCAAGATCCAGTACAAAACACCTGAGGATTCAGCCCTCTGGGCCACCCCCTATCAATAGCCTTACCATTAGATGCTGGTGCTGCTGTCCTTAATTTACAAAGCATTGTTAAATTTTCAAAGCAGTTTTATGACAGTCCTGTGAGATGGATCACTGGTAGTAAAATCTTCTCTGCAAATCTGGATTCCATGCTGCAAGTTAACTCTTCTAAGTCGACTCTTTAGACGGTTAATTTTTTAAATGTTCATATTTTAGGTAGCATCAGCTACAAGTGCAGATGAATCTACAGAGTCAGAGGTTGTCATTGATTCTCAGAAACGGAGGGAGATACTTTCAAGGAGGCCTTCATATCGGTAAGCTATAATTTCGTGTTGTAACAATTGGTGCCTTTCGGTTAAAATGAGTCACTCCTTTCATGGGCCAGCTGCTTTTAAATGTATATGTGTTTTTACTTGTGTCAGAAAAATTCTGAATGAACTGTCTTCTGATGCACCCGGTGTCACTAAGATTGAAGAAGGAAAGCCAGAGGAAGAAGGAGCGCCCTCTGGCATCCCTGCCATGGCAGTGCCAACGAGCCTTTATCAGACTAGCACCGGGCAGTACAGTATGTATCCCATAACATCAAACAAGATATTTAGCTTTCGTCCTTAAAACCCAAATGTAAATTGCAAATTTAGTAAGCTAGATCTATTGTGGAGAGTGGGGGGAATATTCAAGAAAAAGTCTCAATTAAAACCCAAGTGAAATTCATGTTTACATCAATAAAGATCCCTTATAATTTACAGTAATGATCTGATAAGCAAAAATTAAATTTTGCTCACTTTGTTCCATTCTGTTTCTTCAAATCTTATGCTCTTTAATGTGTGTTGCTTCCAATCAATGTATTTCATTATATAACTGGAAGCTAGGGTACACAAGGAAGTTTGTACAATTTTCTTCCATAAATACAGTCCTTAAGATAAAAGAAATGCAACTTGCAATTTTTTTTATGAGTTTAGAATTAGACATCAGTGCACTGGGAACTAATCCTGCACTAAGCATCCTTGACTTAAAGGAGGAAACACTCCAAATCCTAATAATTGTACAAAAGTTGTTCCCACTAGTTTGTGCCCTTTGGGGATTTTGTGTAGAATCTAGTTTTTACTGTTCTGCTTTAGAGTGCAGAGGCCAACAACTTGGCATTGACTGGAAAATGCAGTAGAGAGTTGTACATGGTGACAGATAAAACTTCAATAAGCATATCTTCCATGTAAAGTATGAGCAGAGTTGAAATATCTGTGATGGAGAACTTATTTAAAAGGTTGTTTTGTCATGCTTGAGAATGGAACATTTAACTTTGCATTGCGTTGTTCCTGTTCTGACACCTAAAATCTATATCCTATAATCTAGCATTTTGTTATGAAAACTGTAACAGGTCATGTAAGGAAAAGTTAACAGCTTATTCGTATTCTTTTCTCTTTTTAAAATTCAAATATAATTTATGCAGCTGTTTTGTACTGTCTTCTGTTGTACAAGATTTCACTGATAAAAGTCATCTCTGCACGGCAAAGCATCCCTTGAGGCAATACAAAGTTGACTTAGATCAGGGTTGGGGAACGTGTTACTAGATTTTTAGTTCCCATAATTCCTGTCCATTCACCATGCTGGCTTGGGCAGATAAGTGTTGAAGTCCAAATATATCTGAAGGGCTACAAGCGCCCCTTTCCTGACTTAGACTATATCCAAATTACAAAAGTGGTGGTACACACTGGATCAGTGTTTCCTAAACCTCTGATAGCTGAGTCACCCTTATTTTCTTCTAAATCAACACAGGAGGCGTACACAGGAGGCGTACTACACTCTTAATACTATATATATATATATATATATGTGTGTGTGTGTGTGTGTGTGTGTGTGTATATGAGAAAATAGCATAACAAGGATTAGAGAATTGCAGAGGTGAAATGATGAAATGGGAGGCCTTTTCTGAGGACAGGTAATTCTGTTCTTTGCCTGTATCAGGGGAAATCACTTGCTCCTGATGCAAAGACTCAGCAGTGTTGCCTGCATTTGTAGAAGAAGACTGACTGGAAAGCACTGGTTGCAGAGCCTCAAAAGAGCTCTTCATTATTAATTTCTTATGGAACACTACTAGTTCTTTTAAGGTGCACTAACGTGTCCCAACACACAGTTTAGGAATGGCTGGATTAGAGCTGTTCCAAAGACTCTTGTTTCCATTGGTTAATACCATTATTGCTTTTGTTAAGTTGCTATAGCCCAAGGTGGAGCAATCCAGATCTCTAACCAGGCATCTGACGGCGTTCAGGGGTTGCAGACATTAACAATGACAAATTCAGGAGCTCCTCAGCCCGGTGCTACAATTGTACAATATGCAGCCCAAACAGCTGATGGCACACAACAGTTCTTTGTACCTGGGAGTCAAGTTGTTGTCCAAGGTATGCTTTCATTTTATATTTGCTTTTAAATGGCATTTGTATGTCTCTATTTGTTTTGAACTCTTAATAGATTTTTCAACAGAAAAGTGGGCTATAAGTAGCCAGCAAATAACAAACAAAAACATGGAAAAGACCCTCTTCCCTTAACAGAATACAACTACAAAATGACAGAGTTAAGGTAAAATATTTAATGATGAACTTACAAACATGAAAATAAAGTTTAATGAAGCAGTGTACTTACATAGCATGGATTCTTGGATAAATGGATGATACAGTAACTTAGTCTGAAATGTTGAGGTGGGTGCAATGTATTTCTGTATATAATTTGATCAATGTTGGCCTTTTCACTGTGTGAGTGGCTCCTGCAGGACAGGAGGTCCTGCATTGGAAAGTCTTATTTTTGTTCCTTTTTGATGTATACCTTTACTAGGACACAAGGGTTGTTTCTGTGGTCTTTTGGATGCTATGCCAGGGAGTAACTTGTTCCCTTTATAATCCTCTTCTTGCTTTGAAAAAGTCTCTTGCACTTTACTTTCTGCCTTTCCTCTAATAGACATGAAAGAAGGGTTTGTTTTAATGTAGATGGTAGAACAGTTGGTAACTTCAACTCAAGTACCACATTTAAAAGTCAAGAGTCTGCGAAATTCAAGCTCTCTTTAGAGGTTTGGCAAATTTGCATATAACTTAATGCACTCTGAAGTAGTAGGTTCTTATGCCTCCTTGCCTTGGATGTAATGTCCAGAGATGAAGCACGTAATACACAGAAGTCTGATAATCTGTGATCTTTACCAGGCAAAATGAGAGGAGAGATTTGCAAATTGTTGTTCTTTCGATTTTGTTACAAGCAAGTAGTATATAAATTTTGTTAATAAATAAAATAGCCACATACTCTTCAGCTACACATGGTGCCCAGCTTATGGTGACAAGGGCACATTCTGTCCTGCTATACTACTGTGTGTTGCTTATGTACAATGGATGATGTGTGAGTAGGAATTAGATTAAATGTTTCTTAGTCTTAGACATAACAATAAACTGCAAGGTGATCCTAAGATGCTAGTGTGAAGCCACAAAGAAGCAGGGTCAAGAGTATTCTATTATTATTAAGTAATTAAATTTCTATACCGCCTTTCATCTGAGGATCACAGGGTGGTTTACAATATAAACATGGAAAAAATACATAACACAAAAACAAACAAAAACAACCCCCCTCCAGCTTAAAAAGCCATAGATTGTTTAATTAGCCAAAGGCCTGGGATAAGAGGAATGTTCTTGTCTGGTGCCTAAAGATATATAATGAAGGTGCCAGGTAAAAGTTGTGTTCAAAAGTGGTAATCTCATTTAATTCTAATCTCATTTAGTTACCAGTTTCCCCAAAGGAAATGGCTCGGACTACAGCTGCCTCAATTGACATGTCACAATAAACCAGTGTTGCTGGGTTATTATGGTTTGCTAGGAAAGGGAAGTGTGCTGTTGAACACTGTCAAATTACACCACTTCTCTCCTTCCCTGATTCAAGCAGGATAAACAAACCAGGAAGCCAACAATTATGACTGACTTCCTGTAACATCCAAACCCAGGATTGTGGCTTGCTCCCCAACTAGCCAGTACTCCTAAACCAACAGTTTTAGTCTGGTTAGCAATACTGGCTTGGTAGGAAGGAAGAAGCAATGATCTGAGGTCTAGACCTCATGGAAAGCTGAGCTTAATTATGACGTTCTGGTTTGTTATCCTACCGGGGAGGAGGAATGAAGTAGGAGCCATCAGACAATAAATCCTGTTTGCAATAAACCATGATAAGCAGCCACTTTGTGAACACTACCTGGAAAGCTGCTACAATAATGAAAAGAGATTGCTAACTTCTCTTGTGCACAGAGTAAACCAGGCCTGTTGAGCAAAATAGGAAGGAGGTTGAGAGAGAGGATATGAGGGTGAAAAATAGTTGGAGTCGAGAGTGGATTCCATGCTCTTTATTCAGCTCATAGTAGTGAGGAGGAATGGAAGTTCCCCCAAAATATCTGCTTTATATACATTATTTACTCAACGGGCTGCATGTGATTGGCTAATTCCAGATTTCTCCTGTAGGCCAATCAGGTTGTGGATTCACTTCCACCTGGAGCTGGATTGGGTGGCTCCTGCGGACCAATCATACTGCTGCATTGTTCTAGGACCAATCAGACTGCTGCATTCTGAATCCTATTGTTCTAGGACCAATCAGACTGCTGCATTTTGGATCCTATTGTTCTAGGACCAATCAGACTGCTGCATTTTGGATCCTATTCAACTCGGTACATAACAGAGGGTTTCTGAAAATACACCTGGGTGGACATTTACACAACAAAGCAAAGGCACCTCTTACATTAACTTCAGCACTAGAGTACTTTCCTTTTGCACTCTTGTGTTGCCTCTTCAGTGACGTGGAAACTAAGCCAGGGGTGGACAGACTTCAGGCTCAATGGAACTAATTTGATTTTTACTATAACCTCCAGATCTACCAACCAGAGCCAGATCAGAATGATGGCACAGGGGGACTTCCACACACTTAGAATTGCTGCTCAGCCAAGGCATTTGTTCTCACTGATGTTGCAGCGCTTTCTCACACAAATCCATTCCTGCTTTCCCCACAAGCTTTCTTCATTTCAGCAAGCTAATTGTGTGTGAGAGAGCCTTCTAGTTGTTGCTAGTGCTAAACCTCTGGGAGTCTAAAGCTCCTGCTGATCCACTGAAAATCACCCAGAGATTTACCTGTAGATCCCAATCTATCTTCTGCCTACCCTGTACTAAAGCACTTCTGTTCCTTTGCTGCTGCTTCTGTTCCATGCCGAGGACCGAAATATGCATGATACTTTTTATAGCAACAACCATATACATTTGGTGACTCCTGTGATTGCACTCCATTGTCATCACACCAGAGGCTGAATGGAACTCTGGTTCCTAAAACTGCATATGAGAGCCTCTTACTCCAAGTAGTTTATATACAAGTGGTTATTGCCCCGTAACATTCTTCAATGGAGTCCCTATAATAGTTGTTTGCCTTGATGCTGGAAAGAGTCTATGTACAGAAATGGGAGAGGCTCACAACATGGCTGTTGGAGACAAGAAGAAATTCCTATCAGCCACAAAATCTGCAGGAAAATATTTATGAGAGGTTAGTGTGAACTGATGGGTTTGGAGAAAATCCACATCATCTTTTTTGTCTCTTAGTAGTTACCAAGAGCTGTGCAATTTTTATCATGTGCAAGTTTGCCGAGGGCAACATGCCTTGAAAGGCAGGGGGGCAATGCATGAAAAGTAGATAAATAGCAATGGAAAAGTTATTCGGGTGGGTTTATATTCATGCTTGCTCAGAAGTGAGGATAAAGGTAAGAACATACTGCCCCGAGGGTCAGAGGTACTGTGCCTCTGAATGTCTGTTGCAGGGAAACAGCAGTCCACAGAGGATATTGCCTTTATGTCTTGATTGTGGGATATCTGGTTAGTCAATGTGAGGAACAGGATGCTGAACTTGACAATCTTTGCTCTGTTACCTGGTTTTGCAGAGCTGAAAGGAGACACACTCTAGCCTCTGTCACTAGCTAGGTGACTTAGGACCAACTGGGAGGCTGCTTCCCCTGCCTCCCAGGTAGAAAATTAGGACAAAAAGGAGACCAACCTGACTCTTTCCACTAGCTAGTGAAGAAGCTTCCTTTCCTCTTCCCTCCCCTTTCTTTTCCCCTTTTGTATCACGTCTATTAGACTCTGAGCAGGGGCTGTTTCATCTTTTAATATATGTATAGTGCTTGGAGAAACGTAGGTGTTTTAGTAAATGTTAAGTTGTCATCATCATGAAGCAGGAGGGCTCCTCTTACCGTGTCTTGACTGTCTAGTATGCCACAAAAGTCAACATGGTACGAAACAGTTCTATCCTGGCTTGCCAACTTTTAATTCATACAGATACTGAATTGCATTATTGTTTAAAGTACAGTTTTCAGAACCTTTATTTTGAAAAGCGTTGGCACCGAAATAACATCTGCCCTTGCTGCAGATGTGTCTGTGGAGCCTGATTTATAGCCAGCTCCCTGGATCTGTGCCTGCCTTTGTATTGCGGGGAGAGCGAAGCTAGGCTATATAAAAAGTCTGAAGTGATTGTTTGTTAGCAAAGGTTTTCCCTGGGCTCCTGTTTCAACGAGCTGTTCCAGTGAGAAAGCACATTAATGACGGGGTAGGCTAGTGAGGTCATTATGATGTCAGTGCTGGAGCTTGTAATCCTGCACATGCTTGCTTGTTTGGAACATTTCATGTTCTGCTGGTGGCAGAGGAGAAGCCTTTGAGCAGACGCTGGCCATGGCTGTAACCAGAGACGAAACCGGTAGGCAATTCTGTAAGCTTCTTTTTCGAAAGGGGAAATTGGGGCTGTAGACCTGCTCACAGCTGGGCTGCTGAAATCCCATGGAATCTGTGCGATTTAGGCAGCCAAACTGCAAGCGGGGGGAATTGTTTGCTAGAACACCCAGCGACAGTGTTGCTGGACTAGAGCACTTAGTTACCAAGCACATTTTTTTTTATAGACTCCTGGAAGCTGTCATTAACATTTCTTTAGCTGATGCAGCATTTTAGTTAGACCGATGGGTGCTCTTTCAGTTCTTGTCTTGTGCTGTTTTTCCTTGCTAACGTGAGCTTTGAAGCAATCCTTTTATTTAAGCAGTGAGAACAAGGAACTTGTCTCCCTTGGTGCTTTTTTAGAATGATTAAACAGCTTGGAAGTATATGAAAGCTTGCTTCTTCAGCTTCCGGCAGCCAACGTGTAGTTGTGTGGACTGTGCTCACTTCAGCCATGTAATCGGTCTTCCATCTCTGACAGGTAATAAAGAGCAGAAATGAAATCTGAGTGACCCGCGTGGGTGCTCCAGCAGTGCTTTGGGCTTTATGATTTAGTTATTTTGCGCCTCCTCCACTCGAAAAACTGCCTGTTCCACAGCAGAGTTCAGCAAGCTGACGTCAGATAGATTTCCTGGAATCGCGTTTCAGCGGGGCTGGAAAAGTTAAACTCCACAAACAACAAACACATTGACGTCAGCTGCGAGTCATGCTGTGATTTAGTCAGTTCCTTTCTGCTTCAACCAGTGCTGCCGCCGCCGCTGGCATGTTTGTTACAGCGTTAATTCAGTAGCCTGCATGCTGTCTCTGGAGCTAAGTAAGCCTGGCTTGTGTGTCTTTTGTTTGTTTGCTGATCCAACTGGATATTTTCTTTAAATAATAGAATTAAAAGACCTCAGGCTCACATGAGCCAAAGGACCAGGAACAGTGCAGCAGACTTGAGTGAAGTTTATAATCCTTGTGGTAAAGGTTGCTAGCCGTGTGTGGAGGGGAGTGTGGGTGAAACTCATATTTCTGTTATATGTAGCATTCCTGGTTCTGCTTGCCAGTACTGAGTGGCTGGTTTTTTAAAAAAAATAATATTTGTGGTGGGAGTCAGGAGCGGACTGATGATTCCTTGCAGTTACAGTTTTTGTACCACAGGATATTTGGTTATTTTATGAATTATTGTTTAGTTACAGAATGAAACCTGGATTCACCCCCCCTCCCCAGTTCAATTTATATAGCAAAAAAACAGTAACAGATATAAACATTGCAGATAGCCATATTGATACCTGGGAGGGTGGGGTGGGCAAAAATCCAGAAGACACAGTTGAGTAAAAAAATATATATTAGGGCCAAGTAAAATGTCTCAGAGTAATGGAGAAGTGTTGGAGTTCTCAATATTTTTTCTGGATGTTAAAATTACAAAAAGGGGTATGTATGGGGGAGCATGGGGGGGGACGGACAAGTTTGGCATAATGGACAAGACCAGAATTCTCCAGTTTGTATCAGTCTTGAAGTGGAGTTCTGTAAGCAAAGCTTGATTAAATGACCCCATGCAATGTACAAAATAGGTTCCAGGTTGCAGTAAGGGTAAAGGGGAACAATGACACAATGGCTGTTGTGCTTTTCTCAAACTGAAACTTGGCAAAAGTTGAACAGTGTATACATTTTTGGGAATTTTTTTATTTATTTCATAAAATGTATACACTGCTTGATTGGGGAAAAAACAACAACACCCTCAAAGCAGCTCACATAATACCAGAATAGCATCTGTTTACTTCTGCATTTTTGCATGCTGTTTTAAAGCCACTTTTCTCACATGGGAATTTAAAATGCTAATGGTCAGCAGTGTCAAAACTTCATAATATGGTGGGGGGTGGGAGCAGAGGAAGAATGATATCACTGACTGGAACATTAATCCCTACCTGTGTAAAGCTACCAGACTGCAGCCTGATAAATTTAATAAATAATAATAATTACAGCAGCGGCCATTCATATACTTATTGCTGATATTTGTAAATACTTTACAAACTGCAACAAAAACAGACACCCCCCCCCCCCAGAAATGGAAGTAGGAGCAAAAAAAACAATAGGGTGAATGAGATTCCTGCTCCCCAAAATGCTTTTCTTATGACCATAGGAAGAGACAGCACCATAGCTGTCAACGTTTCCCTTTTTTTAAGGGAAATTCCCTTATTCCGAATAGGATTCCTCACAAGAAAAGGGAAAAGTTGACAGCTATGGACAGCACATCTAAATGTTCAGTCTTTATGTCCCTGAAATTCCCTGAAGAAGGACTAGCAGGGTAAGACATTCATTAGAATATTATCTCTTTTATCTATCCTACTGCTTTTTCCTCCTACTTCCCCATACTTTACAAAGAACAATATTGGACATTGCTTGGTAGTGGTCACCATGACAACAGATTCAATATATAATAATTGCAGAATTTATCTGGCTGCATTGACATTTATTCTGTTAAAGGACAGAAGGAAGAAAATGTACTTTTTGATATTTACTTGCATTTAGCTATTAATTATGTTTAGCAAAAGTGAGGTAGAGCCCAAGCAAAATCTGCCACTTTGGCAGCCCATCCCACTTTCTGTGATCATTGGCTTCGAGAGATCAAGAGAGCATCCATCTGTCTGGACAGACCTAGGCTGACCTGAGGTTCTTGCTTCCTACATGTGAGGTCTTGAAGGCCCTGTTAAAATTCTGTTTAAAAATCCCTGTGTTTTCTGGAGTTACTGATTGCTGGTACCTCTCAAAATATGCCTGCAAAATATGTGACCTGCCAGGCTGAAAATGGCCTCCAACAGCTATATATAGTGGCCTGCCAGGGCTTGAGGAACTTAGTTGCCCATTGATTAGGTAACTTAGTTGGTAGAGCATGAGACTCTTAATCTTAGGATGGTGGGTTCAAGACCCATGTTGAACAAAAGATTTCTTCAGTTGCAGGGGGTTGTACTAGATAACCCTTGCGGTCCCTTCCAACTCTACAATTCTATGGTTTCTCTTTTGATTGTTTTTATTTATTTATATTTATGGAAATATTTATAAAAAAATACCAGAGTGGTTTACAGCAATTTTTGCTATTGCTTATAAATTAAGTCACATCTATAGTGTGATAAGCCCTATGTAGAGTATAGTATAAAGTCCCAACACTTTGTCACAGAGATGGAGAAATGTCTCCTAGCTGCTAAGGAGAGGGCTTTTTCAATACAGTCATACCTCGGGTTGAATATGCTTCATGTTGAGCACGTTTGAGTTGTGCTCCTCAACAACCCAGAAGTAACGGAGTGCGTTACTTCCGGGTTTCGCCACTCGTGCATGCGCAGACGCTCAAAATGACGTCACGCGCATGCACAGAAGCGTTGAAAAGCAGCGTGCGCGTGCGCAGACGTGCTGTCGCTAGTTACTTTTGCTTCTGGATGCGAACGGGGCTCCAGAACGGATCCCATTCTTATCCAGAGGTACCACTGTAGTGGCTTCCCAGCTGTATGATGCCTTCTTCAGAAAAGCTCACTTCATATCTACATTGTGGTATTGTCCATCCCACCTTTTTATTTTCCTGGGCATCTTAGTTTTTGGTTGTTTTTGTTTTATAAGAAAACATGTTTGTAGTGCTTTTTAGACCTTTGAACATTTCTGTGTTGCTGGTTTTCTCTGCAGTAAACAATGCACTTTTTGTTCTGTTTGCACTTGAATAGACGGAGAACGTTCTCGTCTGCATCTTATCTGTATGAGCATTTTTAGGCTGTCCATCATCCACAGATCTCAGGGTATAACTTTAAAATAACACCACCACCACATCCATATTAAGTAAATAAAGATCAGGTAAAAATACCAAGTTTAAACTACCAAAATGAACTTCAGCAGCAGACTAATATCCCCAAACTGCTTGGACAAAAAAGCAGATCTTAGCCAGGTGCTGAAATGTCAAAACTTTTGTGCCTGGGGAAAGGCATTCCGTAACTGGGGCGCCAACAACTGAGAAGGCCCTATCTGTGACACTGCAGTGGTGGGACAATGGGAGAACCTCCTCTCCATCCCCCCACCCCAAATCTAATGCACTGGTCACAGAATGTGAATTAAGTTCTTCCTGGTATTCGAAACCAACATGCTAACCAACGTTTTAGATCATGGAACTGTGTGACATTTCTTTTGTGTCATTTTCTTCTTTTGTCGCAGCTGCTACAGGTGACATGCCAACTTACCAGATCCGAACTCCAACCACAGCCTTACCTCAAGGGGTAGTCATGGCAGCATCCCCAGGAACGTTGCATAGCCCACAGCAGCTCGCAGAAGAAGCAACGCGTAAAAGAGAGCTAAGGCTCATGAAAAATAGGTATTGCTATTTCAAGAAAAAGCAATGAGTTGAATTTACTTTCAAGAGCTGATGACAGGAAAGATGGGGGTGGTAAATCAGTATAGTTGCTAAGGAACATTTTCCCAAAGATAAAATTGGCCAGTGGGTTTTTCCACGTAATTTACTGGGGAGAAGAGGGCAATGCCTTCTCTCTTTATTGCTGATGACCTTTGCCGTTGAATACTATACAGTTGCATTACTGAATCTCTGTGGCTTTTAAAGCAGGGTTCCTCAGTCTGGTGCCCCCCCAGATGTTTGGCCTACAACTCCCATCAGCTGTAGCAAGCATGGCCACGCTGTCTGAGGATCGTGAGAGTTGTAGTCCAGCAAATTTGGAGGACCCCAGGTTGAAAAAAGCTGCTTTAGAACAACTGTTCTCCAAAGGCCGAACAGCCAAACTTCCACCACTTCATGTGGTAGCGGATTTGAAACAGGCTGTGGCTGTTTGGGACAAGAGTCAGCCTAGTCTGTGCAGGTTTCTAAGTCCACCAACCTGGCGACTATCCAAATAGAAAAAAAACACAATTCCTTCACTTGCTATGGGGATATAAATGGCAACAAACCTCCTGAAATTCCTTATGAGATCATGGAAAGCTTAGATTACCTTTGCTTTATAGTTCCTGAGGGGAGATAGGAGGTTAAAGTAAAGGTAGGTTATTGAATTTATGTATTGCTCCCCGCTGAAAAAGTCCTGAAGCGATTTACAACCAAGTAAAATATAAAATAACAGAATTGTATGAACACAGGGAGAGCATTCCATAAACAAGGGGCTACGACAGAGAAGGCCCGTTCTGTCTTTGTCACCCTCTGGACCTCCCTCACACACTAGTGGCTTTTGGCAATGCATATTATTGAGTGTTTTGTAGAGTTCTCCCCCTTAAGATCTATAGCTTATGAAATGCTATATTCAGTATTTTCATATATTATACAACTATATATGGTGTAGATGTGGTGAGAGGTTATATTTATGCATTTCTCTTATTGCCAGTGTTTCTGATTTTGAGGCAGGCAATTTCAGTGTAGCATCTGCTTCTATAAAGGAAGGGTGGAAGTGTTTTGCTTAATTTGAGGGGTATTCTGTTAACTTCCCATCAGCTGATTTCGTGTCTGTTACAGCAAAAAAAAAAAAAAAATTGCTGTGGGATGTCTCCCCTCCCCCCTTTTGTGGTGGTGGTCAGCTTAATTGTGCTATTTGTGTGTCTTGTTTTTGGTGTCAGTGCATGACCTCTGCTATTAATGTCTGCTGTTGGCATGCGCTTTGTAGGAAAAGTTGTCTCAATTGCAACTAACCCTGCCATTGCTCACTGCATCCATGGTATTGCTTTTTCTCATGCCCTTTGTCTTAAGTTGCTCATCCATAAAAATTCATGCCTTAGATTCCAGATGTTTGCGCTCTCTTTTTCTCTTTCATTCTCTTACCAGGTTTAGCCTTGTGTCTGCCATCAGTAACACATGTGTTACACCAATTAACACAACACACACCAATTTTTCTTAAGGTGTACTTTCTTTCTTTCTGTATAAATAAATAGCTAGTAGGATCCCAGCTTGAGTGTGCAGATGTTTCTAGGGGGAAATCTTGCCCACCCCCACATGCAAGCAGAAGTGCCTTTTGTTCATGAACCCTACAAAGAGAAGGGTGGATCCCACCCTATAAAATCTCCCTAGCTTTTAGGTGAGCTAACACAAGTTGATAGCTGAAAGCTTCTCACTGTTGCTTGTTTGGGCTTATTTACAATATTTATATACTGCTTTTCAACAACAAAAAAAATGTTCTCAGAGCTGTTCACATAGGTGACTTTCAAACATGCTTCAGTTAAGCTGTTTTGAGTCTCAGAGGAGGAGAGAAGACGCTTCAGATTGTTAACCGAGTGCCCAAAATAGTATGAAAAAATGTGCCCATAACAGCAAATCCAAGATGGAAGGTTCCCATATTTACCTAAAGAAGAGCTGGATCTTATTGTATACACCTTCGATGGAAGGGATGGACTTTCCCTTCCTTTGTAAAGAGCACAACACGTTTGTTTAAATGCTGTTCCTGTCATTTGGCCATAGCTGGTATAGTAAAGTGGCTTATAATTTGAACTGTAGCTAGTAAACCTCCAGCTGGTCTGCTCAGCCATGAACTTACTAGGGAGTCAGGCAAGTCATGCTCTGAGTTGCAGTTAGGGCTAAGATGCAGCACATCACACAGTGCTTTGGACGCTCTTAAGAGATAAGCTATAATAGTTATTTTAAAACTTAAGATCCGAAGTGCAAACCCATTCGGGTTCCTTTTAATGCCTTTATAACTGATTTGACCTTTTGCCCAAAACATGATTTTGAGGGGCAAAATTTCAGTCTGGTATCTAGACTTCAGTCTGAAGAGAAAGCATGACATTGATCTTTGCAGACAGTTTAGTTGATAACATTTTGAAGGACGTAGGCTTCAGCCCCCTGTTTATACATGCGAATATGGCAAATTATGGAAACAGATGAGGTGGGATGTTTGTCAGTCCTGTGCTTTTTGTTCTAATGCGAGTTTTGATGTAGCAAGCGGTGCTTTGTTAACATCTGAATAGAACGCTGTCCATCCATCTGTGTTGCAATTTTCTCACTCTGAATATGCTACGTTGACGCTGTTCCTGTGTTTATCATCAAGCTTTTCCCGCTGCTCTGCATTGTCTGTAGAATTGGTGGTGTGATTGTTGTACAGTTTACCAATTTGGCACTTGCTGATTTCAGCTTTTCTGGTGCTGGAGGTTCTTTTTTTTTTAATCCTGGTTGTCATTGTGCTGTGCCTTTTCCTATAGTCATTTGCCTTGTGTTGGTTCCAGGGAAGCTGCTCGTGAGTGTCGCAGGAAGAAGAAGGAGTATGTCAAATGTCTTGAAAATCGCGTGGCTGTGCTTGAGAACCAAAACAAGACTCTCATTGAGGAACTCAAGGCCCTCAAAGATCTTTATTGCCATAAAGCAGAGTAACTGGCAATGGGCAATGGACCTTTTTTTTTTTTTTTTTTTTTTGCTAAAAATGCTAATCAAGGCATGAGATGAAGCAATTCTACAGATTGCCATGTGGCCCTTGAGGAAGGGACAGTGTGTTGCCCTTGCAATCCCAGTTGTCCTTAGGTGTTTTTGAAAAGTTGCTCTAAATTTTGGAAAGCATAATGGTGTCCATCTTATATTGACCATCATCACTGCGTTCCCCTGTCCCCTCCCTGCTCCCGCCACTCCAGTAGCATGCCAAAAAGTGTTTTTGTTTGCCCTTTTTACTTCTGCTTTTTTCAGGGAGGCTGCAAAAGAATGTCGACGGCGGAAGAAAGAATATGTGAAATGTCTGGAGAGTCGTGTTGCGATGTTAGAAGTTCAAAACAAGAAACTTATAGAAGAGCTAGAAACCTTAAAAGACATTTGCTCTTCCAAGACAGACTAGTATCAATATTGAAACTGTGAACTGGCTACAGCATGTACAGATGCTTCTGCAGGCAATGTCTAGTCAACAAGAATTATGACTTTTCCTTTGTATCATTTGTCTTCTACTCCAGCCTATAACATTCCTGAAACGCTGCATTTTTGTAGATTCTTAATTGAAACTTCAGGTGTCTTTCTGATCCAGAAAGAGTCAAATGGTTAAGGCAGTGTCTGTTCCATCTTTTCAAAGTGCAACATGTGTAAGAGCTGTTCCTCTGCCCAATCTTTGCATTAATTACTTTAAATGTATAATTTTGGTTGTTCCCACTTGCACCAGTATTTTAAAGTGATCAAAGATAATGCATCCAACACAATAAAATGAAAACCACCCTAAGTATCTCAGGAAAGAGTTATATATATAAATATATATATAAAGGTATGTTGTAATGACATACATGTATTAGAATACTAGTTTACAAATGAATTTATGGCATATTTTTATATTCATCACTTTGTGAAGAAAGTATTGTATTGCTGTCACTGAGTGCCATGGTTGAAACTAGTTTTTAAATAGAACCATGTTGGTTAAACTTTGTAGTGTTTGGTGTTTATTTGAACATCTGGCCCAGCTAAGAAATTTCAAAATTTATGCTGCATGTTATGAAGTAATTTTAGCAGACATATATTTACGGTGTGTCTTATATTTCATAAGCTACCACCAGAATTGTAATGCAGGGATTTAAAATCTGCTCATGCTCGGACCCACTGTTTGCACAAAGGCTACTTGTAAATAATACTGGCGCTGGTATTTTTAAAGGTCTGTGTCATACCAATGATTCCCTTGTCATCATCTTCCAGGCTAAGCAATCTTGTTTAAAGGGTATTTCACACAACGTGCACAACCATGGTTAGTCAGCTCTACTCAGTGGCTGTTGCCTGTCAAAATCTTATTAAATACCCCAAGTGGGAGGTGATTTTTACTGTTTGAAATGTGCTGTGGATGTAAACCACATTTGCTGAAGGTGATTTATTTCTTGTCCATCTAATCAATAGAAGTGCAAAGTGTTTCTCTCCACTGCCATCCTCCGTGCTATATTCATTTGGCTATATTGCTTTGCAGTTGTGTGACGCCAGTCTCTCTTGTGTTTCCTCCTGGCCTACATTCCCACGCCTGCTTAGCTGAAGCAGTGTTTCCTGCTGATCTGGAGCTATGAAAAGAGAAAGCACATAGGGGCATCCAGCAACTCTTCAGGAACTGTGTACACGCCACACATTTAAAGCACATTTCCTCCCCACCCCCCAAAACAGAATCTTGAGAACTGTGACTTGCTGGGGTGCTGGGGGTTGTAATTCTATGAGGGGTAAACTACAGTTTATCAAGATATGCTTTAAACATGAGATGTGTATGCAGCCACAATTGCTGTCACAAACAGGAGCTGGGGGGGGGGGGGGATTTCCTTTTGCGTGAACATAGCCGTGCTTCCTTTCCCTCTGATAGCATCCTTGGGCCTTTTTTAATGCCTGCAGTTGAACCGGATAGAGTAAAATCACAAAAGACTTTGCAAACAAATATTTTGAAAACAAATACTAAAACAGATTCATTCCAAGCTCCTTCTTAGATGATGAACTGTGGATATGTGCTGTAATTAAAATGAATTGCAGTTTATTCTTCTGTTTTTAAAAAATGAAATAAAAGCAGTAAACAACGAGTACCAATTCTACCGATTTGATGATGGATCTGCTAGAAGAAATTCCTCTAGTTGGCTGCCATTTGCTTTTCAGAAGATAGTGGAAAAAAGATATCTGGAGCAATTCTCAAGACTTCAGCTCATCGCATTTGGCAAAAAAAAGACAAGTGTTTCAGTTCTTTTAAAGCATATGTGAAGTGCAATAAATATGTCATGGTGAGGTAGGTGCTTGTTGCTTCCACTTTACAAATGGTAAACTTGAAGCTGAGAAATTGCAGTGTGTCCAGGCCTAGTCAATGAAAACGTGCAAGGAGACCCTGGAACTCCTGTCTTTTGCACTCCTGTCTTTTGCAAACAGGTTATTCAGACAGCTACTACAGGCTGCTCCAAAGCAGAAGGACTTGATAAATGTTTTATGTGCCATAGAATCCCAGAACTGTAGAACTGGAAGGGACCCTGAGGATCATCTAGTCCAATCCCCTGCAATGTAGGAATACGCAAATTCCCCATATGGGATTGAATCTGCAACCTTGGCATTATCAGCACCATGCTCTAACCAACGGAGCTATCCGTGGAGTTAACTGGGCAGCAGCAAATCGTTAGTACATGTAGTTCTAGAGGTTTATTGGAAGGAATGCCTTATCATTTCAAGTTCACAGCTCTAGCCAGACAAAACAAGAGGCAAGGGATGTGGCAGTTAACCTTCAATAAAATAAAGCACACAGTGTTGTTAGAGAAGAACAAAATACTTGCTTAGAAATAGGGTACTAAAGGTCTAATGAGTACGTAATTCTTGCAAAAGCTTATAGAATTGGCCAGTAGCTTTTGTTATAGACTCAGTGGGATTGATAAAGATATTCATAGTAAATAATAAAGGATTTTGTCTGTTTCCACACTATTTTTACCTACAGTTTTACTAACAGGTGCTCCTAGAGGGCAGACGTCTTACATTTTAGTAAAAGCACACGCAATGAGGATTCCAATTGTTCTCCATTTTTATAGAAATGTTTGTCCCCATGTGTGCTCTGTTCTTTAACCTCCTCCAGCGTCCCACTGATCTTGTGAGGTAAGTCATAACTCCTTTTTTTCCTGGTTTTGTTTTACCAAGAAGTATCACCAGCTGCGAGTTGGTAACTTATCCAAAGCCATCTGATTTCAGTCTAATGTTCTAAATGCTACGTTTAATTTGATTTCGCCAGTGAGAGGAAGTAGGTGTTTCCTGTATAGGTGACTGCTTGATTCTGGTTCTGAAGCTGCCGGGTCTGTCCTCATCAGCATTCTGTTGTAGCAGGATTGCAGCTCCTAGTGTATAGGGTTTTGATCCTGGGTGTTTCCTACTCATTCCCAACATGTTCTTGCCATTGCACATCACACATCTTTGGTCACCGATGACTAACACAGCTGCTGGCACTAGGAAATATGACTCATGTAGATTTAACAGAGAGGGCTCTAAATCACGTTAACTGCATCTTGAAGTCTCTTTAAAATCGGTGGCAACAACAAGGGAAAGGAAATGCTGTTACCCACTGAGGCTTTTCCTGCCCTTTTAATGACTGCTGATTGTGTTTGATGTGGGTAGCCCAACACAATGATGGGTTTGGATATTGATGTCACTCTTACATCTTTGTTTTTCCAGCCAAGATGTTGTTTTGGCATGTGGTTCATTGCAGTTTGAGGGCTTGTAATTTCTCTGTGATCTGTTGTTTAAAAGTTTGCGGTGGCAGCTGCAACCACATTTTGAGGCTCACCTTCTGAAATATGGGCAGGTTTATGATGCCGGATCAAGAAGCGTTGGGAGATGTATTCGTGACACTTGTTAAAACCAGCCTGAGTTGGGGAGAGAAGTGTATGACGTGGGAGGGGTGTTCTACTAACTTTGGAAGAGTAGATAGTGCACATGTTATAATTTTGTACTTCTTCCGAATGTCCCAGTGGCATTGTTGTTGTTTAGTTGTTTAGTCGTGTCTGACTCTTCATGATCCCATGGACCAGAGCACGCCAGGCACTCCTGTCTTCCACTGCCTCCCGCAGTTTGGTCAAACTCATGCTGGTAGCTTCGAGAACACTGTCCAACCATCTTGTCCTCTGTCGTCCCCTTCTCCTTGTGCCCTCCATCTTTCCCAGCATCAGGGTCTTTTCCAGGGAGTCTTCTCTTCTCATGAGGTGGCCAAAGTATTGGAACCTCAGCTTCAGGATCTGTCCTTCCAGTGAGCACTCAGGGCTGATTTCCTTCAGAATGGATAGGTTTGATCTTCTTGCAGTCCATGGGACTCTCAAGAGTCTCCTCCAGCCCAGTGGCATTAGTAACCATAATAACTTTTATGTAGGCAAAATGCTGTGGATTACACAAAGTAAGATTAAGTTTTCAGGCCAGAGAATTTCATGATATTTGAGGATTCTGTGTGGCTGGGATCTCAAATCAATCCCACGAACATAAATAAAGTTGGGTCAGTGTGATTTGGGTCACTGGATAAAGGCCACTTCTACATCATTGCCTTTGCTAGTTCATAGAATCATAGAATCATAGAGTTGGAAGAGACCACAAGGGCCATCGAGTCCAACCCCCTGCCAAGCAGGAAACACCATCAGAGCACTCCTGACATATGGTTGTCAAGCCTCTGCTTAAAGACCTCCAAAGAAGGAGACTCCACCACACTCCTTGGCAGCAAATTCCACTGTCGAACAGCTCTTACTGTCAGGAAGTTCTTCCTAATGTTTAGGTGGAATCTTCTTTCTTGTAGTTTGGATCCATTGCTCCGTGTCCGCTTCTCTGAAGCAGCAGAAAACAACCTTTCTCCCTCCTCTATGTGACATCCTTTTATATATTTGAACATGGCTATCATATCACCCCTTAACCTCCTCTTCTCCAGGCTAAACATGCCCAGCTCCCTTAGCCATTCCTCATAAGGAATCGTTTCCAGGCCTTTGACCATTTTGGTTGCCCTCCTCTGGACACGTTCCAGTTTGTCAGTGTCCTTCTTGAACTGGGTGCCCAGAACTGGACACAGTACTCCAGGTGAGGTCTGACCAGAGCAGAATACAGTGGCACTATTACTTCCCTTGATCTAGATGCTATACTCCTATTGATGCAGCCCAGAATTGCATTGGCTTTTTTAGCTGCCGCGTCACACTGTTGGCTCATGTCAAGTTTGTGGTCAACCAAGACTCCTAGATCCTTTTCACATGTACTGCTCTCAAGCCAGGTGTCACCCATCTTTTTTGCCCAAGTGCAATACTTTACATTTCTCCCTGTTAAAATTCATCTTGTTTGTTTTGGCCCAGTTCTCTAATCTGTCAAGGTCGTTTTGAAGTGTGATCCTGTCCTCTGGGGTGTTAGCCACCCCTCCCAGTTTGGTGTCATCTGCAAATTTGATCAGGATGCCCTTGAGTCCATCATCCAAGTTGCATACATAAAAACCTAAGAACCCAGCTGGGTCAGTTGAAAAGGTGCATCTGGACCAGAACCTTGTTTTCACAGGCACCAGCCTTTGGGAAGCCCACAAACTGAGCATGAAAGCAAGAGTACTCTCCCAGCGTCTGTTCTCAGCAACTGTGTCAGCATGTAATGCTAAACCATGGTTTAGTGATATGTGGACAAAACTTTTGTCGGCATCCTTCGGGGATTGAGATGCCAGCTGACTAGCCCTCAGCTGGATCATGCCCTTCCAGCCATGACAATCCCCCGATCTCTGGTGCCATGTAAATCAGCGACTCAGACTTCAAAAGCCTGAGCACGCTATATTAGCAGAGCATACTGCGCAAACAGAACAGGCATGAGGTTTGTAGAAACATACTAATAGCTAAAGATTTATTAAACATAAATCAGGACAAAGAAAACATGTCGTCTCCCTTTCTTCTCCTCGGAGAGGCAGAGAAAAGCAAAAGCTATACACAAACGGAAGTTCCCAGCATACTGTGCTGGAATGTAAACAGACATGTGACACGTAACAATCCCATGTCTACTCCTTAAGCTGGAATGGAAATTCTCAACAAAAACTACCTTGAGGCAAATGTTTGGCTCATGTGCTCCTCTTCACGTGCCTGGGAGGAGAGCTTCAGCATGGTTTAGTTTAAGTTTTTACAGAATCTCAACTTCGACAGTGTTCACACTTCTGTTTACTATGTGCTCACTGCATTTCCAGTGCTGTGATTTTAACCTGTTTTCACACAATTTAATACATGTTAACTTTTTGGCTGCAACTGCATTATGTACTGAAACAGGGAGAGGCAAATGTGGACATCAACTGAAGTGTTTTGCCGTGGCCTGTTTAAGGATTTCTCTGTGGCCAGAAGGGCTAGGACTCCCTCACCCACACCCAATGTGCTTTATTGGGGGGGGGGGATGAGATACCTGGGATTACAGCAACAGCCATCAGGCTATATAACAGCAGGGGTGTTTATTATAAATACAATATTGATACAAAGTTACAAGTATTTCAT
Source organism: Podarcis pityusensis (assembly GCF_964106645.2). Lineage (NCBI taxonomy): Eukaryota > Metazoa > Chordata > Lepidosauria > Squamata > Lacertidae > Podarcis > Podarcis pityusensis. Next base: position 17,712,629 of record NC_138037.1, on the reverse strand, counting down.
GTGTTAATGAATTTGGTTTGTATGCAATGACAGAAACTTCTTCAGCTTCCCTGAAAATCTATTTTGCTTCTCTATTCTGGAAGAAGATGCTGTCAGACATGCAAAAAGCTTATATTCTCTCCCAGAAATTCCAGTAAAAGGTATTAAAGATACCAGCGATCAGCATTTTAAAATGATTCTTTGCAAAGAAGCGTTAATTAGATGAGTTTTAAAACATCCCCACTAGTTGGTATTCCTGACCATAACTGTTGAATGGTCATCCATTTGTATGAAGAAATGGGTCTTAAGATGAGTGTCTGAAAAAGTTATGTCAGACACCTTTCAAATTCAGTTGCTGGCAGTTGAAATTTTAAGGGCTCTTCAAGAATAACTATTTAATTTACTTCAACCTCTGACTTGTCCACATATTTTAAGATTGAGGTGAAGCGAACAGCTCCTGCTGTTGACACATCATTTCTTCATCCTCTGATACATCACGGTCTGCTAAACAATAGCATTTTTATCTCTGGTGTTCTTTCACAATTCTCTGACAATGCCTTGTGAAACTTTCAATATTAGTTGTACAATGCCATCTTGTGGACACAAGGAGCCTAAAATATAGATAAAAGTGTACAGCAGTGATGGCCAAACGTGGCCCTCCAGCTGTTTTGGGACTACAGTTCCCATCATCCCTGACCACTGATCCTGTTAGCTAGGGATGATGGGAGTTGTAGTCCCCAAACAGCTGGAGGGCCAGGTTTGGCCATCACTGGTGTACAGGTGTAGAATTAAGAGGTCAAAAATGTAAATGTCAGGGTGTACTTCCTTAAATCTCTGAAAGTGGTAGCTGTATACTTTATGTTCCGGTATATTAATTAAAATTCCTCTCCGCTAGAGAGCATTATAGCTGCTCCTCATCAGCTACACACCATAAAAGGGCATGGCACCAAATGAAATAATAATCCCTTTTCCATATAAGGATGTTTCCTTGTTGGAAATGTTGTTGTTGTTTAGTCGTTTAGTCGTGTCCGACTCTTCGTGACCCCATGGACCAGAGCACGCCAGGCACTTCTGTCCTCCACTGCCTCCCGCAGTTTGATCAAACTCATGCTGGTAGCTTCAAGAACACCATCCAACCATCTCATTCTCTGTCGTCCCCTTCTCCTTGTGCCCTCCATCTTTCCCAACATCAGGGTCTTTTCCAGGGAGTCTTCTCTTCTCATGAGGTGGCCAAAGTATTGGAGCCTCAGCTTCAGGATCTGTCCTTCCAGTGAGCACTCAGGGCTGATTTCCTTCAGAATGGAGAGGTTTGATCTTCTTGCAGTCCATGGGACTCTCAAGAGTCTCCTCCAGCACCATAATTCAAAAGCATCAATTCTTCGGCGATCAGCCTTCTTTATGGTCCAGCTCTCACTTCCATACATCACTACTGGGAAAACCATGGCTTTTACTATACGGACCTTTGTTGGCAAGGTGATGTCTCTGCTTTTTAAGATGTTGTCTAGGTTTGCCATCGCCTTTCTCCCAAGAAGCAGGCGTCTTTTAATTTCGTGACTGCTGTCACCATCTGCAGTGATCATGGAGCCCAAGAAAGTAAAATCTCTCACTGCCTCCATTTCTTCCCCTTCTATTTGCCAGGAGGTGATGGGCCCAGTGGCCATGATCTTCGTTTTTTTGATGTTGAGCTTCAGACCATATTTTGCGCTCTCCTCTTTCACCCTCATTAAAAGGTTCTTTAATTCCTCTTCACTTTCTGCCATCAAGGTTGTGTCATCTGCATATCTGAGGTTGTTGATATTTCTTCCAGCAATCTTAATTCCGGCTTGGGATTCATCCAGCCCAGCCTTTCGCATGATGAATTCTGCATATAAGTTAAATAAGCAGGGAGACAATATACAGCCTTGCCGTACTCCTTTCCCAGTTTTGAACCAATCAGTTGTTCCATATCCAGTTCTAACTGTAGCTTCTTGTCCCACGTAGATATTTCTCAGGAGACAGATGAGGTGATCAGGCACTCCCATTTCTTTAAGAACTTGCCATAGTTTGCTGTGGTCGACACAGTCAAAGGCTTTTGCATAGTCAATGAAGCAGAAGTAGATGTCTTTCTGGAACTCTCTAGCTTTCTCCATAATCCAGCGCATGTTTGCAATTTGGTCTCTGGTTCCTCTGCCTCTTCTAAATCCAGCTTGCACTTCTGGGAGTTCTCGGTCCACATACTGCTTGAGCCTTCCTTGTAGAATTTTAAGCATAACCTTGCTAGCATGTGAAATGAGTGAAATTGTGCGGTAGTTGGAGCATTCTTTGGCACTGCCTTTCTTTGGGATTGGGATGTAGACTGATCTTCTCCAATCCTCTGGCCACTGCTGAGTTTTCCAAACTTGCTGGCATATTGAGTGTAGCACCTTAACAGCATCATCTTTTAAAATTTTAAACAGTTCAGCTGGAATACCATCACTTCCACTGGCCTTGTTATTTGCAGTGCTTTCTAAGGCCCATTTGACTTCACTTTCCAGGATGTCTGGCTCAAGGTCAGCAACCACACTACCTGGGGTGTACGAGCCATCCATATCTTTCTGGTATAATTCCTCTGTGTATTCTTTCCACCTCTTCTTGATGTCTTCTGCTTCAGTTAGGTCTTTACCACTTTTGTCCTTTATTATGGTAATCTTTGTACGAAATGTTCCTTTCATATTTCCGATTTTCTTGAACAGATCTCTAGTTCTTCCCATTCTGTTGTTTTCCTCTATTTCTTTGCATTGCTCGTTTAAGAAGGCCTTATTGTCTCTCCTTGCTATTCTTTGGAAATCTGCATTCAATTTCCTGTATCTTTCACTATCTCCCTCGCATTTTGCTTGCCTTCTCTCCCCCGCTATTTGTAAGGCCTTGTTGGACAGCCACTTTGCTTTCTTGCATTGGGTGCATTTTGCTGTTTCCATAGACATACCTCAGTGTGTTGGAAGCACTTAGCTTTGGCAAAAGTAGAAAAGCACTTTGGTTCTCCAGAATCCTGCTAAATGGACACTTTCTGTTTCATCCTGCTTTTTAGCTTCAGGTAGGTAGCCATGTTGGTCTGACGCAGTCGAAATAAATAAAAAAATTGTCCAGTAGCACCTTAGAGACCAGAACAAACTTTGTTGCTTTTTAGCTGTGAGAATATGCTATGTTTCCTTAATTTCCTTCTATACCTAAATGTATGCCCTGTTACTCCCTCAGTAATCGGATTCTTTGTTTAATAATATTTCTGAATTTTGTAATGGATATTTGGGTTTAATTTGGCCTGAGTCCACATAGGATTAAAAATTAACTATTTTGGAGATTTATGGTGTGCCTTACCACTGAATAATTCTTAAGGCAGTTTGCAACAGGTTGCATTAATACTGGCCCCCTCCCAAGCTTACACAACCCAGTCTTCTTGTCTTCTTATTGATTGATGGGGTCAGAGCATCCTGATTCCCTTCTGTTATGTATACCCTCACAAGTAGCAGTTGAAGTAGAGAGCTCTTTTAAGCAGAGAATTGGAGAAGCATGCTCTCTGTAGCTGCTCCTTTTCTGGCTGATGGATGAGGCTAGTCTTTCCATTGCTGGTGGCAGAGGCCGGAACATGTTTTTATCTAAATGCCATTGAAACAAGTCAGTTTTTCCGGGTTCGTAGCAGGGAAGGAGAACCTCTAGTCTTCCCAGTGTTGTTGAACTCCAACTTCCAGCATGGCAACATGACCAATAACAAGGGATGATGGGAGTTGTAGTTAGCAACCAATGGCAGTGGATGATGGGAGCTGTAGTTAAGACCACAAATGAACCAACCCTGATTTAAGAGATCAAAGTAAAAGTTGACTTTATGTTTATAATGCCACATGATTCACCTTAGCATTGAAAAACATTTACTGGCACATAGTTAATCTCCAATCTACTACCCAATTAAAAGTATCAAATAAGATTGCATATTAAAAACCTCTATGTACATGGCTTCTCAAAGCAATGAAGGAAGTGTATGATAACTTGCAATTTAATGCACATCTTTAATAACATCTCTTTCATTTCCTGTTGCAATAACACATCTAGGCCCAAACTAACTTTAAAAAAGGAATCTGTGTCTTTAATTCTCAGCTCCACTGACAAACATTTACTTTAGTGATTAAAACTAGCCTCTGCTAATGAATCATCATTTTTGTTAATTTATTTATGAAACCAAAGTTTGCAGCCTAATAGAAAAACATTTAGTAAAAATTAGCATTTGCCAACAGATTTATCTCAAGAAGATCACTAGAGTTACAATGGCTCAAGGTAAAGACCAAAACAACAACACCATGATGGTAAGTGTCATCATCTTTTAAAAATGGTTCCCGTTATTTTGACAAGGAATGCTTCCTGATAAAGAAAATGAAGGGTATTGTATCTGTGGATGATTTTGTGTGCATGAGAATTTCTAGGCATATGCAATTGTTCGTGATGATGTTCTTCGTTCCAGTTAACCATGTAAGTATGGGTCAGTGTTGGCATGAATGTGATAACAAATTATCCACTGCTGATAGTTGTCAGAAATGAAATAATGAGTAATGAACTCTGGAGTGCTATATACCAACATGGCCTGAGAGCAGTAATACCCCCATACATTAGGGAAAAGGGTTTTTAGGGAAGTGGCTGAAGGCCAAATTTGTGACATCACAAAGCCACCGGCCTGCTAGTCAGCCAGTTAGGCTCAAGTGTTCCTATAACGCTGATAGGAAGTGACTAGGAAGTGATAGGAAGTAACTGAGGTTGCAGTCCTATACACCTGGGAGTAAATCCCATTAAACAATGGGGCTTGGTTCTGAGCAGATGCAGATAGGGTTGCGCGGTGAATCTGTTCAGGGCATCCTCCAGCTAAAGTTAAGCATTTTTAAGTTCTGCTGATTTTATGGGATACACTTAAGCATGTGCTTACCTGCAGTTCTGAAAGTGTTTTGCCTTAAATACACTTGACTTTGACTAAATTGTGCTCTGCGTCAACCTCTGGCCTTCCAGATATTGGTTTGCATTTGATAGTCGTTTGCATTGAAACCGCTGCTAAAATAAAGGAGAAAGCTCCATTTTAGCAACAGTTTCAACAAAAACTTTGGCAGGTAGGTGGGACAGCCCACCAATCATCAGGTGTTATTATGATATTAGATGGTTGACAGGTGGGTTGTGCCACTGACTGTCAAGGTTGCCCCACAGTATGGAGACAAAGATCTGCCTCCCTGGAACAAGAAGGTTCCTAACCCCTGCCTTAGAAAGTATGCAAGTAATTATTGGTCTTACTTGCTTGCAGAAACCAAGGATTAAATATAAACTATTAACAGATGATAAAGAAAGAGGGGGCTTCTCTCTGCCAGATCTAAAATTGTATTATGAGGTGTCTTGTCTCTGCTGGCTAAAGGAACGGGTAACTTTAAAAAACACAGAGATATTAGACCTTGAAGGTCATGACAATAGATACGGATGGCATGCATATTTGTGATATGAAATGACCAAAGTGCATAAAGGTTTTTTAAATCATGTAGTAAGAAAAGCACTTTATGGTGTATGGGGAAAGTATAAAAATTTGCTGGAACAGAAAACACCATGGTGGCTTTCTCCAATAGAAGCGATATCCTTAAAACAGGCTAACTCAAAAGCTGAATGGGCAACTTATAAAGAGTTGCTCACTGAGGGAGAACAGTTGAAATTAAAAAGCATGGAAGATATAAGACATTTAGTTACAGATTGGTTTCAATATCATCAAGTAAATGATGTGTTTAAAGCAGATAAGAAAAGAGGATTTAGTACAGAATTTTCAAGGTTTGAAAAGGAATTACTGGAAAGTAATGAGAAACTATTATCTAGAATGTATAATCTGTTGTTAGAATGGCATACAAAAGACGAAGAAGCCAAATCAGTAATGATAAAATGGGCACAAGACATAGGGCATAATATTCATCTTGAGTCTTGGGGAAAACGATGGAAGGAAAATCTAAAATTTACAGTGTGCTGTTCGTTCAAGGAAAACTGTGAAAATGATGTACCGATGGTATTTATCACCAGTAAAATTAGCAAAGGTGTATAGAACTGCTTCTAATGTATGTTGGAAATGTAAAGAAAAACAAGGCACGTTCTACCATATGTGGTGGATGTGCAAGGTAACAAAAGCATTCTGGGAAATGATATATAATGAATTGAAGAAAATGATTAAAATAACATTTGTGAAAAAACCGGAGGCTTTTTTTTATTAGGTGTTTTACGTACAGAGATTCTGAGAGAGCAGAAACTACTTTTTATGTATGCAGTGACAGCAGCAAGAATGCTCAGAGATGAAAAGAATAAAAAGTTCCAACCAGAGAGGAGTGGCTGATGAATATGATGGGCTATGCCGAAATGGTGAAATTGACCGGGAGAATCAGAGACCAGGATGAGAAGAAGTTTAGGGAGGAATGGGGAAAAAATACAGTCTATTTAAGAGAACATTGTAAATAGCTGAAAATTTTGGCAGGATTAGAGTAATATTTGTAAAAGACAAAATATAATGGAAAAGTTAATAATAGATATAACAAATTGGGGGGGAAAGGATAAGCTGAAGAAAAAGGGATTGGCAATGAAAACCAGAGAAGGCCGGGGAAAAGTCAAGGGATTCTGAGAATCCTAAAAGTGTTTAAATTGAAATCTGTTATGTAAAATTTAATAAAAAATTTTTTTTTAAAAAAGAATTCAAGTAAACCAAGAAAGGTAGGGGCAGGGTCATAGCTGAGCACTTGTTCTGCATGCAAAAGGTTCTGAATTCAGTCCCCTGCATTGCCATGTCAGCTGGGAAAGACTCCTAACTGAAACCCAGAGGAACTGCTGTCAGTCAGTGTTTACTGAGCTAGATGTAGCAATGGCCTGATTCAATATAATGCAAATTCCTGTCACATGTTTGTGTACGTTCTCCACACACTCATGTGATTGTGCACCATCACCAATGCTTATTTGTGCTCTCTGCTGAATTTGCATGACTTGCGGTTTATAATCAGTGCCTCAAAAAACAATGAACTGTCAAGCTGCAACGGTCATGTGCGAACGGCAATCTGTGTGGCGACTGAACACCGAATTTAACACCAGGTTAAAGCCACCAGAGGGAGCCAAACTTATTCTGAATCTTGGAAAAGAACTGCTGTCTTCTGTATCTCTCAGACAGACGTTTGAGACTTTTAGGCAGCACATGAATTATTTGGGTGTGTTAGCGCCAGTAAAACTGCTTCAGCTTCTGATTGCTTCGCCTTCAGTTTATTGGCAAAATCGTGTGTAAGCAAACTAAGAGCTGGGGGCCGGATCTGGCCCAATCACCTACTAAATCCAACCCGCAGACGGTGCAGAAATCAGCATGTTTTTACAAGAGCGGAATGTGTGTTTTTATTTAAAATGCATCTCTGGGTTATTTGTGGGGCCTGCCTGGTGTTTTTACATGAGCGGAATGTGTGCTTTTATTTAAAATGCATCTCTGGGTTATTTGTGGGGCATAGAAATTCATCATTGTTTTTCCAAAATATAGTCCTGCCCCCCACAAGGTCTGAGAGACAGTGGTCCGAACCCTTGCTGAAAATGTTTGCTGACCCCTGGGCAAAATAACTTTTGTGTAAAATTGCTTTCCTACCTGTACCGTGAGAGCTAACACCTTTTCCTGTGCACTGTGAATGCAGCAAACAGATGCTTGCAGTACTATCTTCATGGAGCTTAACTCCCTTTTCAGTAGACACTTGGTGTCAAACCTGGTTTTGCTACTGGGGAAGGTGGCCCTGAGATTAGAACTATTCAACCTTGGCACACCAGTTGTACTTGGGACTACATCATCCCTGACCATTGGCTAAGCTGGGTGGGGATGGTGACAATTGTAGTTGAATAATATCTGGAGAACATACCGTATTTTTCGCCCTATAGGGCGCACCGGCCCATAGGATGCACCTCATTTTTTGGGGGGGGGGGGGATGAATAAAAAAAATTATTCCCCCCCCCCAGCCACGGGGCTGGGGCGGTGGAAGCCCGAGCTTCCCCCGACCCCAGCCACCAGAACAGGCTGCTATCCGCAAGCCTTGCGCGCCCAGCGGCAACTCCCGTCGGGTGCCCAAGGCTTGCAGACACCTGCGCGAAGCATGGGGCGCCCTCTGCCGGGTGCGCAAGGCTTGTGGATAGCTTCCTGAAGCCTGGAGAGTGAGAGGGGTCGGTGCGCACCGACGCCTCTCGCTCTCCAGGCTTCAGCGAAAGCCTGCATTCGCCCCATAGGACGCACACACATTTCCCCTTCATTTTTGGAGGGGGAAAAGTGCGTCCTATAGGGCGAAAAATACGGTAAGCTGATTTCGGAAAAGGACTTACGAAAATAACTTTGGGTGTGAGCAGTGAATGATCTGGGAGCATGGATGCTGTAGCACTACTGACAATGGAACAAAAGGGGTGAGCTCTCCAATCTCTGCTTGTCTTAAAAGCCTTCAGCAAGGAACAACCATCTGTTGAAGGTGCTCTGGTTCATGATTTCCTGCATCAAGACCCCTTTCAACTCATGTGCTTAAATGCCTACAGGTTTAAATATACTTTTAATTATTATTATTATTATTTTTGTTGTTGTTGTTGTTGTTGTTATTTATATCCTGTCCTCCCCAGCTGCAGCCGGGCTCAGAGTGGCTAACAACAATAAAAGTAACACAGTTTACATAAAATCACAACCAATTAATTGAAATGCATTCTAAAATCAATTCATTCTAAAATCAATTCAAAATCAAATTAATGGCAACCATTGAGCTAGACTTCTATGAGGATTACCGATGGAGCATGTCAGACTGTGCCTTGGCCAAAGGCCTGGTGGAACAGTTCTGTCTTGCAGGCCCTGCAGAAAGATGTCAAGTCCCGCAGGGCCCTAGTCTCTTGTGACAGTGTTCCACCAGATTGGGGCCACAGCTGAAAAAGCCCTGGCTCTGGTTGAGGCCAGCCTAACCTCCCTGTGGCCTGGGACCTCCAAGATGTTTTTGTTTGAAGACCGTAAGGTCCTCCGTGGGACATACCAGGAGAGGCGGTCCCGTAGGTACGAGGGTCCTAGGCTGTATAGGGCTTTAAAGGTTAAAACCAGCACCTTAAACCTGATCCTGTACTCCACCGGGAGCCAGTGCAGTTGGTATAGCACCGGGTGAATGTGATCTCGCAGCGAGGACCCCGTAAGGAGTCTCGCCACGGCATTCTGCACCCGCTGGAGTTTCTGGGTCAGTTTCAAGGGTAGCCCCACGTAGAGCGAGTTACAATAATCAAGTCTAGAGGTGACTGTCATGTGGATCACATTGGCTGGGTCAGGGCAAAAGAGTTAAGGAGCCAGCTGCTTAGCTTGGTGGAGCTGAAAAAATGCTGCCTTTGTTATAGCTGCAATCTGCGCCTCCATGGAAAGGGAGGTGTCAAAGATTGCATGGTGCAAATGCAGCCTCCGCAGTGCTGTGAGCATAAGCAGGTGAGGGCCTGACCATCAGTCTGGGACACCACCAGGACTTCCATGTGTGAGCAAAATATAGCTATAATAAGGGCAGAAAATACAAATGAAGGCCAAGAAGGCCAAATATATAACTGGGAAATTAAACTTTTCTACACCTTCCACGTCATCTAGAATCTTAATATTGTTATATGTTTTTTTGTAGGGTGGGACAAACCTCCAGGTGCCGTCAAGGGTTAGAATTTGAGCAAACTCATAAATTCATGAATTTAGCAAAGGCTGGAAATAACAGCAGCTAGTTTTATCATGAGGCCAGCCTGGTGATGGCTCACTGTGGGTGGGTTGTTGAAGACGCAAAAGGCTGATAATGGCTTGGTTTGTTTGATAATGGTAAGCTAGCCACAAACGTAAGACTCTCTGCCTGGCATGGAGCAGAAGGTTTCTTCTGTAAGTGGAAAGGGGAGAAGTTGTTTCTGCAAGTGGTTCTGGGAAAAAGGAGGAAGTTGGCTGAACACCATCCAGGGCTGAAGAGAAGTCATAAAGTAGAGACACAGAGATGGCATTCTGGCTTCCTTTAAATCCAGTGCTGCGTTTTTTGTAGCATGCAAGCCCCTCCTGAGATGTGAATGCTCTGAACTCTCTCTCTCCGCAGTAGACTCTGGTGCAAAAATAAACCATATATCTTAAAGACACTGCAGTTTCTACTGTGCCTCATTTCCAAAAGAGAAACAAACCCTGGGCGATCTCCTGGACCCCCCTGGGATCTTGTTACCTTTCAACAGAGATTGGAGGTGGCGTGTAACTATATTTACAGTGATTATTTGTGAACTCTCCAATAAAGCTTGTAAAAGTAATAAAGCTATTTGTTTTCTATTGTTTAATGCTTTAAGTAAAATAATAATAATTCACGCAAGCACCTTCATCAAACAGCACGACTGCAACAGCCAGAGGCAACCCTAGCTGGAGATTTCCCTGCTTTGTTTGTTTGTAGTGATTTTGATTTATTGCATTGCAATAAAAAATGGAGCGCTTGGTTCATAACTCTGTGACTTCTCTGGTTCTTACATCAATCTGTCTTTGCACCTAATAGAGTTACTGAATGCGTGACTGGTCTATAACAGTAGCTGTGTAAAGCTCATGCAGTTTACTGATCAAAAATAAGAAGGAAAGAGAGTTGTTCTTCCATGCATGATGAAAGCAGGTTGCTGTGTACATTACAATTACTGGCTCCAATGTCCATTCCAAACTATAACAGAAAGTGATGTTGACATAATCCCTCTGTCGGCTCCATCCAAGTATGACAGGTACCCTACCATATTGACAGGTAGGTTGCCTAAATGTGAATCTCAACCACACAAAGTTCTGAGATGTGGACAAATGCATTTGCTAAACCATTCCACCCGCCTCTGCAGCCCTTAAAACCCATGGATTTTTTCTGAGAACCATGGACTTCCTAACTTTTAAAGAAAGTTTGGCAACGCGGTGGGCGTATGAGTGACAAAATGAAGATTTCCAGAGGGGTAGCTGTTTTAGTCTCTTGCAGTAAAAAACGAGTCCTGTTGCCCCTTTAAGACTAACACATTGATTGTGGCATATGCTGTCACCTTTGTGAAAACTAGAGTTTAAGTAGAAATAATCCTTAATGCCTTGTTTTCCATAGTTCATTTTGTAATGTTGTTAAATCCTGAAATATAAAACACATCTATGGGCTGTAGTCTGGCATTTCTAATATTAATACAAGGTTCTAATTCATTTCTGACCTGCCCCAATCCTGCAAACTAGCTTCAGTATGTTACTAAGGCTGATACTGAGTTTCCATCATTGGTTACTTGGGCAATTCCAGTTGCTGGAAACCTCAGAAGGGGATAGTGCTTTTGTGTTCAGGTCTTGCTTGTGGGTTTTGCAGCCACTTGGAGAACAGGAAGTTGGACTAGATGGGTCATTGGCCTGATCCAGCAGGTCCTTATGTTCTTCATCGCTGAGAGCTCCCATTAAAGAAGCACAATTTTTGTCCAAATTGCAGCTTCTCACAGCAACATGCAGGTAACAATGGTACTCTGCCAAGGAACATCCTCTTTACCTGTCTGATGTTACTGAAGGAAGCTACTGCAGCATCTTTTCCAGGTTAACCCTGGTGGATTCCTTTAGCGTGCCAGTTCATTTGATTTTATTGATGCGAGAAACAATTCCCCTCCCCCCTTACTAAATGATTTTAATTATACATCAGGGCAAGGTGGAATAGTGAGTTATGTGGGTGGTATAAACCCTCTGGCCAGAATGTTTTGTGTTGACTAAGAGGTTTTCAGTAATTTTCTGGCAGGGCACTAAAACCATGTTTAATAGTCCCCCTGAGCTTCATGTTATGTTTGGCTAAGATAATATGAGATTACTGCCTGTTTTGGAAGTCCTCTTTGCTAATCAACATTTTCCAACGTTCTCTCAATTCACTTGATTAATTAAATGCAAATCTTCTGGTTTTAACTTGCAGCAAATTTAGGACTTAATCACACACTAATACTGGTGGGATTACTCCAAATGATGTCTACACAAGTGCCAAACAGGCAGCTACAGCCATGAATAACTTGGATGGCTTTAAATGTGGTTTGGACAAACCCACAGAGGATGAAGCTATCAATGGCTGCTGCCTCAAGTGTCAGAGCCAGTACAGAGGTACCTTGGGTTAAGAACTTAACTCGTTCTGGAGGTCCGTTCTTAACCTGAAACTGTTCTTAACCTGAGGTACCACTTCAGCTAATGTGGCCTCCTGCTGCCGCCACACCGCCACAGCGTGATTTCTGTTCTCATCCTGAAGCAAAGTTCTTAACCCAAGGTACTATTTCTGGGTTAGCGGAGTCTGTAACCTGCAGTGTCTGTAACCTGAAGTGTCTGTAACCCGAGGTACCACTGTATGTCTCTGAATACCAGTTAGTGTCTTGTTTGGAAGCTTCGTGTAGGTGTCTGGTTTGCCACTCTGTGAAAGGGATGCTGGACTAGAAAAGCTTGTGATATGATCCAGCACAGCCTTTCCCATGTTTTGACCAAAAGGGGCAAATTGATAGAGGAAGAAAGCATCTAAACTAGGGATGGGAAACTTGAAGCTCTCTAGATGTTGGGTTTCAACTCCCATCAGTCCCAGTCTTCAGGGCCAGTAGTCAGATACGATGGGAGTTGTATTTAATCCATATATGGAGAGACACAGTTTCCCAATTCCTCATCTAAAAAGAGACAAAAAGTGCTAGGAAGGTGTTGTGTGCCTGAGAAACCTATCACCTTTCAGATGTTGCTGGACTACAACTTCCATCATTCCCTAACCATTGGCAATGCTGTAAGAGGCTGATGGGAGCTGGAGTCCAACAATGCCCGGAGGGACATACATTCCCCAATCTTGCTACAAGGAGAGAGTGAACAGAGATTGAGTGAACAGAGATCTTTGATGAACAGAGATTGAGAGGAGGTCTATCAATGTCCATGTGGCATGGTAACAAAATGGAACTTCAGAATTCAGAAGCAATGTCTGATGGCCTGGGAATCTGATTCAGAATCTGAACCTGAGGAATCCCAGCCTGCACAGGAGTCCCCGCCTCCAGGGCCAGCTGAGCTGGGGCAGGTGCTTGAACCTGAAGGGCCCTCACCTGTGCCGGATCCTCAGGAGCAGACACCAGATGTATCCACTCTGGCTCCGGAGGTAATCAAGGACCCATTGCCTGCAGGTGCTCCTCTCCCAGCCCTGTCAGGGGAAGGTGAGGTTGCCTCTGGGTCCGGTAACCCTCCAGCCTCTCCGGAGCTGCAGAGGCTCAGGGCAGAGAGGCGGAGGGAACTAAGTTCTCACAGGAGGAGTGCTCGCCTCCAGGCCAGGAGAGGCGAGTCACCTGTGAGCCGGGACCGCCCTATGCCTCAGAGAAGATAAAGGCCAGTCAGCCCCAGTCCCAAGTTGCGGGAGCAACATCGTTGGTGAACTGTTCCTGCCGGCTCCCTGACCTGCTCTCCTGAGTTCCTGACCACGCCTGACCCCTTGCTTCGGACCTTCGCTTCGCTCCTGATGGATAGCCTCCTTACCCTTGACCTAGGACCGGACTTTGACCACGCCACACGGTAACGCCCCCCCCCCCGGGACCAGCACACAATGTATCTATGAATACCAAGCACTAAGAACAAACCAAGGGGAAGACTGTTACCTGCATGTCTGTCTTGTAAGCATCTCCGAGACTGGCCAGCAATGGAAACTGGGTGCTGGACTACATGGACCTTTGGTCTAATCCAGAAGGGCTCTCCTGATATTTTTCTAGTTTATTCCTTGGGAGATCTCATGTTTTGATTTAGCACTTTACTGACCCCAGGGTGACTCAAGCGCCCTTGGTTCATCTCCTGCTGATGGGACTGGTTGACAGCATGAAGCATGAAAAGAGGAGCCAAACTTGATAATCTTTGCAAGATTAGTTAATATCTGATGAAGTGGTATCTAGTTCAAAAAGGCTTATGCTACAACAAATCTATTAGCCCCTAAGGTCCCATGAATGAGACTCTCTCTCCTCCCCCCCCCCCCTTTTTGAGCTATGAGTATTATTAGCAAGTATTGATGATGAATGCTTTTAGTTCAGTGGTAGGCAACATGGGACACTCCAGACATTTGGACTACAACTCCCATCAGCCACAGCCAAGATAGTCAATGGTCAGGAATGATACCCTCTCAAATGTGTTGGGGAAGGGGGGATGTCTAGTTAGTTTTGTTCCCATTTTTATCATTTTGTGTTTTTTATATTGTGAAATTTACGCTGTGAATTGCCCTGAGATCTACTGGTATAGGGCGGTATACAAATTTAATTTTTAAGTAAAAAGCTGTAAGTGAGGGAGAAGTCCTACTTTTGCTGTATCCCAGAATTGGGGAACCTGTAGCCCTCCAGATGCTGTTGGACTACAAGTCCCATCGTCCCTGACTATTGGCCAAATCTAGAGGGCCTCAGGTCCTCCATCCCTGCTTTAACCTGACACAGCCAGCCGCCGCTCTCTCTCATCCTTCTCTTACACTCTAGCCGCCTTGTGCCAGTGTTTGCAGTGTGTGTGTGTGTGTGTGTGTGTGTGTGTCTGTGTTTGGCACTGAGATCGCTGCCTTCTTCCGTCCTGATGACTTGACGTTTTCATAGCTATAATTATCCAGTCATAGTAGGCTTTAGTGTTTATTTAAAATGGTGGGAGCTACTGCCTCCCTACCCCCACGAGAACAATAAAAGCACTTTCAAAAGGGAAATGTAAGAAACCAAACCGAGGCACAAAAACAAGCTGTGCTGCCATTAAACAGTTTCCCATCTGGAGTGCTTGCGTGACATACAAGTGTCAGGCTGTTCTGTTCCAGACCTCCTTGCCTGTTTCATCTGTTAAAGCTAAAAGGCCCGATTTATTATTATTATTATTATTATTATTATTATTATTACAGAAGGATTATTTAACTTAATGCAGCATCCACATTCAGCGCAACTGTCTCAACCCCACCATTTTAGTCTTGCTAAAAAACACCTCAAAATTATTAATGCTTAAAAAAATAAAATAAAAAATAGAGCAACAAATCACACTCCAACAAGGAAACACAGACTTGGTGCCAAAGGAATTGCATTATGCAGATAAATAACAAAGATTTGCAAAAACTTTTTGTCTGGGTATTCTGTATGGATCCTCTTGCATCTACAGGAGAACAAAGAACACCCCACACCACCCCTTTGGTCAAGAAATGGATTGCAACATTATCGTAAATAATAAGTATCTGCATTTTATGCAGATAGAGGATGAGGTCACCTCTTGAAAAATGGAACCCAGACTTTGGGCCAGGCTTAGGGTTACCAGACATCCCTGGTTCCCCTGAGACAGTCCTCAGATTTGCAAATTCCATCCCCGGAATGTCCCTAGATTTGCAAATCTGTCCCCAGGAAATGTGGCAGCGGCAGCCTCAGCAGCCCAGAGCCAGCCTGGTAGCACAGTTGGCTCTGGTTGGCTCCGGGCTGTTGACTGCCGCTGCCACTACTGAAGGGGAACTGGGGATGTCCGGCAGTACAGATCTTCTGCCCCCTTCCCCCTTTGTTTTGACTGATGGGGGAGGCTCGGGAGTTGCGGGCGGGTGGACGTTGCCCAGGAGGGGTGCAAGGCACGTGGTTTCTCTGCCGGGCAAGGTGCAAAGCCCTTCTTTTGCGCAGAGTTTTTTTTTTAACTGGGCAACAGCGTGCTGCCTGCCCAGGACTCCCGAGCCTCCCCTGAACTCCTGCCCCCTTCCCCCTTTGGTCTGACAGATTGGGGGAGGCTCGGGAGCCGCGGGCAGGCAGCCATTGCCCAGTTTTTTTAAAAAACTCTCCCCATTTATGTTTCACAGGGTGCGAAAGAAGGGCTTTGCACCTTTATACAATATGCATGTGTTCTTGGGCCCAGGGTCTTTTGCCTCATCATCCTCACTACTGACTCCCTGTTGCTACTCAGCTTCAAAAAAAAAAAAAAAAAAAAAAAAAAGGGGTCCCCGGATTCATTGAAAAAATCTGGTAACCATACGTGCATTTGCCATTTCCAACTGTCGTGCTACAGAGCTGTGGCCAAGAATATGTAACTACAATACTCATTGCCCCTGAAGATGTGCCTTGTCTGCTGGTTACGGGATCATTTTAGGAAACACTTCATATCTGGAGCCTCTCAAGGGGAATCCAGCAGCTTGCAGCTCATCTTCCAGTTCTTCATCCTCCCAACTGCTAGGAAAGATTGGCCATATGAAAGACACTGAGCTAAACGAGCCAGTGGTCTGACTTGGTATAAGCCACAGAACAGAGGAGGCTATCTTATACTGATTCAGACCCCGGGGCTGTTTAGCTCAGAACATTCCAGGATCAAGTCAGAAACCAGGATGGCTTCTGTAAATCCCAGACTGTCCCTGGAAAATAGGGACACCTGGGGGGCTGCAGCAGCCAAATCATTAAGGTTTCACCTTCCTGAGGATTGAACCTGGGACCTTCTGCATGCAAAGCAGGAACTCTGCCCTTGAGCTACAGTCCTTGCCCAAAGAGTCTATGTTGCTGTGTGCCAATGTTCCTCATCTCTTGTGCCCAAATCATGTGGCTTCAAGCAAGGCAATAGAGTGAGCAACGAGCTTTATGCCACCTCAAGGTTTCTGTTTTGAAGTCATGCTTGCTTGACTGTTAAAATTATAGGCAGATCAAGTGGGAGAAGGGAAAATCTATAAGGCTTTTGGAATCACCACTCATTTGCAGCTATAGCTGAAACAGTGCATAGCTACCATAAACAGAAAATATTGTACATTTCTGCTATCACTAGGCGTGTTTCAGTGACAAAAGTTAAGCTGGAAGTTCCAGGGTCATTGTGCTGCCCTGCGATATTCCCATGTGTCTCTGGCCACACTTCAAAACAAACATGCAGTTAGTGTCGCTGGTATTCAGAATGGAAAGGTCCTCTCCCTCTCACCCACAGATTTAGCCTGGATCACAGTGACGTGTGATCCACTCCCTCCGCTGAATACCCATTGCTGGGAATTGGAGGTGTGCTGTTGTGCTCAGGCTCTGCTTGTGGGTTTTCCATAGGCATCTGGTTGGTCTCTGTGATAACAGGATGCTGGAATGTACGCTCTTTCACATATGGTGGACCTGTAAAAGAGTAAGAGTATTGGGAAATAATTCATAATGAATTGAAAAAAAATGTTTAAAAATTCTTTAAAAAAAAAAAGACCCAAGAGTTCTTTTTGTTGGGGATAATACCGATGGAAATTCCCATCTGTATGTGAAAAAAGGTTATTTATGTATGCCACTACTGCGGCCCATGTTTTGTTAGCCCCCAAGTGGAAAGCAAGCGAGGTCCCAACTAAAGAAGAATGGCAACTTAAAATGATGGAATATGTGCAGTTTGCAGACCAAACATATAGAATAAGAGAACAAGAAGAACATATGTTTAAAGAAGATTGGAAAATATTTATTGAATATATGGGTGGGGGACTGTGTACACTTGAAAATGTTGGCAGCATTAAGATAAATTCAACAGTGTAAACAAGTTTTGATGGATGTAATAATGGAATCTAGACAGCATTTTAAAAAGCAGAGACATCACCTTGCCAACAAAGGTCCGTATAGTTAAAGCTATGGTTTTCCCAGTAGTGATGTATGGAAGTGAGAGCTGGACCATAAAAAAGGCTGATCGCTGAAGAATTGATGCTTTTGAATTATGGTGCTGGAGGAGACTCTTGAGAGTCCCATGGACTGCAAGAAGATCAAACCTAGCCATTCTGAAGGAAATCAGCCCTGAGTGCTCACTGGAAGATCAGATCCTGAAGCTGAGGCTCCAATACTTTGGCCACCTTATGAGAAGAGAAAACTCCCTGGAAAAGACCCTGATGTTGGGAAAGATTGAGGGCACAAGGAGAAGGGGACGACAAAGGATGAGATGGTTGGGCAGTGTTCTCAAAGCTACCAGCATGAGTTTGACCAAACTGCAGGAGGCAGTGGAAGACAGGAGTGCCTGGCGTGCTCTGGTCCATGGGGTCACGAAGAGTCGGACACGACTAAACGAATAAACAACTAAACAACAACAACAATAATACTAATAATAAATTTTTATTTATATCCCGCCCTCCCCAGCCGAAGCCAGGCTCAGGGCGGCTAACAACAATAAAACAAATAATGGAATATTGAATGGTTTAGTTTATGTAAAATATGCGGGGATTTATGATATGAAAAATGAACCATGGAAAGAGAAGAAGGGAAGTCATTGACATTTTAAGGTTGTTTAAATGAATATTGTAAATTGTAAAACAGAAAATTTAATAAAAATTATACACAAAAAGAAAAAAAAGAAAACAAAACAGAATGTTGGACTAGATGGGCCTTGGGCCTGATCCAGCAGGACACTCTCTATGTTCTATGTGCATAAACACACAAAAATGTAAATGTCCATGAGAAGGACAAGGTACACAACTCCCCGAGACTGCTTGATCGTGGAGGAAAGGGTGCAGTGTTGTCTACACTGATGGTAGGATTTCATGACTGACTCTTTCTCAGCCTTACCTGGAGATGCCTGGGAGCTCTGCACACCTAGCAGGGCCTCTACCACTGAGCTATGGCCTTTTCCCAAACACGCACCCCTTTGCCTGTATTCTGAAGTGGCACAGTCCTGGGTGTAGCACACACTGCTTATGAGAACATGGATCAGCTGCTTGTTTCTCTCTCGTACATCTCAATTACAACCCGGCAGCACAATGCAGGGGCCCACCAAACCACCCTGATTCAGGAACCTGAGCCACAGCTTCATCACCTAAGCAGGTGGGAAGAATCCGTCAACAGGAGATTGGAACGCCAAGGTGAGCTCTGCAATGCCATGGTTCTAAAAGTTATGAGACTTGCCATCTTTTCACTATAAATAGAGCATGGATAAATCACCCAAGCTTATAATGTGAGCCTGGGAAAAAAATTAGTCCCTGACCTAAAAACGCATCCTACTGGATCTTACTGGCTACACTCCACGGAGCGTAAAAAAAAAAAGTAATCACTGAAAAGAACAAAAGTAGATCAAGGAGACCATATGGTGAAGGAAAAAAATAGACTGTGTAAGCTGAGATAGAAGTAAAATGGTAGGAAATACAAGGACACTATGTTATTATGATATAGATATGTTTTAGGGAAATCATATGGAGATGACGGGAACAGGTGGCTCTGAAGCCTTAACAAGCAACTGTTTCCCCAGCAGAGGGGGTATGCATGCAAAATCTACCTAAAACCAGTATTTTTTCTTAGTTCATCAGCTTGTAATTAGATGAAGGTTGCCAAATGACAACTTTCAAACTCTTACTTTTTGTCTGTTTCCTTCCATCGCAGTCTCTTAAGTTGGAATTTCCCCCTTTTCCCCAACCTCTGTGATAGTCAACAGGTAGTTCTTAAACCACTAAATCTCAGCATGCTGTTTCGCATCCATCATGCAACCCCTCGCAGTGGGACATGATTAAGTACCGATGAAACATGCTGGTTCCTAAGTAAATGAAGTGTCTTCATAAACCAGACAGGCAAGAGAATGAGATTACATTTCTAATTGCCACGTAATTACATTTTCCTCGTATCTGCCTCCCATGCATCCTTCAGAAAGATCCTTTTTATTTTGGGGACTTAAAAAACAACAGATAATAATCTTTTTTAAAAAAACAAAAAACCCTATTGATTTAATGACTGACCGCAGATCACTGACATCCACTGTATGCACTGTAAGGTCCAAGGTTCAGTCCCTGGGCTATTCAGTTAAAAGGAGCAGGTAGCACAGGTAATGTAAAAATACCTTTGCCCAAGGGCCTAGGGAGCTGCTGTGAGTCAAAGTAGGCACTTCTGATGTATAATAATAATAATAATAATAATAATAATAATTTATTATTTATACCCTGCCCGTCTGGCTGGGTTTCCCCAGCCACTCTGGGCAGCTTCCAACACAATATTAAAATACAGTAATGCATCAAACATTAAAAGCTTCCCTAAACAAATGTACAAATCGTCTGACCTGGCAGAAGCAAGCTTACATAGGAATATCGCAATATCTGCCAAGTCAGACCATTTGTACATCTATCGACACTGACTGGCAGAGGCTCTCCAGAGCTGCAGACAGGGAGTCTTTTTCTAGCTCTACTTAGAGATGTCAGTGATTAAACCTGGAACCTTCTGCATTTATAGCAGATGTTCTGCTACTGAGCAGTGGCCCTCCCACAGTCTCCTATGTTTATGCGTTACTCAGAACCCTTTCAATAAAGGCTGATTTGCCTGGGAGTGATTAATATAACTGATATTAATATAAATGGATGTCCCTCTGTTAGGGATGCTTTAGTTTGAGATTCCGAAATTGAGGTGGGCTACATGACCCGCAGGGTCCCTTCCAACTCTGCAATTCTTAGATTCTATGCATGCGATGGGTGGGTTAAACCACAGAGCCTAGGACTTGCTGATCAGAAGGTCGGCGGTTCGAATCCCCGCAACGGGGTGAGCTCCTGTTGCTCGGTCCCAGCTCCTGCCAACCTAGCAGTTCGAAAGCACGTCAAAGGGCAAGTAGATAAATAGGTACCGCTCCGGCGGTAAGGTAAACGGCGTTTCCGTGTGCTGCTCTGGTTCACCAGAAGCGGCTTAGTCATGCTGGCCACATGACCCGGAAGCTGTACACCGGCTCCCTCAGCCGATAAAGCGAGATGAGCGCCGCAACCCCAGAGTCGGCCACGACTGGACCTAATGGTCAGGGGTCCCTTTACCTTTACTATGCATGGGATGATGACTTTAACTTATCGACGGATGTTGTCTGCTCATGTTAATACTAGAAGAAATAGACTAAAAAAATTACACCTGCAGGAATTTAAAAAAGAGAAACATTTAGAAATGGATTTGCTAGAATGTCGGAGGGATATTGAAGGAGATATAATGAAAAAGCATAGTTACTATTATTATTACACCCCGCTCCCCGCAACATACACTCATCTGTTCTCTTACTGTCACACTATCCAGCTTCATGTTGTCAAATACTTTTCTAAATGTACCTACTGCAGTTTGAGTAATGGCAGGATGCGATATCCTGCAAGGCTGTCTGCCCTCTCACAGATGTAGCCTGCTGAACTCTGTTGATCTGCAGAATCAGGCCAGTGAATGGCAGGAGATTACCGTAAATCACAGCTCCTTCAAAAGCAACAGGTTTCCATCCTGGTGCTGCTTACCAGCCCCTTGACATGCTTATGATTTGCGGCAGTGAATATACCACCACTTCAGCCTTCCTCGATAGACCCTTATTCGGGACTAGTAACTTGCATTTCTAAGGCCTGCCCCTGTTCATTTTCATTTAAGACTTCCAAAGTAATGGTTTGGGCTCTGTTCCAGTGTGGTTTCGGGGAAGAAAGGTTAAATACAATTTTCCATTTAGTTTGAATACAATTCTTTTTTTGTTCCTGTGAATACAGTACAGCCTGTGGACCACCCTACAGCCTGTGGACTTCTGTGATGCTCCTGTTTTTCTGCAGAGAGCTCCTCAGAGAATAGGGAAGCTCATGCATGTAAGCAGCAATCTATATAGTAAGTAGTCTCTAACTGAATGAAATGCGCCAAACAATATCGCCATTCAATAACCCTTTAAGCAAGCCAACCATGGCACAGTGGAGAGGCTTTGTTTAACAGTGGCTCACATGATGACCATTTTTACAGAAGCATCCCACTTTTTTAGTTTGGCTGAAATGAATTAATTTATCACCACCAAAGCTGGAGCATGCCTTTCTGACATTTAATTCCCACATTTATTTGGGTCAGCTGTTAAAAGCAGCAGCAGCAGCAGAGGTGTGTGACATTTGCTTTCAAAGACATAAGGTGACAACTAATCCCCTTTTTATTGAACATTCTTTTGTGTTGACTTGTGTTGGCAGAAATGCATTTGCTGGCAGATTGATTTTAGAGATTATAAACTGCTTTTCGAAATCTCAAAGTGGCACACAAATCATATGATCAGATGAAAGGAAAACATCAACAGAAACCATAAATAAATACGGAAACCAGCATCAGACCCTAAATCAGGGATTGGGAACCAGTGGCCCTCCAGATGTCATGGTACTACAGTTCCCACAATCCATTTCTCATACTGGCTGGGGCTGATGGGAGTTGGAGTCCAATATCTGGAGGGCCACAGAATCCCCACCTTCTCCTTAATTTAACCAACTGGTTGCTGACACAAGTTTCAGCTGTGAGGGGTGATCCTTCCTCTTGACACTGTTGAGGCAGGACTTTGAGGCAGAAGTGCAGGGCCCCATTCAGCAAGATTCACAGGAGGGGCTTCCAAAGGCAAGAATGTTAACTCGTATCACAGTTTGAAATAAGAAGAGTAAAACACACCACAGTCTAAAGAGTCCTTTTCCATTAGACTAACTGCAGCACTAGTCCTTCAGTACCAGGCTCTGAAGGTCTTTAGAGGCCCAAACTAGCACTTTTAATGGAGTCCAGAATTGGTAGCCAGTATAAGGGGAAGAAATGGAGGCAGTGAGAGATTTTACTTTCTGGGGTTGCACAATCACTGCAGATGGTGACAGCAGTCACGAAAATAAAAGACACTTGTTTCTTGGGAGAAAAGCGATGACAAACCTAGACAGCATCTTAAAAAGCAGAGACATCACCATGCTGACAAAGGTCCGTATGGTTAAAGCTATGGTTTTCCCAGTAGTGATGTATAGAAGTGAGAGCTGGATCATAAAAAAGGCTGATCGCCGAAGAATGGATGCTTTTGAATTATGGTGCTAGAGGAGACTCTTGAGAGTCCCATGGACTGCAAGAAGATCAAACCTATCCATTCTGAAGGAAATCAGCCCTGAGTGCTCACTGGACAGATCCTGAAGCTGAGGCTGCAATACTTTGGCCACCTCATGAGAAGAGAAGACTCCCTGGAAAAGACCCTGATGTTGGGAAAGATTGAGGGCACAAGGGATGGCAGAGGACAAGGTGGTGGGACAGTGTTCTCGAAGCTACCAACATGAGTTTGACCAAACTGCGGGAGGCAGTGGAAGACAGGAGTGCCTGGCGTGCTCTGGTCCATGGGGTCACGAAGAGTTGGACATGACTAAACAACAACAACATTAACTACAATAACAAGAAACACACCAAGATAAACACCCCAACCCATTTGTACGTGTAGGAACTATGGCTTGCACACCAACAAAGCATGTTCCACGTTTCTTTAGTGCTGGTGGATGTGTCCCCTTGGCAACCAGTCAGAAGTTCTGGAGCTACTATGGCTGCCGGATCCAAGAGTGAAGGAGAGCCCTCCACCTCCCAATGCCATTTGCTTCACCCTCAAATAGCCTCTGCTGTTAAGATGTTTCACTGGACGCCGCAGTTTTCCACTCACTGGGCCTATTCCTGCCCTCAAAGAACAAACCTGCTCCATTTGCAGTGTGACAACCCTTCGGAGAGATCTGGAGACTACCCCTTAATCTGATCTTCTCCAGGCTAAACATGCTCAACTCGTCCAACCAATCTTCAAAAGACTTAAGTTTCCAGATAATCCTGCTTCCCTTTCTTCTTGACACAATGCAGTTTGTTAGTACTGTTCTTCAGATGTGGTGTCCAGAACTCAGCATGGTACTCTCTTTCAAATGAAATAAGGGATTTCCCCCCTAGCTAATGAAATAAAACCTTTTAAACACACACACACACACACACACACAAATTCATTTAAAAAATACAAAACAACCACATCCTACAACAGCCACAGGAAGCTTTGGCTGCGCATTAAGAAGAGGAAAATTACGGCCAACAATTGCTGTGATTCAGGATCTCCTAACTCCTGAAAGGGTTGCTAACCAGATAATGTGCGGTCAGAGGGTATGCATGCGTGCGCTACATGCTGAAGAAGCATAATTTGAACCAGGCCTCAACAGAGCCTGCTTCCCAAGGTAGGATGTGACACATGCAATCCAAATAGAAAAGCATTGCATTTTTGAGGAGGGCCAGCCCAATACATTTTGGTGCCAGAGGCTAAGGACAGGATGGCACTCCCACTTCCACATACAGAATCTAACTGGACTAACAGTTTTCATTTCTTTCATTTTCTCATGTATTTGAGAATGTGTATGGTTCCTTTCTCCTATGACTAGGTGATCCAGGTGAGGCCCTATTGCTTGACATCAGAGGTATACCTGGGGTGGGCATGGACCCAAATGGGGCATGACCCCCCCCCCCAAATCTTTCTATGAGTGCCCACTTGAATATATCTGGGTGGGTTATGAATTTGGGAGAAACTGAATTTGTGTGCATGCGATCTTGGTTACTGGGTAGGATATAAATTTTGGGTAATCAATTTACTTAACTTTGCAGGGGTAATGAATTGGGGAGAAATAGTGTACCGGTAATTGATTTGCAAAAGAGAGAAATTAATGGGGGTAAAATGAATTGAAGAGAAGCTGATTTGGCGTGATCTAAGGTGGGGTTCAAACTAAACAATTTATTTACAGTGATTGGCTTTGCCTTCTGTGCCATGCCAAATCTGCATCCTATAAATGCGCATTTGCAGATTTGTGTTGATGCTCCCCTGCCCCGAAACTTTCAGGTATCCAATAACGCCCCCCCCGCTGGAAGCCAGCCTTTACATCCATCTGGGGCACTGGTGGTGCCCAGACTCGAACACAAGCCCTTGTTCCCTAGCAGCGTCTTTCGGATCGGGCCCTCCTAACCCCTAAACCAGAAGGCGCGCGGGTTATCCCAGCCCCTCAGCTTGTCACTTCCAAAACTAAGCTCAGTGGGGGCGGGAGGAAAGCGAAAGCAGAGCAGAAGACCTCCCACAGCGGAGCCACGCAGAGGAGGATCCCGGCCGCGGAGGAGCCTCCTGCCCGTTTCCTTCCAGGGCAGCCGGCAGAAAGGAGGAAGGCGGTGCTGTCTCTGGCCGCGGCCGGCTCTCCCGCTCCTTGCCGTGCAGGGGGCTTTTCCCTCCGCCCGCGGCTGGGATCCCCTCCCTCTCCCGCTCTGCTGCGGCCGGGCCGGGCTTCCCCCGACGGGAGGAGCGAGCAGAAGAGGCGCTGCTGCTGCTTAAAGAAACAGACGCCTGCTTGCCTGCCCTGTTTGTCTGGCAGCAGCAGCGAGAGCGAGCAAGCCCGGCGTTCCCACCCACTTGAACCGGAACCGTTTTTCCCCTTTTCTTCCCCCCGCTTCTTTTTTTTTCCTTTTTGCAAAAGGCAGCCTCGGGGTTCGCTGCTGCTGCTGCCGCTGCTCGCTGGCGGGGGAGAAAAGGCTGCGGTGTTGCCGCCGCCGCCAGCCCGCCCCTCCTGCCGCTGCTGCTGGGAAGAGGAAGAAGAGGCGGCGGAGCGGCGGAGGGCAATGGGGCTGCGGCTCTGCAGCAGCAGCAGCAGCAGCAGCAGAGGCATAGCCCGGCTTTGCAGCAGCGCCTGCCTGGGCACGAGGACTGAGCCGCGCGGCGGGGCAAGGCGGCTTGCATGAGCCTCGGGGCACACCAGCAGCCGCCGGGGAGCGCGGCCGGCGGGAGCCTCGCTTGCTGCCGCCGCCACCGTAGTCTTGCCCCGCAGCGGCGCTTGCCGTTTCCCAGCACGCTGATGGCTTCTCGACGTCGCTGGTGACTGCTGCCTCCCTCCTCCTCCTCCTCTACCATAACCCTTCCTTCCTTCCCTTCTTTTCCCTTCCTTCCTTCCTCCTCTTTGCACGGGCGGCGGAGATGGGGAACACGACCTCATGCTGCGTGTCGTCCAGCCCCAAGCTGCGGAGGAATGCCCATTCCCGGCTGGAGTCCTACCGCCCCGACACCGAGCTGAGCCGGGAGGACACGGGATGCAACCTGCAGCACATCAGCGACAGGGAGAACATCGACGGTAAGGAGAGACCCCCTGTTCGCCCCCCCCCCCCGCCCACAACCGCGCGAGACCCCGGGTTTTGCGGCGTGCATATGGGAAAAGAGAGAGAGATTCCCCCATTCATGCACGTGGGAAAGCCTTCCTGCACCCGTCAAGCAACAAGCAACATTCCAAAGACGGCTTAATAAAAACTTGAGCCTTGGAGCGGTCTCTCTTTCTTTGCATTTCAATTCTTTGCAAGCTAGAGATCGGCATCCCCGAAGAAGGAATGCGGAAGAGCGCTCCTGAGCATGTTTTGGGTTGTGTGTGTGTTAAGCGGGGGGGGGGGGTAGCCTCTGAGCATGTGCTGATTGCTCTTCGGGAGGGCTCTGCCTTTACGCGTGATGAGGAGAAAGCCATCTGGGGTGTCAGATTTTGGGGGTTCTATTAAGGGTTGCAGATTGTCAGTTGCATAAGAGGATTGCATTTTTATATTTTTTCTTCACCTGCCCACCTCAGGTAACAAAATATGCCTCCCTTGCTTAATGACAGAGCCTTTGGGAAAGGGCTTGATTTGAGACACTGCTGGGTGCCTCAAGGATCCTTTAGCAGAGGCCACCAAAGAGTTAGAGGTTTGAGGCCTTCCCGTCGTTTTAGTTCTGTTTATTTATTGCATGTATTTATATTCAGGATGCAAAGCCTTCCAAGGCAGCTTGTGATGGTTTGTGGGTTGTTTTTTTTAAATCACAGTAAACAGCACCAACATATAAAAAGTAACCAGGATCCTTCCTGCCACAGAGCAGTTGGTAGTAGATAGAATGGCCCAGCCATGGTGGAATAGGCCATCTGGGGCAATATGTCTCTTCTAGCTCCTGAAATCCTGATGGCAGATGTGGACCATTTTTCAAACTTCCAACCTAAGAAATATGCCTTGGTTAAAAAAATAAAATATTTCCTCATGGGCTACTAGTGAGTCTCCACATGCTGCTTGTGCTTTTTGTGTGGGGGTCAGCGCTGGAGCCATGTTCTCTTGTTGAGAGCTGTGCGCGGGGAGGACATGCCTGTGCTCAAAGACTTTCTTAAAGCAATTGCCATGGAGCAGGTCCCACAATTTGCCTGGGGTCCAGATCACTTCCCTTGGTCTCTTTAGCAGAGTTGCGAAGGGAAAATGTCTCTCACCTCGCCCTTCTAATTTTCTTGGGGAAGCTAGGCTGACCTAGCCAGTGTACCGCAGAACTGGATGGTGAAGTTTTGTGGTATGTTGTGCTAGGCCAACCCTACAACTTCTAGGGTGGCACATTCTTTCCCCCTGCACCATAGATGGAGCTTTACCACAGCTACAACCATGTTTGACCATTGGCTGTACTGGCAGGGGCTGATGCATAGCTGTCAACTTCCCCCTTTTCTATTCAGAATAAGGAAATTTCCCTTAAAAAAAGGGAAAGGTTGACAGCTATGGGCTGATGGGAATCGGAGTCTAAACATCTGGAGGGTCACAGTTTTTGCCCTGCCACCATACCAAGGGGGAAGAGAACTAACCCTTCAGTCTGTGAGCAAGAGGTCTTGGGACAATGCGGGAATTTCTGCCCACTTCCCGATCTTCTCAAGTGTTTTGTGTAAGAAGGGAAGGGAATATCCAACAGTTGTTTCCCAACTCCAGTTCACAGAGGAATGTTTATGACCTTGAGTTACTAAGAGAAATAGCCAGTATTTGAAGGGAGGAGAAGGGGCAGCTCTAGGTCTTTTTTCCCTGACCGCCTTTTTGTGAAGAGAAACTGAGGACGACCATGAAAATACTGTTGTGGTCCCATGGACACTGTGAGATGGTTCTCAGGGTATGTTTCTAGGGTAGCCTAATTTATCCCTTAACCTGGTGCACTTTGCTGGTTTTTGGACTACAACTCCCATGATGAAGGGCACTAGGTTTGGGGAGACTGTTTTAGTGGGGTAGGAAAGGGACTGGAGTGTGCCTTTCCTCCCTCCATCTCGTTACTGACTGAAATTTTATTTTTTCCTCGTGTAGCTCCTGCCTGGTCCGGCGCTTTCATTTGAAAGTGGCAGCGTCAAAATGCTGTGGGGTTTTCTTGTTTTTGTTTTTTGTTTTACCTCATGCTGTTCATCCATCCACATGTGAGCATCACTGTCATTCTGTTGTGGGAAATGCTAGCATATGTTGCTCTTGCTTTTGATGGAAGAAGCTTTTGGATGTTATCGTGCCACTCTGGGGGGACGGCTTTTTGGAGGCCCTCATGTCCTTGGCCCGTCAGTATTTTTCCTCATACTCTAGAAGGGAAAGCCTCTCACCCCCTCCCCCCCAAAAATCCCATAGTTACTTTTTGTTTAAGGTGCAGTGTGTTCCTAGGCAACAAATTGCACTCATTTTTGTGTTGCCTTTTATGGGGTTCTCGCCCCCCCCCCCAAGTCTGTATAGCTGTGGGAAAGCCTGTAATATTTAAGAATGCTATCCTTTTGGGCTTCACAACATGTTGTGGACATATATGGGTTCTTGCAGTATACAGGCCTCTCAAGTTCAATCAAATTTGTAGGGTTGGGACCAACTAACTACTCAAGAGTAGACCCATTGAAAGTAATAGACCTAAGTTAGTCATGTTTGTTAACTTTTGTTCTGGCTTCTGCTCATTAACTGGATCTATTCTAAGTATGACTAGCACTGGATACAAACCATAGCTTTGAGAATCTGTCTATATTCAGTTTCAGAAACAAGCTGCGGTTCATCAGATCTGAATTAGTATCATGGGATAATTGTTCTGGTTTGTGCTAAATTTCACTGAGAAACGTAGACAGTCACAGATACTGGGCAGGTTTCTTCTGTGGCAGTCTTTACTGATGCCTTCCCCTGCATGGGTTGACAAGACATTGGTATAATGGATTAATAACTCTTGTGCTAGAGTCAGAGAGCTATTTGAAAAGTGTCTGGGAAATCCTGACTTGCCTGTCAAGTCGGTGTCCTTTGCATTAGTTAATTGGAATCTTGTCAGTTCTTTTAAAAGTGTGTCCATCCACACATGTTTCTCTTAAAAAAAAAAAAGCAAAACTGGTAGCTTCAACTTTTTCATACACCAGATTTTATTTTAACACATTATTTCCCCATGGGCATTGGTTTGATTTGAAATATTGCATAGATAGACTATTGTTTCTTAATAGTGTGTGGATGTTGGCTAAAGTTGAGACATTTAAAACACATTATTATTATTATTATTATTATTATTATTTGAAGACTTTTTTGGGGCCACAGATGAGTAGCTGATGAATATTCCTAATGCTCTCAGAGTGATTAATTCTTATGTTGCAACGTCAGAAATGGCCAGGTTAGCAATGAGTGCATTTTATGACACGCTAATAGGAAAAAAAATCTGACCATCTGACAAGATGTGCTCAGTGCTGCGTGGTATTTATTTTGTACCTTTTCAAGGTAAAATGACAGTTCTAAAAAATAATTATTTTGTGTAATATTTCTTTTTGCGAAATAATCTACACTTGACTTGGATTTGACCCCTTGCTGAAAGCCAGTGTGTTCACAGGGTTCATTTTGAATGAAAGCAGAGGTGAGGGTGTGGCCTAGCCTGAGCTCTCTACTCAGTTAATGAGTTATTCAAGTGTGTTTATATGTGGGATTTATTAACCCCAGTAGATAAGCAATGTAATATGTGTCAAATAGATCGAAAGAAATGTTGGTATTTGTTGTACTTTGATAGCTCAGCAATATACGAATATTTTCTGATATATAAAAATATATATAACCATGTGTCTTTTTTGTTAATTATTTGCATTGCTTCTCTGAATTGGATACCAACAAACCTGTTTCAGGTTCAGTACCTCAAGGTTTGGTGAGGATCGAAAGATGGAAGGGAAATACCGTAAATCTTTGTCTCTCAAACAGGCATATAGCACTGTGTATCTTTAATTTTGCAGTCAGAACTATTGGAGATTTCCTAGTTGGAGATGGCTAGGATGATTCCAGCTTGCAATAAAACAAATCCTCTCTCTCATGCCATTTCTTGACAAGACCGACACCATAATTCTTGTATCTCTTTAATTGTTTACAACTTGAAACTTCAAAAATCCCGCACATTTTCACAGTGGAGGAATTTGTCTGGCCTTGCCCTTTTACTGAAGTTACTCTTTATCATTGGCTGTTGAAGAAAAAGATTACTTCTTGACCGTAATGTTCAGGGTTCAGTTTATGTTGAATTTATGACACCCCCGCCTCCCCCGGTTTAATAATAATAATAATAATAATAATAATAATAATAATAATAATAATAATTTATCCCCCGCCCTCCCCGGCCAAAACTGGGCTCAGAGCAGCTAACATCAAATGTATAATACATTAATCATGCTTTAGCCGTTAAGTGATATTTCCCACCATTAAGACCTTTTTGTGGCGAGTGTAACAACTGGTTGTGCTCAACAAATGCAGGCCCTCTCTACCTTTTGCTAAAAGCAACTGTTTTATAAATTCCATTAATTAGGGGATTAATGCTGTTAAGAACCGGCTAAAGCATCATCTGATCCTTAAAATGCTCTTGCAACACGATCCTATTAGCTGAAGCACTGGCAAATTAGCATTTAAGATTAGATGCCATGATTTCTGCATTGCTATGCTGTCGTTATCTGTGATGTTCCCACTCACGTCACACGCTGATCCAGGATATTGTAGCCATATAACAATGCCAGATGCTGTTTGTGGGGTGGGTTTGAATATTAATAGCGTAATAATTTCAGCTCTGATGCAATGTTTTCCTCCCTCATGCTTGGAATGAAGCACTAACAAAGTACTGCTAGATCACATCTTGCACTGTCAATTCCGGATCAGAAATCTGCATCCCATATAACTGGGCCACTAATAAAATCCATTGAGGCCTCCTTTTTATGGCATGTCAATCGCGTGGTAAATTTTCTGTGCATGGTGGAACAACTCTTGACTGGGGATTGTTTTTCAACATGATTTATTTGCTAGACAGGGGCAGTTTATTTTCTTCAACCAAGTATGTGGGAAACTTTTTGATCAAAGGCAGAATTGTACAAGAGCTTTTAGGTTTGTCGAACCGGATGCAAAAGACTCAGGGTTTCAGAGCAGCAGACAGATGTTTTGCAGTCTTTGCATGGCTTGCTTAAAGAAAATTTAATAAAAAGGAACGTTCAGTTAGATTGGGTTGCAACATATTCAGGACGCATACCCATATAGCTCCATTGGGTCTGTGGAATAGTGCATGTGCTGTTAAGGATGGAGTGCATTGTTAAGGAATCAAAATATTTATAGTTTTTCAAAGTATTGCTACAATATAGTCTTCCATATATATATATATATATATACACACACACACACACACACACACACACAGTTCACACAAACTTTAGAGTGATTTCATCATCTGGAATGTGAGCCTTTCAGTGCTGCTGATACTTTTTTTGTATTTCCTTGCAGTTGATTGAATGAATTCTGATAAATTGTATGTCTAGCGTATTATTTCAGTTAGAAGTCTGGGCAAGACATATGCAGACAAGGTGTAAGACAGTTGGCATATCAGTCATTTTTAATAACTAGACATAAGAATAATTGAAAATGTATAAGTGATCATACTTTGTTAAAAGGCTCCCACATTGGCTGTCTTGGGACGACAAGGGAAGCCATGTGGCTTATCTATGGGAATGAGTACCATGCCAATTCATGCTGCTGAGTGCTCCTGCTGCACTCCTTTCTTAGCGCAAACAGGGTAATAAACCATAAGCCATAAGCCTTGGGCTAGCATTGCATTTGGACTAGTGATTGTGGTTGTTTCTCCCAGGGGGAGATCATGATTGGTTTCAGATCATGATTGGTTTGGAGAGAAACCAGCCATGAGGATTGATTTGGATGTCCAATGGTTTGTTGTTTATGGTTACACTAGAGGAGGATCGTGGGTGGCACCATTTGGCAGCATGCACTAGCTGCTTATTCACAGCAAACCATGGCTTATGGCTTACCATGCCATCCAGATGTAATCGCTGAAATTTATATATTATATATTATTATTATATATATAATATGATTTATATATTATATATTATAGTTGATATTGAACTGAGTGCTCCACCTATGTTGTGTGATATGCTTATGTGGTCATTCCGCAGCCATGGCACAATTTCTCCTATTGGTCTTGCCATACATGAGATGTTGCCTTGGGAACTTAGTAGTAATGGTAGCCAGAAACTTTTCTGTTTGCACATCTCATTAGAAACTCTTGTCTCTTAAAACCTTTCTGGATTCAGTGCTTGCTGTGGCAGAGTGGTGCTGGCTGCCAAGACCTTGCCATTCTTTCCACTTTGATAAACAGCCAAGGAAATTTTTTGTATATGCATATTTGCCATTGGTTTATAATAAAAAAGTACAAAATTATGCCTTGGATTGTACTGAGCTGTGAAAGTGGTCTTAATTCATGGCACATTGTACGGGTGTAAATTTAAATCACATGCATAATTTATTCATTTTTCATTTAAAAACCAGCTGTATTACATATTTGAAGCTTGCTACTGTGTAAAGAGTAAATGTGTAGAAATTGAAATGTTTCTGGCATATATTGCCACTTAAATGTCAAGTGCAGGAAGGCACTAGAAAGCCACTTTGGATGGCAGTGTTCGCCCCTGTGGTTGTAAAGCTGCTCATACAACAATAGCTTTGAGAGCGAAGACCTTCACCAACTTAAATCTCAGCTTTCATTCCTGGAGGATGCAGCAGTAAAGCAAAGTATAACTGAAGAGACCTGCTCCTTTTTAAAGAGGGATTATTAACTCCTTGCTAGTCTTGTTAGTTAATGAGGATACGTGGTGTATGCCAGAAAGAGTGAGTAGCAACTGCTGCTGTTCATCGTTATGTAGTTTGCATAAAACAGATTATATTTGATGGCATATAGTTGTATTTTTCCAGGTGTAGCAGTGTCATTGTGGAGAGAACAGGGAAGTTGAAGAGTGAAGTGGGTGAAGGAACCAGATCAAAGTTCGTTTGTTTCCCTGCGAAGTTTCCCTTGTGCATTAGTGATTCAGCAATTTATGGGTATGGGTGTCTGTTAGCAAATTGTTCTTGCATTCCTGTGACCTCTTCACAATTTCCAAATAATCAGTAACAGAATATGTGGTATCTCTGTCTCTACCCCTTTGCATGACTTCTGGAAATCTTTAGGGCAAATGTAGATGTTTGAACACACAATTCTGCCATGTTGCATCGAGCTCTCTTGCTAAGTTAGAGGAAGATAATAAGAGAGGACTCTGTAGCTTGAAAGCCAATTTAGATTTGGAATCAATTACTAATTTCCTTTCTAGCTATATCCATTTTATGTTGTAGGACCTAACAGTGACTTTTGCTTACCTGTCGTTTTTTTTGAAGGATGGGTAGGGAAAAATTTCTTCTTCATTTCTGTTAGTACATGAACTTGCATGCGCAGATTAAAATGTATTCACTTTCTCTGTAGATACTTTGCATTTTGCTCTGGGCAAGGTCATTGAGAATGTAAAGAAAGCAAAATTGATGCTTCCCTCCCCCCTTTATGTTGGAGTAGTGGTTTTTTTTTTTTAAGTAGGAGTAAGAATCCATTGGGAGCTCCAGTGACAGACCCTTTTCTCAGCCTCCTTTCCTGTACCTGAGCTAGTAGAGACAGACACAAAATTGTAGGTTTCATTACAGTCTTGATAGTGACTTTAAAGTTATGTTCCTCACCACATGTCCCACTGCCCCCCTTTTTGCTGATGCACATTTATTATCTCCCATTATCCCAGTCATTCCTCTCTGTCACCCTTTGTTGTCGTTTAGTCGTGTCCGACTCTTCGGGACCCCATGGACCAGAGCACGCCAGGCACTCCTGTCTTCCACTGCCTCCCACAGTTTGGTCAAACTCATGTTAGTAGCTTCAAGAACAGTCTCCAACCATCTCATCCTCTGTCGTCCCATTCTCCTTGTGCCCTCCATCTTTCCCAACATCAGGGTCTTTTCCAGGGAGTCTTCTCTTCTCATGAGGTAGCCAAAGTATTGGAGCCTCAGCTTCAGAATCTGTCCTTCAAGTGAGCACTCAGGGCTGATTTCCTTCAGAATGGATAGGTTTGATCTTGCAGTCCATGGGACTCTCAAGAGTCTCTTCTAGCACCATAATTCAAAAGCATCAATTCTTCAGTGATCAGCCTTCTTTATGGTCCAGCTCTCACTTCCATACGTCACTACTGGGAAAACCATAGCTTTAACTATACCGACCTTTGTCGGCAAGGTGATGTCTCTGCTTTTTAAGATGCTGTCTAGGTTTGTCATCACTTTTCTCCCAAGAAGCAGGCGTCTTTTAATTTCATGACTGCTGTCACTACCTAGCAACCCCTCATTAAGAGAATTAACATTCTATAACTTTTTTTTTAAAAAAACTACCTAAATTCATTATCTCTACAAGAAAGTTAGCATAATGTGGGTTTTTATTTCTAGTCGTAAGGATTACATGAGAAGACTCTGCTTTCTTCTCCTTTACAGATCCAGCTTAATTCACATGCCGCTATAGCATTCTGTTTTCAACTGGGATCTATGGCACACAGTCTCCCTACTTGGGAGCTCAAACCAGAGAGTGCATATTCATGAAGTAACATCACTCAGTTAATCTGCTGGTATACTGGGCTCAACTCCTTGACTGCTTTCCTAGTGCCAGGTCCAGCCGCTATACTTATAGTACTATTTATGCTCAACCTTAAATAATAATAATAATAATGGCCTCCATGTGTAAACAAATACGGCTGTGCCCAATGGCTTCTTGTGCTTGGGAGTTCCAAATGGGCATGTTCTTTTTTCCCCTCTTAGAAGCTTTTTGCTGTGTGACTATGCATTGTCTTGTGAATATGTACGCCATTGGGTTTGGTCCGGAAGCTGCGGCTCGTGCAGGATGTATCGCAGCCCCTCTTATGGCTGGGGTTGTCTTCTGTGAACACATCACGTCAGTGCTGAGGGAACTACACTGGCTGCTATTACGTTACCGAGCCAAGTTTTAAGGTTTTACTGTTGCTGTATAAAGCCCTAAAAACGTGGGACTAGGTATTTTGGAATATCTGACTGCCAGGAATGAGAAACAAGCTATCTTGATGTTTGTAGATGCTGAAAAGGCCTTTGATAATATATCATGGGAATTCATGTTGAAAAACTTAGAGTATATGGAGGTGGGGAGTGATTTTTATAATGGAATAAGGGCAATTTATACGGAGCAGAAAGCAAAATTGATTGTGAACAATGTAATTACGGAAGAAGTGAAGATTTCGAAAGGTACAAGACAGGGATGTCCTCTTTCGCCATTGTTATTTATAACGGTCCTGGAAGTCTTTTTAAGGTCAATTAGACAAAACGAACTAATAAAAGGGGTAACAGTAGGTCAGAACGAATATAAAGTTAAAGCCTTTGCAGACGATCTGGTAATTACGATAGAAGATCCTCTAAAAAGTGTAAACGAGGTGTTGGAGGAGATTGAACAATTTGGTAATGTGGCAGGATTCAGATTAAACAAGAAAAAAACTAAAGTGATTGCAAAAAATATGGAGCACAGAATGATAGATGAAATGCAACAACAAACAGGATTGAGGTGGCGAAGAAAGTAAAATATCTGGGAATATGGTTAACTCCTAAAAATATCGATCTATTTCAAAATAATTATATACCGGTGTGGAATGAGATTAAAAAAGATCTGGAGGTGTGCGGAAGGATGAAACTTTCTTTCTGGGGCAGAATTTCAACGATTAAAATGAGTGTGCTTCCAAAGATGTTATTCTTATTTCAAATGATTCCAATAATTAAAGGGACAGCGATTTTTAAGGAGTGGCAAAGAATAATTTCAAGATATATATGGCAGGGCAAAAAGCCGAGGATACAATTCAAGTTACTAACAGATTCGAAGGAAAGAGGAGGCTTCGCCCTGCCAGACTTGAAATTATATTACGAGGCGTTGTGTCTCTGTTGGTTAAAAGAATGGATAAAATTAAAAAATACTAAATTGTTAGATTTAGAAGGATTCGATAACAGATTTGGATGGCATGCGTATTTATGGTCAGAAAAGAAGAAAAGTCATAAAGGTTTTGAGAACCATATCTTCAGGAGATCTTTAATAGAAATATGGGATAGGTATAAAAACCTATTAGAACCAAAAGTTCCACACTGGCTGTCTCCATTAGAGGTTATGAGTATAAAGAAAATCAATATGAGAGGGAGTTGGGCTACATATGGAGAATTGATAATCAAAGAAGGAGGAAAATGGAAAATGAAGCCATATGAACAAGTAAAAGAATATGTATTTGATTGGTTGCATTATTTTCAGGTAAATGAAATGTTTAAAAAGGATTTTAAAGAGAGTGGATATGCAGAAAAGGAATCGAAATTTCAAATGGAGATAATAAATAATGATTATAAGGTACTGTCAAAAATGTATAAAATGTTGTTGGAATGGTATACGATAGATGAGGAAGTAAAGTCGGTTATGATACACTGGGCCAGAGATTTTGGATACAATATACTATTGGATGATTGGGAAAAAGTATGGAATGAAAATATAAAATTTACAGCATGTACTGCGTTAAAGGAAAATATCATGAAAATGGTATATAGATGGTATATCACATCGGTTAAGTTAGCAAAAATGTTTAAAACGTGTAATAAGTGTTGGAAATGTAAAGAAAAAGAAGGATCATTTTATCATATGTAGTGGGAATGTAAAAAGGTGAAGGGTTTCTGGGAGATGATATATAATGAGTTGAAAAAGATGTTGAAATATACATTTGTAAAGAAACCAGAAGCCTTTCTGTTAGGAATAACAGGAAGTGAGATAAATAGAAGGGACTATAAACTTTTTCAATACGCAGTAACGGCAGCAAGAATATTAATGGCCCAGAAATGGAAACAGGAGGAACTACCAACCCTTGAAGAGTGGAGAATGAAACTTATGGACTATGCAGAGTTGGACAAACTAACTGGGAAGATTAGATACCAACGGGATCACAAGTTCATTGAGGACTGGGGAAAATTTACAGAATATCTGAAAAGTATATGTGATGAACGAACAACGCTAGTGGGATTTAAAGAAGTTTTGTGAAAGCTAGAGGAATATTGTTAAAAAGAAACAGGATAGTTAGGGTATGCTAAAAGCCAATATTATATTTAGAGAATGCGGAAAGTATGTAAAAATATGGATGATCTGCAGAGAAGCTGATGGAAGTCTAAAAAGTTGAAATTTGTGAAAAAATTTTGATATGGTGAATTGGTATAATGGAAAACTTAATAAAAATTATTATATATATATATATATATATATATAAACACGTGGGACTAGGGTGTCTATATACCTTCCTGTCCGCTGCCGTCATCTAGAAGGGGTCGTCCTTGTGGAGCTGCATGCCCAGATGTTCATTTCATGGCAGCTTGGACAAGGTCCTTCAGCTATCCTATGGAACAGAGTGCCTGTTGAAGTTAGATTCCAACTCTGTATGCATTTTGTCAAATGCTGAAAACTTTTTATTTTTCATTTTCACAGTCTTTCTCAAAAGAATGAGTTTACTCGCAGGCAGTATTTGCTTTTCTTTCTTTTTTAAAGAACTATTCTATCTGTTCTTGCTTTATTTTTATTATTGTATACCACTCTTGTTTTATACCGATGATACTGTGATGTGTAGTAGTTCACCAACGTTTCATTTTTTAAATAAGCATTTTTATTGAAAGTTTTCAATAAATACATTAAAAATCCAACCAAATAACAAAAATTTTAAGAAACCCAAGAAATGAGAGAGAAAAGAAAAGAGAAAGGAGGGGGAAAATAACTATAAGGGGCCTTTATCACATTTGTATCATAAATATCATTTCATCTATCCACACACAGAAAGGTAGACCCTCCGAGTTCCCACCTGGAAGCCTACCTCATAAACGTTCCAGATCAATCAGAAAAATATTATCTGCCGTAAATCCCAATGTACTATCTTTGTGTACCAGCAAGGAAGGAATTGCTGTCAGATATGTCCAGCAGGAAATGTACAGTGAAATTGAGGCTTTATGCCCAGTATACCTTGACAGCGTACTTGCTGAAAGTAGCAACCTACCCTTTGGCCCTGACAGTAATTGCCAATTCTCTCTTCATTAGAGAATGTGATGACTGTGAGGGCCAGGTTGTGCCAGGGGCATGATTTGTGACTTCCCCCTCACCCTTGATGGCAGCTGTCTAATAATTGCGTCACATGTCTCCTTCCTCTTCTCCTGCTCAAGTAAACTGAGAGACTGATTTTTGCGTTACTTAGTTAGTGAAAATAGCTGGCACTTAGATGAACGAGCAGCTGCTGTTGGCGCTAAGTGGTGGATGTGTAGTTCTGGCACCAAGAAATTGCCTTAACCTGGTGATTGTTTCACCTTCTGGGGATCACAGAGGAAAGGGCATGAAATGACTGGTGAATGCTGGGAGTGAGCCCTGCAGCTGAGAGTACAGTGGATGCTTGGGTTGCGAACATGATCCGTGCGGAAGGCACATTCGCAATCTGCAGCGTTCGCAACCCGCAGTGTTCACAACCCACAGCGCCACGTCTGTGCACACGTGAGTAACGATTCGGTGCTTCTGCGCAAAGCGTGATTTAGTATTTCTGCGCATGCACGAGCTCTGAAACCGGTACTTCCGGGTTTCGGCGTGTCCGTAAACCCAAAAACTCACAACCTGAAGCATCTGTAACCCGAGATATGATGTATGTGATTGTCCCTTCTAAAGGTTAAAGAATGAGGATGCAGGTCTATTCCCACTATGAGGACAAGGAGATGCTGGGGACTGAATTTGTGTACAAAAGCATGGGTAGGCAAACTAAGGCCCTGGGGCCGGATCCGGCCCAATCGCCTTCTAAATCTGGCCTGCAGATGGTCTGGGAATCAGTGTGTTTTTACATGAGTAGAATGTGTCCTTTTATTTAAAATGCATCTCTGGGTTATTTGTGGGGCGTAGAAATTCGTTCATCCCCCCAAAAAAATATAGTCTGGCCCCCCACAAGATCCGAGGGACAGTGGACTGGCCCCCTGCTGAAAAAGTTTGCTGACCCCTGGACAAAAGGGACCTACCACTGAACATTCCTTTCTCCTTCCATGTGTATTTTCTTCTGTAAACCCTGTAGGTGGAAACCATATGGTCTTTGCATCCAGCAGGAGCATTGGCCTCAAAGCCAAAAAATACAGAGTTGTCGGCAGAGGACAAGGTAACGTTTCCACAATGTACGCAGGTATTTAGAATAGAAACAAGAATGCTTGGTGTGTTTGATCTACCACCTCTGCCACCCAGGGTCATTTTCAGCTTTTTGCCTGTTGCTTTTGGAAGGAAATGAAAGTGTTTCTTGGTTGAATGTAGGAATCCAGGGCTGAAATAAATATATAGCTCCATTTGTCATCTTTGGTACTAAGGAGCATTGTTCCTATCCAGCAGAAAAGGCTCTCTGTATTTCTGGGCCCATTCAAGGAATTGTGTATTTTAGATTTCACAGGAGTTCATATCAGCTGAATAATTTTGTCTTCTGCTCCAGGGTGACACTACCCGGGGCTTTTCATTCTCATTATTCCCCACCTCCCTGCACGACCACTGTGTTTTTAAAAAATACAAACAATATTCACATTCAGAAAGCTGAGTATAGCTTTGTGCAAGCCAAGCTTCCTTGTACAAGGCTAGATACTGTTTTGATGGTCATTTTGGAAATGGTTATTTAGACGTTGCATGTAAGAGCCCTGTCTGTGCCTGCCAGATAGTTCTGCAGCACATTTGTTTGAATGAAGCTTGCCTGGCGATTTCTCTCTTCAGTCAGCGTGTGCCGACACAACTTCCAAGTCCTGCTACAGATGACTTACTGACCTCCTTTAATGCCTACAGTCAATGAGGCAAGTTGAACAATGAGACTCCCATTCCACTCCGCTGGTCGTAATTTTTCCTTAGAGGTATTTGAACTGTATTGATGTTTGTGTGTGTGGTTAATGCTAAAACAAAAATCAGCTAACAATATACATACACCCCTTTACTGACCAATTATACTAAATGAGCTTGAGAGAAATCCCCAGGAATTTTTCCTCTTAAATTTTAGATTGCAATTAAGAGGTTTTGATTAGTTAAAACACTTCTTTGTTGTTGTTGCTTTTGTTTTGCATTTTAGGAACCCAATCAAGGTGTGATTCTTGAGGCCCTGCATCAGTGCACTTGGGACAGAATCCACCAGGGATGCCTCCTTTGCAAAACGCCTTTGACATTTATGAGAGTTGTGCCAGATGGAGAGATGTTGGTGCACAGCTCTGTTTCATAACTTTTGCTTGGAGATACATTTGTTGGGTTCCTTCCTGGCACATCACAAGCGCCTTCTCTCCCCAGTCTCTGCACAATTTCAGGGGGTGTGCAAAAATTGTGATTGTTCCACGTTGTCACAGATCCTCTGACTTTTGAACATGGTTGTCAGGTCTTCAACGCCACAAGCAAGCAAATAACATTGCCGGAGATAAATTATTATTTTATATGACTTTTCGCCGACATCGGAAGGCAGCCCTGTTTCAGGAAGCTTTTAATGTTTGATGTTTTGCTGTAGTTTTTTTTGTAGTCTGTTGGAAGCCACCCAGAGTGGCCGGGGCAACTCAGTCATATGGGTGGAGTACCAGAAATAATAATAACAATTACTAGCAGCATTTGGATAGGCAGAAAAGAAGACAAGTTAGTAGCTTGTTCATATAGGGAGAAGCTGGTGGTCTCCTTTGGTGATATGTCCCATGCTGTTGTTGTTTAGTCGTGTCCGACTCTTCGTGACCCCATGGACCAGAGCATGCCAGGCACTCCTGTATTCCACGGCCTCCCGCAGTTTGGTCAAACTCATGCTGGTAGCTTCGAGAACACTGTCCAACCATCTTGTCCTCTGAAGTCCCCTTCTTGTGCCCTCCATCTTTCCCAACATTAAGGTCTTTTCCAGGCAGTCTTCTCTTCTCATGAGGTGGCCAAAGTATTGGAGCCTCAGCTTCACGAACTGCCCTTCCAGTGAGCACTCAGGGCTGATTTCCTTAAGAATGGATAGGTTTGATCTTCTTGCAGTCCATGGGACTCTCAAGAGTCTCCTCCAGCACCATAATTCAAAAGCATCAATTCTTCGGCGATCAGCCTTCTTTATGGTCCAGCTCTCACTTCCATACATCACTACTGGGAAAACCATAGCTTTAACTATACGGACCTTTGTTGGCAAGGTGATGTCTCTGCTTTTTAAAATGCTGTCTAGGTTTGTCATTGCTTTTCTCCCAAGAAGCAGGCGTCTTTTTATTTCATGACTGCTGTCACCATCTGCAGTGATCATGGAGTTCAAGAAAGTAAAATCTCTCACTGCCTCCATGGATAATGGACAGAACTGTGAGCTTTTGATCACTCAATGGCACAGGATTGGCTGTTTGGTGTCACCTGATTGTCCAAACCAGGAGGTTCTGGGCCGTGGTCCAAATGTTTCAGCCTGATACACCCACTGTTTCCTCCTGGCCAGCAACCCTCGGGATGCAATGCCACATTTTCAGATGGACAGAATTGCAGCTGTGGAACCTGATGA
Organism: Podarcis pityusensis; assembly: GCF_964106645.2. Classification (NCBI taxonomy): domain Eukaryota; kingdom Metazoa; phylum Chordata; class Lepidosauria; order Squamata; family Lacertidae; genus Podarcis; species Podarcis pityusensis. The sequence continues at coordinate 17,671,335 of NC_138037.1, read as the reverse complement.
CTGGTCTTTTGTGGCAGCAGCGGCACATTTCTCACTTGCTATGGGCCGTGTGCCACTATCTTGTCTGGTGAGCAGGACAACCCCTTCCTTCTTTCTGAGAAGTGGGTGGGAATTGTTCTGGCAGTTGTCCTGCCGTCACCACCCCTTTCCCACTCCATGGTTGGAAACAAGGCTGAGAGGGATTTGGCCACTGTGCTACGGAGGTGATCTGGCCCCCTTTTTCTGCATTGGCGTTGGGGTGGGTAACTTTCAGCAGGGAAGGGCAAGCACCCAGAATGTTGGGCTTGGCTTCCAAAGGCATCACAAAACTGTGATCGCCAATGGCAAAGAGCAAGCTGCTTTTGGCCTCTGTTGTCTTCTGCTGCTGACATGTTCTTTTTAGTTTTCTGTGAGATCGTTGAACTGAAGGAAAAGTACTGAACTGCATAGTCTGCAGGAAATGGCAGCATGCTTTCCCTCCTCCCTTTTGCACCGTGTGCTTCTCCCAGCACGTGTCAAGAGTGGCAACTTCCATATGATTGCTGAAACAAGGCCCTTTGTGGGAAATTGCCCAAATTGCCTGTGCTGCTTCCTGAGCCTCACCTGCTGTTATGACCATTCCTGTTGCTAGCAGTCATTCTGACAAGCATCTCTCCCTGTGTAAATCATGCTGGGCTAATCCAGCCTTGGTTGGAATACAGTGTGCTAGCATGGAATACCTGGTGAAAGATATGATGGCGTAAAAGGCTGCTGAATAGCTTTGCCTTCGCTCGGCATGAACTAGCAAGAGATTGCCTTGGCTGCAAAAAATAAAATAAGTGTGAACCTTCTTTGACTCCCTCCCACCTTGGTCAGTTCTGGAAATGGAAATTGCAATGCTTTTATATCACTGAAGTAGTTGTTGAAAAAATAACACAGGGAAAATTAAAATCTTCCAGGATGCAGCTCTATGTACACTTACATGTGCATAGATCACTCTGAATAGAGGGGTAATTCTGAGTCAGCATGCGTAGGTTTGTTGGTTTATGACCCTATTTGTTGCCGCTGCGTTTTAGCAAAAGCGACAACTCAGTGTCAGCTGAGTTGCTGGGGTTTCATTTGGGTCCAAATTAGATATGAAGGTGGCAGATCTGTGTTTTAAAATACTGTCTTTTACAGTCATGTAGAACAGTGGTTCCCCAACCCCCAACCCCCCATAGACCGCTTAAAAATTGCTTATGTTCTTGCTGGACCACTTAATTGTTTCTCTGCCTGTTGTAGCAATTGTAATGGGCCGTGTTAGATGCTGTATGATTTCCACACAATTAAAATCTTAATATAATATAAGAAGAAATAAGAACACAAGTAAAAATCAAACTGAATGTTTTGTGCAATGGATGTGCCACCTCCCACCTTTAGCTGCACATTCACAGGCAGACTGAGGGCCACCTGAGTGAAGCTTGCAGACCGCTGGTGGTTTGTGGACTGTGGTTTGGTAACCTCTGGTGTAGAAGGCAGGAGGAATCTGATTTGAGCAAGACGAGCATGTGCTGAAACCCTCCTATACCTGTGAGTATTTTATTATTAGTTCGCTGCATTTTTATCCAACCCCTTTATCTTAGGAGGTCAAATATAAAACCACGCTCCTGTACTCCCTCCTACAACTTGGCATGCTAAGAACAGCACTATGTTTATGAGAAGTTAGAGAATACAGTCTTGTTTTGCATATCAAATAAAGCTGTGGCCTGTTGGGAACTTTTCTTTGGTGTTTTCAGTTAAGATAGAAGGAATAGCTTTGTTCATCTTAATATGGGGAATGTTGACCCAGAAGACCTTTTTAGGGCTGGGAATTTCCTGCAGATGAAAATGTTAGGCTAATGCCATTATGAATCAACTTGTTTAGCAGATAAATCTGTCATTGGATGAAATTACATGCTCTTTTCCTTAAAAGTTCATGGAGTAATAACCTAGTTTTACACACACACACACACACACACACACTTATCTTTATCCTCCACCCAGACAAGCAAGCAGTCTTATTAGAGTTCAAGGACACATTCCAGCAAGGCAGAACATACAAGGAGGGTACAGAGCAGGGCTGGCAAGAGATGCGGCTTGGAAGAGTGTGCAGCCCGAAAAGAGTTCTGAAGGCTGGATAGAGAGGTCTGTGGGGGCCATATTTGGTCCCTAGGCCCGAAGTTCCCCACCCCTGGCACATATCCTATTCTCTCAGTCACCTCATAAGCGAGAGCCCTGACCTGGACTTTCTCAAATCTCTACTACTATTGCCAAATAGAGCGCATGACTTGTTACTCACCAAGCTGAGTGCGGCTCAGCAGCCATGGATGACAGGAGTCTTGAAAACTTCATAAAGGAGGTGGATGGGGGTGTTCTCTGTTCGCCTCGGTGGTTCACAAGTTGTGTAGGACTGTAGTGCCATGAACTGCACTGGAAAAAGCAATTTCCCTCTTTTTGACGATTCCAAGATTTGTAGTTTGAAAGGCACTGAGAAATCTATTAGTGTACAGTGGTACCTCTACTTACAAACGCTATCTGTTTCGGGGTGCCGTTCGCAGCCCGAAAAGTCTGTAAGTAGAGCGCCGTTACTGTGCGTGCGTTAAGCGCGATAGAGCGCTTCTGTGCGCGTGCGTGCGGTGAACCTGGAAGTAAACACTTCTGGGTTTGCCGCGTTCGTAACCTGAAAAGCCGCAACGTGAAGCAAACATAACACGAGGTATGACTGTATACCTTTTAAATATATCGGTTCAGACATAATGCCGAACTGTTTTCATGTGGTCTTTGATTTTCCCTTTTACTACTTCTTTTTAAAAAATAAGTTTATTTATAATTTTCGTTTATAACAAACATTTCAATTTTTTTAAAACAATTCTCACATATCAAACCTTGACTTCCTTCCCCCTCTTTCAGCGGTTCTGTGAATTTATCCTCTTTCTTCTTCTTCTGCATATCCCAATTGACTCTATTTATTATTTTCCTCATCTATTTTATATATGTTTTAGAAACTGCGAGTTTTTACAATAATCCTGCTAATGTCGTAATGATTTTCCCTTTCACTTCTGATTTAGTCGTGAAACATTGTTTGCCATTCAGCTGCAACGGGAAACAACTGTTTGCTGCTAGATCATTAGCTGGAGAAAAATCTGATCTCAGGTGAGGGAGAACATGGAAACAGAGCTTGTTTAGTGTGATATTGCATCTTTGTGTTCTCTGTTCATGGTATTCCAGTCCAAAGGATGGGAGGAGCAGGGCATCTAAAGATAATACGGATTCCAAGAAATCAAAGCGAAACTTTTAGGAGCCATTCCTGACCACATCTAAACTTCAGAATTCCTAGGCACCATTACAACATTGCTTGGAGCCCGTCCCCCTGCCTCAAATGTTTGGCCCTCTTATCTTCTCTTGCAATCATCCTTAGGTGGAATCCTGTCAGATTCAGGACCAACAAAAAAAGTAGTTCAAGGCACGTATAGCTGAACTTTGGAATTTGCTCGCATGAGATCTAGTAGCTGCCACCAACCTGAATGGCATTAAAAGTGGATTAGACAGATTCACAGGGGGATAGAGCTATCAGTGGCTGCTTGCCATAATGGCTGTGTTGTATCTCCATTGCCATTGGGAACATGCTTCTGTATACCAGTTGCAAAGAATCATATGCAGGGACAGAACTGTAGCACTCAGGTCTTGCTTTGGGGTTTTCCTCAAACACCCGTTTGGCCACTGTGAGAACAGGATGCTGAACTAGATGGACAACCGGCCTGATCCAGCAAAGAGTTGCGCAGGTAGAGCACACCTCGCTTCATTTCTTTGGTCAGCAAACCTGCTGGTAATGCAGTTATATGTGGAGAATGTATTCGTCAGGTTTTTACCTTCAATTTAAACCATGCTGTAACTGGCATAGGACAGCAACAAGTAAATATTACTGAACAAGCACTTTCCGTTCTTGGCATATGGATGTGCTTTAAAAAAAAAATCGCCAGTGTGACATTGAGCTTAAAGCCCCCACTTCTTACGAGAAGAATTTCCATTACCTAATGGTTCTGTGCAAAAAAACCAAAAGAAGAGTATGTGGGAACAAACTGTGTGTGTGTGCTGAATATCAAAGGAATGATATTTGGCACATTTGGGTGTGTGGGGAACAGGTTGAATTAGTCATGGCCTCCTCACTGGAGGATGCTATAAACCTGTATCCTCGGGTTCATCTTTATTCACATTGCAACCTGGGGAGTTGGAAGTATGCTGTGCTACATAATCCAGCCGCTCTGCAGACAGACTCTCTCTAAAAATACTTGATCCCTTGTTTACTTGATTCCCTGTTTTTAGAACTTCAAGCACTCTAATTTTCTGGGAAATCCCAATAAATAATGCTAATGCCATCAATTATCTGGAAGTTAGCATCCTTCTTAAAGGCTCAAACACATTCTTTAATCCCCAAGATTGCATTATGCCTCTTTCCAATCCATCAATTCGTGTACAGTAGCAGCTGATTTCATAGATAAGCACAGATGAGTTTAATCTTTCAGAGGATGGATTTGCCTCACTTCCCCCATCCCATCCCTCCCCACCCATGCTCTGCATATGATTGGGTCTATATAGTTACTTAGATGATTTTCATGCATGGCAAAAATAAAATAAAATTATTATTTAAAAGGTCTTGGGTGAAACAGAACTGATTTTATGGACTTCTTAGTGCCCATGCTGAATAGCTTATGGAGTTTACAGATATTTCTTTCCACCATCTGATGCACAGTCATCAAGTCTGAGAAGGATGCGAGGAAGCAGGCAGAGTAATCGCTGCACATGTTAATTTTGAACAAATGGTTTAGTCATGCATGTTGTGCCACATATTTCATCACTGAAGAATAAAACTCCAGTCTTTGTAAGTTGGAGGGAAGGAAATGATGTCATGTTTTGTTTCTGGTGGCTGATTCAGAACGGCAGCACGTAAGTTCATTGGTGAACGCTTCCATTTCCAGGCCGGCTGTCAAAAGTAACAAGCACTGAAATTGGGATGGCAGCACAACTATTAAAAATGCTAACTTCTGGAAAGATAAGCAAACTTTTGAGTGTTAAGTAAAGCATAGTGCATGGACAATCTCTTTCTATAAGGTTTGGAATAGTAAATTTTAGTCTGAAGTTCTAAACCAGGGTTCCTCAACCTCGGCCCTCCAGATGTTTCGAGACTACAATTCCCAGCATCCCTGACCACTGGTCCTGCTAGCTAGGGATCATGGGAGTTGTAGGCCAAAAACGTCTGGAGGGCCGAGGTTGAGGAAGCCTGTTCTAAACTCCTCCTCTTCCCACCCACACCATGTTGAGATCCAGCGCTGAGGGCCTTCTGGCGGTTCCCTCACTCTGAGAAGTGAAGCTACAGGGAACCAGGCAGAGGGCCTTCTTGGTAGTGGCACCCACCCGGTGGAATGCTTTCCCAACAGATGTCAAGGAGATGAATAACTAGATTACCTTCAGGAGACAACTGAAGGCAGCCCTGTATAGGGAAGCTTTTTAATGTGTAATGTTTTATTATGCTTTTATATATGTTGGAAGCCGCACAGATAATAATAATAATAATAATAATAATAATAATAATAATAATATCAGCTCAACAATTCACTATTAACTCTGAGCACTACTTTGCACATTACATAGTGGCAAATCCAGGTACAGACTAAGCAAGGAGCTGCTGTCATTCAAGGCTGTGTGATATAAGAAGATAAGGTGAGCCTGCTGGATCAGACCAATGGCCCGTCTGGTCCAGCATCCTGTACTTACAGGGGCTGACCACTGCCTATTGGAAGCTCACAAGCTGGCCATGAGCACAACAGCACTCTGCCCACCTGCGATCCCCAGCAGCAGGTATTTAGAGGTGTAATGGCTCTGCTAATGGAAGTAGAACATAGCCATTGTGGTTCGTAGGTGTTGATAGCCTTGTCTTCTTCCATGAATTTTAAAGCCACCCAAAGTTAGTGGCCATGATTGCATCCTGTGGGAGTGAGTTCCATAACTTTGCACTGTTTGAAGAAGTACCTACTTTATCTGTCTTGAATTTTCAGCTACATTGGATGCCCCTGAGTTTTAGTGTTAGGAGAAAGGGAGAAAAACTTTTCTCTATCCACTTGCTCCATGCCATGCATGATCTTATAAACTCCTATCACATCACGTCTTGCTCTCCGATTCTCTGAACAAGTGCATCTCGGCGGTAATGTCAGAGAGCCTGGTGAGAAAAGGGTGCCAGGTGAAAATACTTCTTTCTGCATGACTCCTGCAAGGGATGAGCTGAGAATTGATCTGTCTGCTGTTTCCCTTTCCAGAGTTTTGAGAACCAAATCTGTGGAAGAGATCCCCCCCCCCTTTTGCTGAGTACAACAAATTGAAAATTTGTGATTATGTGGCATCAGAAGAACTAATGTTTTGTTGCTTAAGTAAGCAGTTTTGCAAGCTGTTGATACTGGTTTGAGGTTTACTACCTATAGTATCATGGGGTTACTAGCATATAATATCTAACATATTAAAAACAGTGTGATATAGTGGATTGTCGCTTAGGGTTGGTCTGAAACTGCTATCTAGCTCCCTGGGTAGCCTTGAGCCAGCCATACCTCTCACCCCTATGAACCCAATGGACAGGATAAAATGGGATAAGCCCCATTCTAGGGGTAGGTGGGAGAGAGGGAGATAAAGTTGATGGATATTTATGGTGCTTTGAAAATTACCTAAATGACCTTACTCAACTGTAGAATGCACTCTTTACAATGCATATTTGAACATGTTTACTTAAGCTGAAATTTGGGTTTGGAAGCATAAAGTTCACATTTTTTCTTTATGCTGTGTGTTAGGGTTTTTCCTTTCATCATTGGGAAATTTCATGTGTGATCATTGATGTGTAAAAGGCACTTATGACGTCTGCCAGTCTGAGGCCCCTTTCAAAGGGAGAAATATGCAGTGTCCGTTAGGGTGTGCCGGAATTTCTGAAGAGGGGCCACTAGACTTTAGAAGTTGAGGGGTTTTTTGTTGCTTTTCCAGGATAAATTTTAACTCTCTTGCTGCTGTGCTAGCAGGAGAAATGTCTGTTGGATAGTTCTTGCTTGTACATGGTCTCTCATCTAACACATTTACTGGTTCTGGCATCTCATTCCTGGTTTCAGACTGGAAGGTGGCCAAGCCCGATTGGCTCTTTGGATATGTTTTAATTACAAGAGGACACACACACCCATTTCAGTTTGTGCTTCCTTCTTATTTTGCATGTGTGCTGCAAGCTTCTTGCCATGCCCACAACAATAATTAATTTCACTTTTAACAGAAGCCTGTAAAACCCTTGTCTTCAATTCCTCATTTGAGAGAATTAAAATGGGGAGGTAGCAGCTGTGTATACTCATCACAATATTAAAACAAGTCAGCGGCAGCACCAGAGTAGTCTGTTACTTATTTCTTTATTACAACAATACACGCACTTTTGCTTTGAGCAGTGGTAACCCTGCTAACCCTGGCCATCAAGCTTCCCTCTCCTCCTTAGCCTCAGTGTTGCCCCTTGTAGAACTCAGAAAGGAAGAGGATGGGGACCAAACTGGAAGAACTGCCTGTCATGGGCTTTGGCTCTGGTTCCACCTACAGTTTGGGCTCCTTGCCTTCTGCCCTGCCAGTCCCAATGGGTACCATCCACCACTGGCTCCGAGATATTCAGACTGTAGTCCTCTTTGCATGTGTACCTGGGAATAGGCCCTATTGAACTCAACCAGAATTACTCCTATATAGGATTGCCTTGCTGGAGGAGTCTCCCATCCCGGTAAGCGTACAAAGCTCAAGTGGCTCAGCTTCCACACTTTGCCTTTTCTCTGCCCTTCTGATATTATTGGACTACAACTCCCAGCGTCCCTGAACATTTGCCATAAACATCTGGCATGCTCCTGGATGGGGCTCCAGGGTGCTACCTCTGCTCTAGGGTATTTGTGTTGACCTAAGAAAGAAGAGAGGGATGCAGGTGGCGCTGTGGGTTAAACCACAGCGCATAGGACTTGCCGATCAGAAGGTCGGCGGTTCAAATCCCTGCGACGGAGTGAGCTCCCATTTCTTGGTCCCAGCTCCTGCCAACCTAGCAGTTTGAAAGCGCGTCAAGTGCAAGTAGATAAATAGGTACCGCTCCGGCAGGAAGGTAAATGGTGTTCCTGTGCGCTGCTCTGGTTTGCCAGAAGCGGCTTAGTCATGCTGGCCACATGACTCGGAAGCTGTACGCCGGCTCCCTTGGCCAATAAAGCGAGATGAGCGCCGCAACCCCAGAGTCGGTCACGACTGGACCTAATGGTCAGGGGTCTCTTTACCTTTAAGAAAGAAGAGGTTCCTCCCTGCCCCTCAGGAAGTGGGTCAAGAACTTTGGAAGTAGCTTCATGTGATTTCAAGGATCACATTCTCCATGAAGGGTGTTGTGTTCATTCCCCGCCCTGCCGTGGGGGAGCATTTGAACATGTAACTTCAGCCTCAAGCCAAACTACTGTGGTCCAGAAAAGTGTTGCTACTCAATTCTGACAGTGTGAACTGACCATGATTCTAGACCTGTGGTTCTCAAAGGTTGTGGTAGGAGAGGATGGCAAGAGTGGCAGGAAGATTTCAGGACAATCACAGAAACATAGAAACATTTCAGTGTAGTATAGTATCAAAAAAATAGTTTTATTTGTTGGCAGATTATGGAGATACATCTTTTCAAAACGAAAGCAATAGCATCAAGTGATACGGAGGGCAATCCTAGTTGTGTTTCCAGTGTATTTCTTGTCAATGAGAAATTGGACATGGCGTGAGCAAATTTTTATTCTGAAAATGTGTCGCAGAGAAAAAAACTTGAGAACCTCTAGACAGTCACTGGAAGAGTTATTCCAGCAGGACTTATTGCTTTGTGAAAAGCAATAGCTTTTTTTCCACACTCTCCAGTTATCATGCTTGTGGAGTTAATCTCTGTTCTGTTGCTTTCGCTCTCAGAAAACTTTCCCCTTTTATTTGTTGTCCTTTTTGCCCCTGGAAAACTTGCTTTCGTCAGTAACAGGAAGACTGTTTTTCCTTCCTCATTGCAGAGTTGATAGCAAAACATGAAGTAGTTTACTGGGGCATGGTTCAGTAAGATAGCCACTGGTCCTGTATTTCCTCTTTTCAGCAAGTGAGTGCGGCATATTGGGTTTTAGAATTCGGTTCCTCTATTGATTATGACTGCTTAATGTGCTTGATTGAAGGATTCCACACACACACACACACACAGAGAGACAGTTAAGGTAGCATATGTTGTGTGGTGTTGTGTTGTAGCCCAGCCTTTGCCAACCTGGTGCCTTCCAGATGTCAAGACTACAACTCCCATCAATCCCAATTAAAGCCCCCAAAACACATGGGTTGGACTGACTGATTTTCTCAGTCTCATGGAACTAGCACCCTCCTGGTGTGGATTCCTTTTGCACACTACAGCTCTGTCACAGGAACTGCTCTGAAGCAGATTCTTTCGTAGTGCATCTGCAATTTTCCCAAGACCCACAACCACAGGCTGGTGGGGTGGGTACGTGACAGGAAATTGGTATCCTGCTGGAATTGAAGTTGCTGATTCTGTAGCTCACCCATATCACTGGCCTCATGCTTATAGTTGTGGGTCTTCAAATGGTACAGCTGTCCCACAGGAAGAACCTGCACTAAAAATGGACCCATGGCAGAACTGAAATAAGTGTAGGGCAATCGAAGATCTATTCATATATGTGACTGATACACATTTTTTTAAATGGGAGGGTTGTCCTCTGTTTCATTCTCTGTATGGATGTCTACCTTCCTCACCTCCAGCTTTAAAAAACATAACAAAGCAAAAACGAATAAACAAAAAATTGATGAACTTAATTCTATTTCCTTCATTCTGAACATTCATTCAGTGTTTAGTACTGAAATGCTGGATAAAGAGTTGGATAAAAAGGGATTCCTTTTTCTTCATTGGGAACTTATGTATATTGAGAATTCTATGCTCAGTAAATAGAATTGCAATCATGAATATGTTATCTTTCTTTAAAATATCTTATTGGATGGTAGGGTCTTGCAGTCATTAGGCGCTTCGCCTGTCTGTCTTTCTCCTTGTTTCCTCTCAAAAACAACGACTGTCTAGTGGTGTTGTGGAGGGGAAGATAGCAAAGTGCAGCTCCAGTGGTTTTTTTTTTCCACAATAGGAGTGATAATTTCATCTGTGTTGGAGTAATTTACAGACCACCCTGGCTCTGACAAATGAATAATGTTGAGACTTTCTAGTTTGTTTGTGATAGATTAGCATTCTGGAAGTTGGAGAAAGAAGAAAACAATTAAGCAAGCTATTTATTTCCCCCACTTTCCTTTAGCAAGGTTAATTGATGGGCCTAGTACTTTAAAGGGCAACATTTCTTTGCAGGACTGCTTACATTTGTAAGTAAGTGATAAGTACCCAGCTGTCAGAAGATGCTTCATTAAAGTTCAGTGAGTTTTCAGGTTGAACCTATGCAACTCAAAATAAGTAGTATCATTAAGTTCAGTGGAGCTTACTCTCAGGGAAAATGCGTAGGATTGCAGGCATGCATAAAGTGCTGCTATGTCTGCATGTGTATAATAATAGATCAACTTAGTTCCCTGCATTTGAGAACTCTGCTTGGGGCACGGCTGTTTTGGGGGTGTCTGGTTATGGGGAGTGTCAAAATTGAGCCCCTACTTCTCATGAATCCTCAGTTTCTGTCCTCTTCTCCTTCACTTTATCCATTATTCCCTCTTCTTGTCCACAACTTTTACAGTCATATAATTCCAAGTTCTTTATTTTAAAGCTCAGCATCTTAGAAGCAAGAATTAGTTATGCACCGTAAATAATATACATATAGAGCTACTTGTATATGTCATTAAGGGTACATTACTACAGTGGTACCTCAGGTTAAGTACTTAATTCGTTCCGGAGGTCCGTACTTAACCTGAACCTGTTCTTAACCTGAAGCACCACTTTAGCTAATCGAGCCTCCTGCTGCCGCCGCGCCGCCAGAGCCCGGTTTCTGTTCTTACCCTGAAGCAAAGTTCTTAACCAGAAGCACTATTTCTGGCTTAGTGGAGTGTGTAACCTGAAGCGTATGTAACTTGAAGCGTATGTAACCCGAGGTACCACTGTATTTGAAATCTCTTGGCACTGAATTAGGATATATTTTTAATGTTTTCAGGAGGCTCCCTGGTGTATCTTTTGGAGTTGCACTGGCAATCTTTAGAATACAGGCATTCTGACGATAATTATTTTAAAATACTTTGGCATGAAATTTGAAGGGGCATGTTCCTCAGAACCGGTTGGCTGATGATTCATAATGCCCCTTGAGTTCTTACTTCAGTTGGGTAGATGTTGACTTTAAAGGCATGTCCTATACTAGAAAAAATGACCCTGTTTTTGTTTCTGGATTTAATGAGGATATCAACTGTATTATAACTGTGTTCCAATCGCTGACAAAATTATGCATCTGAAGTGAGTGCGTGGGAGTCATTCAAAGTGCTGCTCATGGGCACTTGCAGAAAATGAATAGTTACAGGGATTTTTAAAAAGTAGTCCCTGGTGCCCATGTGTGGGAGCTTGCAAGGACTACAGGATTGGTTGGGGGAGGTATGACTGTAGCAGAGTAAGAGGGGAAATGAAAAGTTTTGTTGAAGAGCAAGTAAAGATGCAACAGTTGAAGAATGGCAGCGAAGAGGAGGGAGGGCAGCAGTGAGTTGTGTGGGTTCAATTTTTGACCACTGAAAAGTTTTTTCGGACTGCGTTCCTCAGCTTGGGGACTTCTATCTATTGCAGTGGGGAAGGGACCTTAAAGTGCAGTTGAAACAAAGTGGTTGTGATGTGGAACTAAAAGCAAAGTGCTTGTTGTAGCCGCAGAACTAGATAGCCTTCATGGCAGAAATCCCACGATGTTTCATACAACTGGTCACATGAAATTTGTCATGGGTCTGCTTTTATTGATGGATGAAGAGCAGCTGGCTTCCAAGGACTATCAAATGCCATAAATGTGCCAGTATGCATAGTACTAATTTGTCCCTTGTTCAGAGCGCATGCTGTTGGACAGGGATGAAAGCTTCCCTCTCCACCACCGCCAAAGGAATTATTTTCCAGTTGGTGTTTTGTAATTATCAAAAGCATTGTGTTCAGAATATGTGCACTATACAAATCACAAAATAGATGAAAAAAATATGTCAGAATGTTAGAACAGCTGTGCGGTTTCTGCATAAGGGATTTCCTTGTCTCTCTGACTTGGGGGTAGTGAGGGATGCCTCAGAGAGCGGGGTCTAAAAAGAAAAGCAGGATTTTCTTATCTTCGTAACATGGCTAATTTATATTCATATCAATATATAAACAGTTATGCAGGTGGATAGCTGGCAGGGTTGTGTGAGCTATCCTCTCTCTTGCAGTGTATAACATATACGGCTACCTGCCCACTTGAACATAAGTTGCAGCATGTGCTGGGTGCAATGAGCTCCTGGCTTCTCCAGTTGCAAGTTTATTCCATTGAGGTCAAGGTTGCTGACCTGGAGAAGCTTAGAGGCTTGCAGATGGGGCTTTTGGGGATGTGATGGCAGCACCCCACCCCCCAAACTGGCAGCTCCTGTTCTGTCATCATGGATGATGAGGGTCTTAGGGAAGGAGGATGTCAGTGGGGGGAAGAGAAAGTGAAGAGAGGGGTTTTGGACCTCTCGAGCATTGTGGACCAAAAGAGAGAGCAAAAATGGTACCCGCCTCCTTATGCTTAATATCAAAACAAGTGGTAGAGCAGCTTTTAAACTCACCCCTGAGGGAAAGAACCAGTAGGATATGGTTACAAACTTCACTGGGACACCAGGGATGAGTGTACAGGTGTTTCTCCATATGTCAAAGAGGGCATGGAGCCAAATGAGCTAGAAATCCCAAGGGGTTAAGACTTCACAGGTTGGCTATAGGTGGTAAAACTTGATCTCAGTAGTAATTGGGTATGGAGGACCAACATTTTCAGGGTGATATTGAAGAAGAGTATTGAATCAAATGGGCATTCAAAGGAGAAAGTGTTGTTGTTAATGGGTGACAACAATTCCCCCCATGCAGATTGTCAAAATGTGTTCTAGTGATGACAAAGAGGTAAAATGCAGACACCCTAAGTGACTGTTGTAGAACAGTTGGACATGGAGTCAGCTAGAGAGGCAACCCCAGACTTAATGCTAAGTGGTGGCTGGATGTTGTGAATGCAGTTGGAAACAGTGGCTAGAGTGCAATTGCATTCAACATATACGTAAGTGGACAATCACCAAGAAAGTCCTTGCAATCACAGTTGACTTCAGAAGAGGAAAATTTCCCCCAAATGAGGGGATTGGTTAAAAGGAAGTTAAAAGAGAATTTGAAGCGGGTCACATCTCTCTGGAATCCTCATGGGTTGAAAAAAATCACAATTAATAGAAGCTAAGCTAGAATGTATTCCACATGTCAAGAAAGGTGCCACTAAGGCCAAGAGGATGGCAGTATGGTTAATGAGCAGACTTCCTTCAAGAATTGAGAAGTCTTTGCCCAAATGAGAAGAATGAAAAGGAACACAAACTTTAACAAAAGAAACGTAAGCAGGCAGTATGGTATAAAAAGAGGAGCATATCACTAAAGACAAAAAGACCAACAATAAAAAGGAGCGTTAAATACATTAGAAGCAGGAAACTGGTTATTGAACAATAATCAATAAAGCTTTAAGGTTTGCTGAGGAGGGGAAAAAAGATTGCAGAGAAGCTGAATGAATTTTTTGCCTGAACTACCTTTCACAGGAAGGGAGTCTGAAGAACTGAGGCAAAAAGTGGAGATGAGAGGAGGGGGGGAAAAGAACACATCATGCTTAGTGACCTTTTGACAAAAATATGTCCCTAAGTTCAGCCTCTGCTCCAGAGGACTATAATCAACCCAATGGAACACTAATTTTGATAAGAGATCTAGGCTATTACAGGCCAATTAGCTTAATATATATTCTGGATAAATAAAAATTATAGATTGGTGACTAGCTGAAGAACAGGAAGCAGAAAGCAGGGATAAGTGGACAGCTGTCACAATGCATCATGCCTCTAAATGCTAGTTTCTGCATAACAAGAGCAAGAGAGGGCAGTTGCAGTCATGTTCTGCCTTGGTGCTTCCTATCAGAATCTTTTTGGCCACTGGGATTTAGGATGCTGGAACCAATAGACCTTTTGCCTTATCCAGCATGTCTTCAGTAATGAGAGGTTTTTGAAGCTATTGGACAACATAAATTAATGCAATTTATATATTTTAAAAATCATTGCAGCACACAATGAGATGCACACACCTTCCAAGTCTTCACCACCTTGGAGAAACTGCACAACGTTGTAGTGGAAAGTGAGCAGTAAAATCAAGGTTAAAAAAGGAAGACCAGTGACGAGTCAAGAGATCTCATGGGTTAGAACTAAAAAGCTTTGTGACAAAAATAGAACAATAAACATTTCCTGAAATGATACATATCGACCACATGCGGAAGTGCTAAACTCTTACTGACATTTTATTGTGTGACTTTTTTTGTGGGGTGTCTGCATGTTGTGGCACACACTTGTGTAGTACATTGGGCTATATGCCGATCCTTGAATATCAGGAAGAGAAATTATTGGTTAAATTATTTCCTGGTGTATGTTGTAGTATGTACTTGAAATGATAAATGTGGTTAGTACTAGTTACCTGATCTATACAGCGCTGCAGTTGCTTGCCATCCATCTCTGTCCTGTGCCAAAGAACTTGTCAATCATACTTCCTACTTAAATCTGGAAGGGGGAAGCAGATGTTGTTGGACATCAGCCCCAGCCAGCATGGCCAGTGGTCTGGGAATATGAGAGCTATAGCACAGCAACATCTGGAGCACCATAAATTCCTCATTCCTGAATCAGAGGAATGCAACATGGACAGTCGCTTTGGTAAATTCCAAAATCAGCACTGCCACGTTGTCGCCAGCTGTGCCATCTCCATTTCCTGATAGGTTCTGTGCAAGTGGTCCATGTCTGAAGGCCCTCGGCGGACCAGTACCATCAGCGAGGTCTGTTTTGCTAATTCAGGTTGCAGTTTTCTCTTTACAGAATTACAACTCATGGTATTGCATTGTTAGGGCTCTATTGCTGCCAGAACGTTTGTATTCCTCTGCTAAAGTGGTAGCATTCTATCCCTGGGTGTCGCCAGTAAATGGACTACATTTCATGTTTGCTGTAGAAACAATGAAGAGACTTCACAGCACAGGAAAGACTGACAAATTTATAATGGTGAAATTTTCATGGAATAGAGTCTGCTTCATTAGGTGCTTTGTTGTAGGTTATCTTTTGCAGGTAACTAGGGAGGAAAAGGTGAAAAGCGTGTGCAATTCTGCCATCTTTTTGTCTTAATTTCTCCAACAGCGCTTATCAGTATCTCACAGATTTGTTTAGAATTTGGCACTTGTTGTCTCACTCAAACTAGCCTTCATTCTGCACTGTGGCTCATGTAGAACAGTAATTTGAATTTAAGATAGTGCTGGTGATTCATTTACAGGACTATATCATATTAGTTTATATAATAGAATTAGTTCACATAGAAGGACTGTATTAGTTTATAGGACTATATCATAGTT
Source organism: Podarcis pityusensis (assembly GCF_964106645.2). Lineage (NCBI taxonomy): Eukaryota > Metazoa > Chordata > Lepidosauria > Squamata > Lacertidae > Podarcis > Podarcis pityusensis. The sequence continues at coordinate 17,655,763 of NC_138037.1, read as the reverse complement.
CTATTATGGGTTAAATTATGCCACTTCATAACAGAGATAATTGGCAATTCATACAGTGAATGTGTGTGTGCTGTGTATTCCAAAGTTCTTAAGTAAAATTTTAGGCAATCTTAAGGTTTATTTTTTAGGAAATCATTAATACTTTTTTGGGAGGCATGTAGGAGGAGGAAGGTATACAATGTAATTATAACTAAAGCACAATTATATGCTTACAGTGTTAAGATAATTATAACATGGGCTGACACCACAGAGCTGCTATAGTTGTTAATGGGCTTGGGAACATGTAATGCTTTAATCATGGTTAAACAACTGGAAGCAATCCTTGGGGGTGTACTGTATGGTATCCTCTGAGTGCAAATTCTCTCCTGCTAGCCTTAACAACAGTTAAATGTGTTATTGACATTCTTTAGCAGAGTTTGTAACCAACTTGAAACCCTGATTGGTTTGAAATCCTGGTTCTTTGCTGCTCCTGCAGTCCTATAGCTGTGGTTTAGGCAAGCAGGGAAAGGGGCTGGGATTTGAGCTGCAGAAGGGAGGAGCCATGGGGAAGGAGCTCCTGATCCCATATCCCATTCCACAATTGCTTAGCCATGATTAAGTGTTTGGGAATGTTTGTGAGCTTCAGTCCATTTGTTGCCCTTATCTTGGTTACAGAAAAAGTCAGATGTCTCTGGCGTCTTTTTGTACGTGGCCTTTAGTTTCTGTCTTTCTCTATCCCCTACCTCGGTGCCATCAATAATGTCATTTTGACATATTGTCAAAATGTCATAAGACTCTTTCATCTTCAACTAGAATCACATGCAGAAACCTTCTCCTTCTCCTTGTCTCTCTATTGGTGCTGATCAGTAGGTCTTTTGCATAGGTTTTTTAAAGGTGCCACACTGATGGAGGAATAAGCTGCCTCCAATGATACAACTTTCACAGAGAAAACAATTTCCCATTTTATGTTTTGGCTTACTGAACTTGGCAGCAAGGGGATTCTTCTCTTATTACCATATTTATTGATTTCTGCAATGTGCGGGTTTCATTCCAGACCTTTACATAATTAGAAGCTGCAGGCCTGTGGGGATTTCTGCTCATGAGAGCCATGTTTAGACTGAGATACTGCCTGAGCAGAAACCACCGGCCGCTATAAATCAGCATGAATGCCTCTTTTTTAAAAACAAGAGTAGATTTTTTTATTATTGTAATGCAGGACTCATTCAACAGCTTTAGCAGACCTTGTTGTGTATGTTTGCATAGTGTTTATTTTGAATGTACTGATATCCTCATTCAGAATTTGGTCTACTTTGACTCTTGGTCATCCAAATAGTCTTAATGTCAAAATAGGGGGTTTGCAAAGTATGAAAAACAGTTACACAATGGAGAGGAAATCTTCTCTTTCAGGTAGCCTGGTCTAGAGTTACTTAAGTAACAGGACCTTAAAACTGACTTGGTGGCTAATGGACAAGCCAGTGCAGATCCTTCAGCACTGGCCTGATATGTGCTTGGTACCAGCTGTAGCTTCCAGACCAAACATAGAGGAAGCCCTACGTAGAGCACACTACAGCAGTCTAAAAGTGAGGTTACCAGTGCTTGAGTCACGGTGGCCAAGCTATCCTTGCCCAGGAAAAGGGCACAGTCGATGCACCAACCAAAACTGTTAATATTATTGTTATTATTATTTTTTATTAAACATATGTACTACCTACTTGTCAAAGTGGCTTCTGAAAGGTTGACAAGTGTAAAACTGGTTTTTAAAAAAACATGATTAAATGTGCAATAAAGACAACAAACACCCACAATTAAAATGTACAATGAAACAAACCCATTAAAAGAGCACAGTCATTAAAACAGTTGAATCAGTGACTAAAACAAGACAAGAGGTTCAGGTCAGGAGATCAGGGGAATGCTTGTCAGAACAGATATCTCTTCAAGAGCTGGTAGATAGCCACACTTTTCCCTGGAGACCACCTGGGTCTCTGTGGGGCCAGTTGCAAATACTTCCACTCCAGTGGAATTTTGAGGACGCTGTCATCTGGGACCTGCATGTCCATGTTTCAAGGTGCTGAAAGGCAAAAGTAATGCAAGATATGTTTTCCAGAGGGCTAGGTGCATTAGTCTTTAGCAGCATTTCACTCTTATGACACTGTGTTTTTCAACAAACAAACTTTAAAGGCTTCTGAAATTTCCAAATTAGAATCCAACTCTTGGACAAATTCTATCAGTCTCAACATGAATAGAAACAAGGGTTTCTGGTCCCACCCCAGGTGTTCATTAACACAGCAGGTGGGGAATAATTGCCTTATCACCAATTACTCCTGAAAGGTCACTGTTCTTATTAACCTTTAATTGATATGTATTTGAAAAGCTGAGAATGACAGCGGATGGAGTGGACTCTAGTCTACAAAAGTTTATTTGTCTTTAAGGTGCTACAGGTTTTGCCTTGGTTGCCACTGGAGCAAAAGAGGCCGTGATCCTTGATTCAGACATAACACTGAGCCAGGGATTGTGGTTTGTTTCTCCCAGGCATGAGTAGGAAGAAACAAAACCAGCCCATTAACTTCATAATAACATGCTCGTGTTTTGATCCCAGGAAAAAGATGTTACGGTTCTGATCTGCTGATTTCCCAGATCATGGCAGTTGCAACTTAGGGCAGATCCCGCTTTTGTTCCATAGTTTTAAGAATTTCTTCTAAGGTTTTTGGGGGAAAGCTGCTTTGTTTCCCTCAGATCAGATGCTTTGCTGAGAATAAGCTCCCTGTAGCTTCCTACATGATGACCATATAATAGTAGTTCTATAATGTGTAACTACAGTGGTGCCTCAGGTTAAGTACTTAATTTGTTCCGGAGGTCCGTTCTTAACCTGAAACTGTTCTTAACCTGAAGCACCACTTTAGCTAATGGGGCCTCCTGCTGCTGCCGTGCCGCCGGAGCAAGATTTCTGTTCTTATCCTGAAGCAAAGTTCTTAACCTGAAGCATTATTTCTGGGTTAGCAAAGTCTGTAACCTGAAGCATATGTAACCTGAAGCGTATGGAACCCGAGGTACCACTGTATTACAAGTGTGTATAAAATAACAGAATTTCTGAGTAGTCAACCTTGAAAGCTTTAATTAAGATCTAAGAGGTTGTTTGCAGGGCTTCTCAAGGTCCTTCCCTGACTGAAGTGCTTTGCACTCATTCTCTTCCCTTTCCCCTCCCCATTCTCTGTATGCCTGAAGCTTCGTATTCATGGAATCATAGTAGTCAAAGCTGTTCAGTTGCTGCCGTCTCCCTGACAATTATTTCCAAGTCCTCCCTTGAACCTTGTTGATTAAAGAGCTTTTCTGAACATTTCCCTTGCAATCATTAGTTGGTAAGTTAGCAATAGTATCATCACTGTTGCTCTTCCACAAGATAAAATTAATTTGAAGCAATATGAGACATAAAGGGAGATACGGCTTGCCACTGTCATTGCAGTAACCTTAGTCATTGCTAGGTACGTTTTCATTTATTTCTAGACTCTTATATACTGGCTTTCTTTTTTGAATGGAAAGTTAAAGGCAATTCAGAACCATTGCAATAAGTACAACTGAAAAATCTTCAGCAAGTGGGAAAATGTTCCACAGAGTGTGGCGTCAGCAGTGTGTTAAAAGTGCATGTAAAAAACCACAAGGCCAAGCAAACCATTCTTCCAGCATGTCCTGGGCAGGGTGGGGGTGCTCCTTTTCAGTTTTTCTCCAAGAGACCTTCCTTGCTACTACCCAAAATCCACACCACCCAAATGCCTTCATTCTTGAAGGTCTCTCTAGTTGTCCTTTCCCTTCTATTTAGGTCATGGGTAGGCAAACTAAGTCCCGGGGGCCGGATGTGGCCCAATCGCCTTCTAAATCCGGCCCGCGGACGATCCGGGAATCAGTGTGTTTTTACATGAGTAGAATGTGTCCTTTTATTTAAAATGCATCTCTGGGTTATTTGTGGGGCATAGGAATTCATTCATTTCCCCCGAAAAATATAGTCCGACCCACCCCAAGGTCTGAGGGACAGTGGACTGGCCCCCTGCTGAAAAAGTTTGCTGACCCCTGATTTAGGTGTACACTTTTGGCCATAGTAGAGGCATAGGCTAATGCTGCACATCTGTGCGCATAGTAGAAACATTAGACTAATGCTGCAAATCTATGCACACATCCATGTGCATACATGCATGCAGTCACACAAACTGCTTTATGGGTAGCAAGCACAGTGCAATCCCATGGCACAGAGAGAGAGAGATAGAGAGAGAAAGAAAGAGAGAAGGAGGAAGTGAAGGTAACCTTGTTTTGAACTGTGCAGTGTGAGACCCTTGGTGGCAATTATCCTGGGCACTTGTTGTCCTTGAACATAGGTGGCTGCAGTCTCCGGTCTAGACTCAGGAGGTCTCTGGCATCTTGGTTCTGGAGTTCTCAGACATCTTGGGCTTGGGGGACTTGGGTTCAGCAAGTCCCGCTGAGTCTGTGCTCAGGTCCAGAGTCATGACAAATGGGAGCAGAATTGGTCATGCTTCTGTTTACTGGAGTGAAATATATTCTGGTTATTATTTGTCACCTGAATCTTACTGGCTGCAAAATCACAGTCTGCAGATGGCCATTCTGTTATAATCCATCGTTTCTTTTCAATAATATCTCCAAATGGATTAGGTTGAAGAATGAGCTGGGCAGTAAGTCATATACAGTGTAACACACTTTTTGGAAATGAGGTCTGTGTATTGTGTTACACCAAACCCAATACCTGCTGCTTTTGTAATCTGTTTGGCTTTGGTGTGATGCTGGGACATAGATGTGATACATTGCAGATTTATTTTTTTCCCTGCAAGTAAAGATGTATGAGTTTCTTACAGTTGCACACATCATCATAGGCAGCTGATGATCTTATGACTGCCTATTTGTTCTTGGGCATGATTGAACTTTTGGCTATTTTAGATCATCAGACTTTTTTGGGGGGGGGGATAATTGTTTATCACACCCTGCAGTTTCTACATTTTTTGACATTTACTGCCATATTTTTGAACATGATACTCAATGGTCCTGAATGGGGTAACTGTGCCTCTGAAGGACCAGGTGTGCAGCCTGGGAGTCATTTTGGACTCACAGGTGTCCATGGAGGCACAGGTCAATTCTGTTTCCAGGGCAGCTGTCTACCAGCTCCATCTGGTATGCAGACTGAGACCCTACCTGCCCGTGGACTGTCCTGCCAGAGTGGTGCATGCTCTTGTTATCTCCCGCTTGGACTACAGTGGTAACTCTGGTTACAGACACTTCAGGTTACAGACTCCGCTAACCCAGAAATAGTACCTCGGGTTAAGAACTTTGCTTCAGGATGAGAACAGAAATCGTTTATAAATACATAATATGATCAGTTGATGCAGCACAGTAGCTAAGAGATTGAGCCTACAACTCAGAAGTCGCTGGTTCAAATTTTGTCTCTGCCTCTGCCATCAACTCACACTTTCTGTAAGCTTCAGTCCCTCCTCTCTGTAATTTGGGGGGTCATAATTCTGACTTCCTTACAGTGTTATTGTTAGGATTAAAACTAAACCAGAGGTAGCCATCATTGTGCTCTCCATATGATTAGGAACTCCCATCATTCCCATCTGGCAGGGCCAGTGGTCAAAGATGATGGAAGCTATAGTCCAAACATCTGGCTGACACCTTATTGGATACCCCTAACCATGATAATGCATGTGCTATGAAAGCGCTGTGCAAATGCTAGGTGAACTAGTCTTTGGGCTTTTTCGGTAGTCTTCTGTGTTTTATGCCGATAACCTTGTAAACTGCCTGCAGAGTTTGAGAGAGCTAAATCTCTGCTCTTATCTCTTGATTTCTCCGCATTCCAGCTTTCAATATCCTCTTTTGGCCTTGCACGTAGACTGTTGCTTTAGTTTTCAAATATTGTGATCAACTTGTTCTTCTTTTGCATTGTGCCACAAAATATGTGGGTGTATGTCTACAGAGGAAGAGAGATCGGCTTTTGTGATATTATTAGCTCGCGATTCTGTGGAGTGGCCTTAAGATTATTGTTGTTTTTGGTCCTCACTAGTTTGTTAAAGAATGTCTGAAGTCTCATGAATTTGTGACAGTTGGTGAGTGGTGTTTGACGTAAGAAAGCCAATTGAGTGGGACAGCTTAGGGACACCAGTGGCATTTGTGATTTGATGTAAGTGATGTGTTATTTCTTTTTTAAAAATAATCCTTTGAGAGAGGGCTCTTTTATCTCTTTAAGTATAGCCAAAGGTGGTAGTGGTGGCTCTGACACTAAGGATAAACAGAATTTATGGCTTCATGGTGTCAGTCCATATTTTTGGCTGCTTGATGAGTCCATCCAGTGGTAGCTTGATTCTTGTGGGGAAAGAAGTCACGAGTAGTTAAAGAAGTCACGAAGAGGAACAATTCATAGGATTAAATTACAGTGATATTAAACATCAATATAAATAGAAATTATACTGCGTAAAAAAAAAAATGGCTTCAGTGCATGAGAACCTCCCAAAATCTGAAGCATTCGGAAATGCGGGGAGTGGGGTGGAGGTGGGAGTGAGGCCAAAATTTGACAACCTCCCCCCCAACCCTTCCACTGCCTTATCAAAGCTGGCCAGGTGAGATGCCCGGCTTTGGGGGGAGGAGGTGCAAGGCTTTGGCAAGGTCCTAGAGCATTCCCACCTCCTTCCCAAAGCGGGGAAAGCATTAGGACCTTACCAGAGCCCCCACACCTCCTCCCCAAAGTTCAGCACCTCACTTACCTGGCTGTGGGGGGCTTCAAATGTTGCAGAGGGCTACATGTGGCCCATGGGCTGCATGTTAGGCCCCCATGATCTAGGGGCTTGCTGTGGTCACAGCCAAACCATGCCCAGGTAATTTGGTTTATTTTCCCACTTGAGCTACCTGAAGCGGTGCACAGAAAAAAATATTGACAGTGAACATTCAGGAAACTTACCAAAACAATGTATTTTCTTTTCATGGTGGAAGAGGTCTGTTGTTGTTGTTGTTGTTGTTGTTGTTCCTAAGTAATGTTATGTTGACTTGTGAATTGCAAGGTTTAGCAGAAACCTTGTCTTAGCAGAGCAGAGGCATTTCTCAAACAGCAAGGGAGTATATACTTTTTGTACTCCCGCAGACTTTATGTGTGGTATTCCAAATACTACTGTGTTGCTGAAAGGCCCCTTGTGATGTTTGTTCTTTAGAACAGTATTAGAACATGCTTGTCTGCAACACAACAGCAATAAAACCTTTCTAAAAATAAGGCCCCTACAGACCCTGATTTCTGGCTCGTAAAATGAGAGCAGTAAGCTGAATTGGTAGCAACTGCATGACACCTGTATTCCAGTTCCTGAGCCCCTGAAAGTGATTAGGTGATATTTTCAATAATTTGATGCTGCTTGGCTCGCAGGAGGATATATTAGGGCAGTGCCACAGAATTAAATGAAGAAGGTTAGAAGCCGGCTTTCATTCACAGTCATGCCACACATGTTCTTTTATTCTCAACAGCCTTTCATGGAAGGAAAAGGGAAGCATTATGACAGGCAGTGCTCAGCTTGGTTCCGGTATTTGTTCACTTCGTATTTGTTGATGATTACAGGAAGAACAGGGCTGGTGTTGGATGCCAGGCGCTGGGCAGCTGCTGAGAACCATACCCCATCAGGAGGCCCATTTTCCAACATCTGAAGACTCTTGGCTTCCATGCTTGTTCATCTTCCCCCTCTAAGCATGCGAGCAGAGGCAAGAGTGAGGAGAAAGAGCAGTGATGCTCTGCAAGCATTGTGTTCTTCCTCTGAGCATTGTGTGGAATGGGTCCAGAGGGAGACCTGAGCAATAGTGATAATAGCAAGGGGGAAATGGGTCTACTCAGCACATCTTGCTGAATGGTCCCTCAAAACTTTGAACTGGTACTGGGAATATCATGCAGTGATCTTCATAGCAGTGACAGGCAGAGGGTAGATTAGGATCTTTTCTGTGAGACTTGGCAGTAGATCAACAAAGATGGCAGTTGTTTGACAATATATATTTTTTAGCACTTACTGAAGACCTCCCTCTTCCCAAAAGCCTTTTAAGTACAGGTCTTTTTCAGTCTGTCTCTGTACAGTGGTACCTCAGGTTACATACACTTCAGGTTACATACGCTTCAGGTTACAGACTCCGCTAACCCAGAAATAGTGCTTCAGGTTAAGAACTTTGCTTCAGGATGAGAACAGAAATTGTGCTCCAGCGGCGCAGCGGCAGCAGGAGGCCCCGTTAGCTAAAGCGGTGCTTCAGGTTAAGAAGAGTTTCAGGTTAAGAACAATTTCAGGTTAAGTACGGACCTCCAGAACAAATTAAGTACAGGTACCACTGTATTAGAATTGTTTTTAAAATGTTTCACTTCTTTTATTGCTTGTATGTTTGCTGCCTCTTTAGGGAGGAAGGACGGGATATGAATTTAATAAATACTGTAAATAAAAGACGGGAGTGGCTTTTTGAGTGACAGGACTGTGAGCTCAGTGTGGGTCCTAGAAACAAAATCCTGGGCTTGGCATGTGCTCAGATGCATTCTAGTCCTTAATTCTAAGAGGCTGTTTCTCGTGGCTGCAGCTGATGTATCTCAGGGTTTGGGTAAAAGTCAAGGCAGATCAGGAAGTCTGAAGTTTCCGACCCCTGCTTTAGTGAAGTATGTAATAGCAACAAACTCTATTGTATTTAGTCTTTGCAAATTTCTTCTGCAGTGAAACTTAAAAACAACAGCCTGGTCCTTTGCTTTACCTTCCTTGTGTGACAAATGGAACAGATGATGTTATCATATCAATTCTGTGAAGCTTAATCTGATTCCGGTCACACATGCTGACTACAGTAAGTTATTATTTATATTTTGGAAACAGAATCGCCTCTGAAAATCTCCCCCAGAATATGAAAGGAGACCATGCAGAAACGAAGGCAGTAGGTTTTAGCTGAATTGGAAACAGGATAAATAAGGAGTACTGTCTGATTGTATGTATTTCTCCTTCTGTCTTTCTCTTTCACCTACAATAGTGCTGCTTCTCTATACCATATTTTATATAGCAGCAGAATTTGTGTTTTGCAATGATCTGTCATTATAGACCCCTTGTCTTTCAGTGTGGGCAAGAATTACTAATTCACCTTGGCCTGTGCTCCTAGTGCCTTCCTGGAAACCAACTGAAACAAACAAACAAATCCCCAAATGCAAATCTAAGGTCTTGTTTTTCCAACACGTGGAAAGCATCGCAAGTTGGTTGCAGAAGAGTGAGTGCTCTTCAGTAGTGCACTGATATTAATAGATAAAAAGGCTCATTTTGTTCTAGGAAATGAAAGCAGGCTCCGTTCTGAAAGAAGCTTTTTTATTTAAGACTGGCAGGTGCACAATCCAGCTTCCCTTGCTCATGTTCAGTAGCACCTTCCCCAACACCAGCATACCTGGGGAGAAAAATAATTGCAATGCATATCTGGCATGGATAGCAAACTTCTCAGTGTAAGTGCAACATAGAGACTGAATGTGGCTCAGTCCATCTTAACTTGCTTCTTTCTATGTGATCTGTGCTTGTGGCTGTGTAAGCTAATCACACGACAGAGCAGACATGCTGTTGGCCATTTACCGCTGAGCTTTCATGTTTCTCCATGGATTACGTGAGCTGTGTGCTGCCCTCCCGCAGTTATGGTTGAGGGGAATAGCATGACAACAGGGTACCAGATTTTTCTCCACCCTGCTAAAATAGCCTGAACGTCAGTTTTTGTCTGTGTTTCTCTAAAGCTCATGGCCCTCACTAGGACAGGCAAGAGGCTTTTGAGAATCAGCAGCAATTCTCTGGGCCAAATAGACAGGAAGCTCCATCTTAAATATTAACATTGCCACATCCTGTTTTGTTAATCAACAAATAGCAAGGAACAGTTTCCGAGGTGTGAGGGTCCAGGCAACAGGTTGTAGGAATAAAATGAGTCTCGTTGGAATGCCGGCTGGGGGAGCACAGAAAGATGAAACACCATAAAATTGTAGAGTTGGAAGGAGGGATCTCAAGGGCCATCTAGTCCAACGCCTTCAATGCAGGAATCTCAGCTAAAGCATCCATCACAGATGTCCATCCAACCTCCTCCGAGGAAGGAGCTACACCTTCATCAGCACAACTGGACGCCTCCATCTGCCCCATCTGCAACAAAACACGTCTCTCCTATATTGGTCTCTGCAGGTGCTGTAACTCTCCAGTGGTTTGACTTCACCCCTGAAGGCACACTCTTCCGTTACCTCCCGAGCAGATAGATGCCAAGCAGTTGTTACAGGCAAAAGCAGGGCCAGAAGTGAAAATCAGTCCCGGCACTCTGGAACTGGCTGGCAGAAACCACAGTCATTACAGAAACGAAGGACCTGTTGACAAGCAAGCCCTTTTTTTGTGGGGTAGCCGTTGTGGATATGTGGATAGCCCCACCCCAGCTCCCCCCTTTGCTTATCACATTGGTACCCCAGGTTGGTCTCTGGCTCCTCTTTCAGTGAAGCAGTGGTCATCCAGTCCATCTGCCTAGTGAGCTTGCTGACCTAGCCTCAGACTTTGCCTGCACAAATTTCAGGCCCTCCTAGCAGGGTAGTAGAGCAACTAGAGTCCCAGATAGATTTGAGTGTGAATGTTGGGTGGGTTCCAAGTTTTTGGCATCAGCTGAAGACCTTATTCACCCTGACTTCTGCTGGATCTTAGTGCTGAGCTTGTTGGTTGTTAATTAACTCTGGCTATAAAATGATTGGTTGCTTTCCCTGTTTTTTATGATTTTTTTGGGTGTGTGTGTGTGTATAATATGTTATATGCTTGACTTTTAATTGCAACCTGCTCTGGGGTTGCTTTGCAATGGAGAAATATTTTAGATGCATAAAAATCCGTGTGGATTTACATTACAGTATCCTGCTTTCACATTCAAGCCCAACAGTAATCAATTGAGGACCAGGTTACCAGAAGTAGCACCTGCCTGTCTATAGACCTGCAAGATGACTTCCATCATCTGAAGAAATTTTACTCATGGCACCGCAGAATATCCCAAGGCTGGGATCCAGAAATGGGCATTTTCTCCCATTGCCCCTTAACTTCTGAATTCTCTTCCTTCTGCTATGCATGAAGCATCATCCACCAGTTGCTTCAGACACTTTGTAAAGACTTCTGTTTTTTGTGACATGGATTTTACTGGCCCATAAGGTTTATATTTTTATGCTACTGTTCCAGAGGTTTTTGATTACTGCCTAGAGATTTTTTCAGTAATGGACAGTTAAGAAATACTTTCCAATCAAACAAACAAACAAACAATCTGGCCAGTGTTGGAAACTGGATGTTGATCTGCCACAGCTTTGTTGGTATAATCCAGCACAGCTCTACTTTTGTGAGGTGTGTACAGTATGTGGGATAGGGTATGAGGGTCTAAAGGTGAGGGGGAAAGCTGCTAAGGGAAGTTTGACTTTTTCAGCCCACCCAAGCCCTGTGACTGGGCAACAGTTGGAGTGCCAGTATCCCCTCTCCCAGTTTATGCAACTTGGTTAGCTGTGGGCCACTTCTCTTTGGTTTACAAATGTGTGAGGTATTGCACATTACTTATTTACTCAGAGAACAGTAACTCCCAAGTAAGTCTCATGAAGAGTGGAGGCTCACTATGATGGACTTCAAGAGCCTAATACACCAGTTGTTCTGACACAGTTCACAGTATGTGTGTGCGCCTATTATTGTGTGCGGCTAATGGAAATACTTCAGATGGTAGAAGGTGGGTTTTCAGGACAAAATTCTTTTATGCTTGGCAATGATTTAAGGACCTGAAAAGAAGGAAGTCAGTGAAGTCACACCATCATCTTGGATGTACACTGTGTTTGGAGACATGTTGTTGATGCTGCTCACCTTTGCCTGTATCTATACCAATGAAACAATTGCTGAGCTACAACCCCCATTATCCTTGACCATGCTAATGGGCTGATGGAATTGGAGTCTGCAGGTTTCCATCCCTGCTTGTATGTGGGGTCTTGGAGCCTGCAAGCAATAAAACAGATGGTGTAAGAACCAGCAGACAATGGGGGAAGTTATTTCCCAAAGACAATGATGTCAGTGGAGCCATATATTAAAGTCTTGCAGTCTTTTGGTGTGCACCCACAACTTGGGGGACTCCTTGTTGTCCATGCTGGTATTATATGAAACCATTCTTTCTTCATTCTTTCAAGCACCCTTATTGGAGAGGTGTCTGGATTTGCAATGGCTGTTTACTATTAAATCCACCCCCACCCCAATAGGATGATTGGCGTGAATGAGAACTCAGATGTTTGCCGAGAGCTTGTGAACTGAGAAAAGACCTATCACTTCTTGACATTTAATTCTTAAGTCTGTTTTGATCTTTCCAGGATTTGGCTGCCTCTGTGTGTTTGTATCAAATCTGGGTCAGCTCCATTGATGTTATGAAGTTAAGAAACTTGGATTTGTGTTTCCAATATCTGCATACCTTTTAGCAATCTTTAACCAGCAGTAGGAAATGGTAGGGGATGATAAAGCAGAGTGGTGAATTTATCACTGTAACCTCAATATAAAAAGGTGTGGAGGATTCCCTGGTCCTGAATGGGGTAACTGCCCCTGACGGGCCAGGTGCGCAGCCTGGGAGTCATTTTGGACTCACAGCTGTCCATGGAGGCACAGGTCAAATCTGTGTCCAGGGCAGCTGTTTACCAGCTCCACCTGGTACGTAGGCTGAGACCCTATCTGCCTGCGGACTGCCTCGCCAGAGGGGTGCATGCTCTGGTTATCTCCCGCTTGGACTACTGCAATGCGCTCTACGTGGGGCTACCTTTGAAGGTGACCCGGAAACTACAACTAATCCAGAATGCGGCAGCTAGACTGGTGACTGGGAGTGGCTGCCGAGACCATATAACACCGGTCTTGAAAGACCTACATTGGCTCCCAGTACGTTTCCGAGCACAATTCAAAGTGTTGGTGCTGACCTTCAAAGCCCTAAACGGCCTCGGTCCAGTATATCTGAAGGAGCGTCTCCACCCCCATCATTCTACCCGGACACTGAGGTCCAGCTCTGAGGGCCTTCTGGCGGTTCCCTCACTGCGAGAAGCCAATTTACAGGGAACCAGGCAGAGGGCCTTCTCGGTAGTGGCGCCTTCCCTGTGGAATGCCCTCCCACCAGATGTCAAAGAGAACTACCAGATTTTTAGAAGACATCTGAAGGCAGCCCTGTTTAGGAAAGTTTTTAATGTTTGACGTATTACAGTATTTTAATATTTTTTTTTGGAAGCCGCCCAGAGTGGATGGGGAAGCCCAGCCAGATGGGCGGGGTATAAATAATTTATTATTACTACTACTACTACTACTACTATTATTATAACTGGCTGAGAGCCTGCTGGATCAGGACAGTGGCCCATCTAGTCCAGCATCATGATTTCACAGCGGCTAACCAGATGCCTGTGGGAAATCAGCAAGCAGAAAAACAGCACAAGACCACTCTCCCCTCCCATAGGGGTCAAAATATTCATGATTTCCACCACCACCACCACCACCCCATCCAGAAAAACAACAATGAATGTTCTATGTTCTAATATATTTTCATCTCATTTTATTTTCTGGTGGCTTGTGTCATCAGACACTCTTCTGTTGAGAGTCTCTTGCATATGTAGAGTAAAACTGCATGTTGCTTTTTTCAACATTAGACAGCTTTGCAAACAGATTACTACTGAGTGGGCGAATCATGTGAAGTTTCCCCAGAGGTATCTGACAGCACATCCTCAGCTGTGAAGTTTTGAAATGTTATCTTCAAAATACAGTTTCTTGAAACCTAGGTGTGTTGTTTTATTCTCCACACAGTCTGAGCCATTCACCTGCCACGTGCATTTAAAACACGAACAAACCCCATTGTGGAGTGCCTCCCTGCAGTTGAGATTTTAGTAGTTTCAACTTGGATTCTGTAATATTTGACCCTGAGTCAGGTCGGCTATGTGTAGATAGAAGCAGATCCCTCAATTGATTCAGCATCTTACAATAGCTTAGTAAATGCAAGTGGATAATAGGCAATATCCCCTTCAAGTAAGCATTGGGGAAAACATTTTTTGCGTGTGTGTGTGTGTGTGTGTGTGTGTGTGTGTGTTCTGGTGAAAGATACTCCCCTCCTTAGTATGGGATAATACCCACCTTGTTTTGAGTTGCAGCTGAAATCTTAAAAAACCCCACAACCCCCATTGAATACAGTGGTACCTTGGGTTACATACGCTTCAGGTTACATACGCTTCAGGTTACACACTCCGCTAACCCAGAAATAGTGCTTCAGGTTAAGAACTTTGTTTGGATGAGCAAACGACTTGGATGATGGACTCAAGGGCATCCTGATCAAATTTGCAGATGACACCAAACTGGGAGGGGTGGCTAACACCCCAGAGGACAGGATCACACTTCAAAACGACCTTGACAGACTAGAGAACTGGGCCAAAACAAACAAGATGAATTTTAACAGGGAGAAATGTAAAGTATTGCACTTGGGCAAAAAAAATGAGAGGCACAAATACAAGATGGGTGACACCTGGCTTGAGAGCAGTACATGTGAAAAGGATCTAGGAGTCTTGGTTGACCACAAACTTGACATGAGCCAACAGTGTGACGCGGCAGCTAAAAAAGCCAATGCAGTTCTGGGCTGCATCAATAGGAGTATAGCATCTAGATCAAGGGAAGTAATAGTGCCACTGTATTCTGCTCTGGTCAGACCTCACCTGGAGTTCTGTGTCCAGTTCTGGGCACCACAGTTCAAGAAGGACACGGACAAACTGGAACGTGTCCAGAGGAGGGCAACCAAAATGGTCAAAGGCCTGGAAACGATGTCTTATGAGGAACGGCTAAGGGAGCTGGTCATGTTTAGCCTGGAGAAGAGGAGGTTAAGGGGTGATATGATAGCCATGTTCAAATATATAAAAGGATGTCACATAGAGGAGGGAGAAAGGTTGTTTTCTGCTGCTCCAGAGAAGCGGACACGGAGCAATGGATCCAAACTACAAGAAAGAAGATTCCACCTAAACATTAGGAAGAACTTCCTGACAGTAAGAGCTGTTCGACAGTGGAATTTGCTGCCAAGGTGTGTGGTGGAGTCTCCTTCTTTGGAGGTCTTTAAGCAGAGGCTTGACAACCATATGTCAGGAGTGCTCTGATGGTGTTTCCTGCTTGGCAGGGGGTTGGACTCGATGGCCCTTGTGGTCCCTTCCAACTCTATGATTCTATGATTCTATGATTCTATGATTCTAGGATAAGAACAGAAATCGGGCTCTGGCGGCGCGGCAGCAGCAGGAGGCCTTATTAGCTAAAGTGATGCTTCAGGTTAAGAACAGTTTCAGGTTAAGTACGGACCTCTGGAACGAATTAAGTACTTAACCCGAGGTACCACTGTATAAGTCAGCAATCAACAACTCTGCTATTCTCTCCCCTGCTGACATGGGGCTATTCTTACCAGAATTAGACACTGATAGAGAAAAACAATAAAATCCCAGCAGTACTAGACTGTTGGCAAGCAGCAGTTCAGCCTCATCACATTTTATGGCAGGCATTCTGATGTTTGAATGAGAGAAGCTGCAGGATGGCAGCGGATAGCAGTTTCCAAATTCTGTAGCAGGCAGGAACTGCTGCTGCAAATGGCTTTCTATCTCCTAAAGAAAATATAAAACAGAATCTTTCATTTCCTTCTTCTGGAATATGTGCCTTAAACTGTGGGAGTTTGTTTCTCAGGGGTTGCTGATAACTTAGGGTCTTGCTCACCTTAGGGTCTTGCTCACATGAAACTTTCCCAGAAGCAGGATTAGTGGGGCTACTATAGCATAGATTAAAATAATTGATTTGCTTGAAAACTTTTATTTCTTCCAAATGTCTTTTAGCCTAGAGTACAGCCAGGGAAGCATTTTTAGCCTGAGGGCTGCAGTCCCTCCTGGACAACATTCCAAGCGCCACATCATCATCATTAATGATGATGATGATGATGATGTACACTGCTGAGACACTTTGGTAGTTGTGGCATATAAAGAGCTTAAATAAATATTTGAAAATATGCTACAAAATTGCAAATTTTAAATTTACTGTCCAGATTTTCAATCACACCCTGTCTCTGGCTAATTTCAAGTGCTGCCTGTAAAGTTTTGCTAAAGATCTTGAATGACTCTCTGCCACGTTACAGTGTTAAGACGAAGAATGAAGTCTTGCTTGTTGCAGAGACACTGGTGGTCAGTGTCAGGGCTGGAGTCAGACGCTGGTCAGCACGAAAGTCACAGGGCTCCATTGTCAGTGAAGTTAACTCTTCATTCAAGGAAACGGCATATAGCTCATCAACACTTCCTAGGAGGCCTTGCCCCTATGGAGCAGTTGCCAGGACTGGAGGTCCCTGCCTTCCACCCTTTCTAAGGCTCCTCCCAAATGTTTCCCAAGCAGTCTCAAACTATGCCTCTGCACCTCTGGCCTCTGTTCTGCTCACCTCATTATACTGCATGTTCTTGGAGACCAAGGGAGTGGGGTACTTGTCACAGCAGGAGAGGGAAGAGTCCTTGAATTCTGCAGTGGCCTCTTGACCCCCCCTGCTCTGCTTCCGCCTCAGAGTCTGAACTGCTCCCCATCAAAAGCTCTTCCTGCTCACTAAATCCTGTTGCCCCTTCAGCATCTGGCCCCTCCTCTCAATCCTCTCCCTCTGACCTCTCCTCTATGTCCCACCACCATCCCTTGGCTCTAAACATTTCTCCTCTGGGGTTTCCATTGAGGGTTCCCCGGCTGGTGCCTCCCACCACTCCTCTTGGTCCAGCCAGTCCCTGATAGTCAACTGCAGAATATTGCATCTGCAAAATCGGTTTTTTTGTTGCCAATTACTGACTGAGATCATAGTTCATATTCTAATAGGAATAGAAGCAGGGGTCAGCAACCTAAGGCCCATGGGCTGCAAGCAGCCCATGGGGGTTGTTTAACTGGCCCACGAGCCGCCCCTGAACTGAGCTGCTCACTCGCCGAGTCCCTGCACGCTGCACTAAACCGGCGCAGCATGGCGCAGGGGCTTGCTTTTGTGGCAGACACTGAAAATCACATCTGCGCAGACCCTGGAAATTGCGTGCACCCATAGAGGGATCTCCGCTGGAGTGAACCAGCCCAGGCAAGGTAAACCTTGCCGAGCCCTGAATTAGAGGAAGAGAATGGCAAGTTTTCTCCGGAGTTGTCCTATACAGAGATTCACAACTGCAGTTGTGTTAGGTAAAGATATATATTTTTTTGTTTGTACAGGCCCTGATGAATTTGAAAGGTCAACAGTGAGGCTGCTATCTTTCCTCTCTTTATTTCTCCTCGTATAGCCATTGTCATTAGTGGAGGCGCTGTCGTGTCAGCAATCTCTTGTAAAGAGTGAATACGATGTCTTAAGAGGATACAGGAAATCATATTCTCATGTAGGCCTGGGGAAACGTATGGTCACGCAGTCACAAGTTCTCTCTAAACACAGTAGTGAGAGAGAATTGTTTTAAAACAATGGCAAATGGATATGGAACTCCTGTTAGTAACTCTCACAAGCACAAATGGTTGGAAATGTCATGGAACAGATGACCTTTAATGAAAAAGTCCTGGGATGGGGGTGATATCTCTCTCTCTCCCCCTCTCTCTCTCCCTCTCTCTCTCTCTGTGTGTGTGTGTCTGTTGCAACTTAATGATGGAGAAATATCATATCTGGTTACAGCAACAAGAATAGTTTGTGTAGGACATTGGAAGCAACCTGCTAATATTGTCAAGCATCCCTTCTCTTCCCCGTTGTCTGGCATGGCCATGAGGAGCTGATTGGAAGCACCCACTTTCAGATTTTAAGTCAACTGTTGCTTCTTGAAACAAGTCAATGTCATATTGTGGTTTTGCTCCATCCCAGGTGGCGGCCTCAGCTTGACAGAGCTCTGGTCTAAGCAGCTTGCCTCTGCTTGCTGCTGGAGACAGAAGTCTGCTGCTATGACTCTTCGGCCTGAGCGCCACGTAGAGTGAGCCAGAGAGTTACCTGCTTTTCTTTGACTTTGCCATGTTGGAACTTGACCTCTGATTTGCTTGACTTTGCCTCGCCAAAACTGGGATCACGCTTATCATCTCCCCGCTTAGACTGGAACCCAGTCAAGCTGAGACCACAATCTTGTATAAGTTTCTTATAAAAGAGACATTTCTTGATTTCCCCACCTCAAGAAACGTTCAGGTAAATAATAATTATAATGATGATTAGATGTATTTGTTCTGTGTATATATGGAAAGACACACCGTGTTTCCTATTTCAGCATTTCAATATTTGAATTGCTCAAAGAATTTTTTAAAAATCAAAGAAAAATATTCTACAATAGAGCAATAAGCAACTTCCTAGCAGCAAGGTATCTCTTGCAAATTTCAGATCTCAGGATTTAGTTTCACCAGTTCTGTGGACCATGAATAATTCATCTGGCTGTTAAAAATACATGCTGATTCTTGGATCAGTCTGTTTCCAGGCTATAGTTAATTTATGGATTTATTTCTTGAAGGAATAATTCAGATTTGGGCTGACAGATCTTTAAAAACTCAGATAATATCATCGTTTTATTGAGGATGAAGGGGGTCCTTTACAGAGTCTGATATGGATTATATAACCAAGTACAATAATGGTTAGTATAATGCTAAGATATCACCTGGATGTAATTCAAAGGAGAGAAGCACCAACACTTTTACATTCTTTATTAAATAAATATTATGCCAGTATTATAGGCAGCATGGCAAGAGTTAATCTCCGTGCATGAGAGGAAAAAAAATAATTGGGCTAAAGTGAATCCCTGTGGTAAATTTTATTCTGATTTATTTCGTTTACTTAAGGCCGAATTAAGTGAAAACAGCAGTTCATTGTTAATTTTGCCTCTTCCTCCCTCCCCTAAGGTCATATATTATCATTTTATAGCTTGCTTTATCAATTTGTAAAAGATACCCAGAGGGTGATAATAAAACATTTTAAACAAAGACAGTTGAACAACAAAATCTTAAGCAAGGTAAATTAGGGGGAAATCACATAAAACACACAAATACAAATGACAGGTAACACAGTGGATTCATTATAAATTGGTGGATTAAAATCATTCAAAATAGGGAAGCCAAATCTTAACCAGACACATATAACATATTGATAAGGGTGCCAAGGCTAGTCTCTCTCTCTGGAGTGCATTCCACATGAGGTGCCTCTAGGGAAAAGGACCTCTCTCCAGTGGCCACCTGCTTCACCTTAGTTCTCAGACAAGTTCATGAAAGACAAGACAGTCTTTCAATGCACTCCAGACCCAAGCTATATAGAGTTTTGAAGACCAGAGCAAGCACTCTGAGTTATAACCAGAAACAAATAAGATGACTGTGAAATTTTCAACCCTGATGCCCTAATGCCCTGGCAGCCAGTACCAGCCAATCTGGGTGCTGTGTTATGCAGTTTATATTTCTGCAGGATTTTTCAATGGTGTTTCAGATATATACGTTTTCACTTAAACGCGCAATGACTTGGAACGTAACCCCTGTGTGAATTGGGAGTTGCCTGTATAACATGTCGTGATAGCCCTTTCTTGCGTGTGCAAAGGAAGTCAGTGTAATGAAGAGTGTGGCTCAGAGTGCTCCTCCATGAAGTTCACTTCCGTATGTTTCTGAGCACAATTCAAAGTGTTGGTGCTGACCTTTAAAGCCCTAAACAGCCTTGATCCAGTATACCTGAAGGAGCGTCTCCACCCCCATCGTTCTGCCCGGACACTGAGGTCTAGCGCTGAGGGCCTTCTGTCAGTTCCCTCGCTGCGAGAAGCCAAGTTACAGGGAACCAGGCAGAGGGCCTTCTCGGTAGTGGCACCCGCCCTGTGGAACGCCCTCCCACCAGATGTCAAAGAGAAAAACAACTACCAGACTTTTAGAAGACATCTGAAGGCAGCCCTGTTTAGGGAAGCTTTTAATGTTTAATAGACTACTGTATTTTAATATTCTGTTGGAAGCTGTCCAGAGTGGCTGGGGAAACCCAGCCAGATGGGTGGGGTATAAATAATAATAATAATTAATCATCATCATCATCATCATCATCATTATTCATAAATTTGCCTTCTTGAAGCTGCCATTCTGCATGGTCTGCAGAAAGTGGATAGGCTGCTTCCTAATACTAGCACTCAGGCCAGTGAAGCTGAATGGTGGAAGATTCAGGACAGGGGGGAAAAAGATAATTCTTCTTCAGCCTACACATAATTAATGATGGAATTCACTCCCAGAAGATGTAGGTAGTAATGACAAGCAATTTGGATGCCTTCGAATGAGGATGAGGCAATTTCATAGAGGATGAAGCTTGCCACTAGCCACTGCTTGAGGCAGTCTGCCTTTGAATACCAGCTGAGCATTGCAAGTGGGGGGGCAAAATGCTGTTGTGCTCAAGTTCTGCTTGTGAGCTTCCCATTGGCGTATTCTAGTAACGAGGACTGCCTTTGATCATCGGTCTTCAAAGAAATTGGATTAATTTGTAATATAACAGTAGATGCAGTTCCTTTGTTTGCTGTGCTAGGAATAATAGATCCATCAAATCAACATTTATCTCACTGGGATATGTTGACATCTTTGCTGCTGGCTTCTGGTGTTCTGCAACAGACCTGACAGTAGAATCATGGTATACTCAGGTGCAGTCCATTGCTGCGGCCGATAAATTGGCCTGCTGGGTAAGGGTGTCCAGAGGTTAGATGAGTCCTTTATCATCAATCAGTTGTTAGTCCACACTTTCCCAGTGCAGTGGGGTGGTGGGGTGGGAGAGCCCCAAATCCACATTGATTGTGTAACCAAACCCTACCTGCAAAATTGCAACCATCAGGAAGTGGCCTTAGTGTCATGTACGAAAATGCCCTTAGAGCAACGTTACATTATTATATGGCAATAAAGTCAGGTCTGCCATCAAATGTACCTCTGGAGATACATCTGGCAAACCTGTATCATGCATATGCTTCTTAAAAACACATTCGTTGCATTCACATGTTACATTTCTAGGTGTATACTTAAAAGAAATGTGGGAAGAGGCCTTCAAGGGCTTTGGGGGGACTGTGCATAACGGCGTGTCAAGTAAATGTGTACAGCTTCAGTTCTCATATTCCCTTTTTTTATCTGGAGGCTGTTGTACTATCTCCTTGACATAAAAATATGTGCAATAAATTATTTAGATACTGTTTGTCAAGAGAGGGGCTTTCTTTCCCACACATTCTCCTCTGTCTCATTTTGTCGCTTTAGATGGTGATGTTTTTGGAAAGCTGATTTAATACTGTCATTTGCTAGCCTGGTAATTTTCGTCTTTTTGCCATGTGCATGTATTTTTTGGAAGGGGTGGGGAAACGGGATGGGAGGGGTGGCATTTGTCCTTTACCAAGCACCCTCATTTGTCTTCTGCAGAAACGATTGCAAATTATAATTCTGCATATTAAAGAAGCAGCTGTGTTATCCTTGAAATCTCAGATTTCACCATGCAAGTAGCTTCTAATTATTTTCCGAGTGAAAAGGTTCAAAGTAATCTGAACAAGGTTTGTTTTTCGGTTTGTACTCTGTAACTAGGCATAATAAATGGGTCAGCATCATTATGAGTTGCACACACCCCTTCAATTCTATACACAAAGGAAGTCGATTTAAGACTTTCAGGGATTCGATAGAATTTTTCAAAAACAAAGGGCTTAATGAGTCCTTGTAGCTCATAAAATGAATGCTTGAGTCCTCAATGTGCTGGAAAATGAAGATGGTGTAAAGCAGATAAGCATTTTTTAAAGCAAAAGAAGGAGGGATATAATACATTTCTGTGTATTAACAAAAGAAAAACAGCCCTCTTTCAACACTTTGGTCACATGCACACCATACATTTTAAAACACATGTTTCCCTCCAAAGGATCATGGGATCTGTAGTTTGTTATGCATGCTGGGAATTTTAGGTCTTTGAGTGGTAAACTAGTTCCCAGCACTCTTGGAGGGAGACTCATAACTGTTAAAGTGGTGTAAATGTGCTTTAAAGGTATGGTGGACTTCAGAACATGAAATGGTTTGGGGAAAACATGATATAAATTGACTGTTTGGTTGAGCTGAAAGGCTGCTTCACACATTGCAATGTTCCTAAACAACATGTGGAGAGAGATCTTTTGGACTTACGAATGTCATCCTGCTCTGAATTACATTGCTGTTACTAACTTTGCTGGGTTTTTCTTAGAATTGTTGCAAATGTGATAAAAAATTGAAAAATCAATAAAAAATATTATTAAAAAGTATGAATACAGAACAGTGAACAAGTACCCTTGTTAGAGAGTTGTGATTGGCTTCAGCTACCACTGATTGTATACTTCGTGGCAAATCCTGATTTTCTGTTCAGTAATGTGTGATTACCCTTAATATGACCCTTAATTCTCTGGCTCTTTGCTGCTACTTCTAAGAACTTTTGGCAAATGCTGTTTGTTCTGCTGCTGCAGGTCATGAGAAGGGGAGAAAGGGACTGCCTAGGCAGTTCTGTTGGATGAAAATCTCTCTGTCTCTCTCTTTCTCTCTCTCTCCTCTCTCTCTCTCTCTCTCTCTCTGTGTCTGTCTGTCTTATCTATCTATCATCTATCTATCTATCTATCATCTATCTATCTATCTATCATCTATCTATCTCTATCTATCTATCTATCTATCTATCTATCTATCATCTATCTATCATCTATCTATCTATCTATCTATCTATCTATCTATCTATCTATCTGTCTATCTATATCTATCTATATCTATCATCTATCTATATCTATCTATCATCTATCTATCTATCTACCTATCTATCTATCTATCTATCTATCTATCTTTCTATCTAGCTATCATCTATTTATCTATCATCTATCTATCTATCTAGGGCAGCGCTCACACAACTCTGATAATGTGTCTTATTTTAGAAGAGTATTTGTGTTTGTGTGTGGAGTTCCAGCTCTTTAATTACATACTGAAAGCAACCATAATGCAATGCTGATTGCTTCTTCAAGCAAGAAATGCCTTTATTTTCCCTGGGTTGTCCTTTGCATACGCCTGTACCTGAACATAATCTTTAACTTGCACTGTCAACCACTGTAAGAAACAGAAAAAATTATGAATGAAGTAATGGTAAAGAAAGATCACTGTTTTAATAACAGAGGATAATGCTGGGCTCAGCAAGATTTACGTTCATTCACTTAATGAGGTCACAGAATCAAGGCAGTGTGTTCTCCAGGAGCAGCATGAAATGATAAGTTTCACCTTATTCCATTAGAGGGTGGAATTAACCTCCCTGGTAATTTTGTCGTCATTGGACTGTCACGTATTCAGCAGCCATAAAAATGCTTCCCTCCCTCTCTTGTCAGCTCGCCTAATATATATGCAGGGGAGTTTTTGGTTACCAAATTGCTGCTCAGTTTTCCCTTTGACATGTGAACATTTTCAGGAGCAGAGCATATCCGCCTTGACATAAAGCAATCACAATGATAGGTTCTTCCCTTTTCTCAGAATAGTTGACCTGACATTCTTCCCTGGGAGACTTGGTCTTCCTCCTTTCACTAGAACAGAAAAGCAACCGGCAAGCACCTGCTTTTCATTGTGCTCTCCTCTTCTTGAGTTTTCGCCTTATGCAATGAATTTTTTTTAATTTTAAAAATCATTTGTACTTGAGTGAAAAGCTGGTGCTCAGCAGCAGCTGTTATTCCAAAGGGGTTTCACTGCCAAACAGCTGAAATTAGAAATGAAGAGGCGCTATTAGTCAGTCTTGCTCGCCTCTTTCAGAGTGTTCTAATAGAACTTTATTAGTGATGCCAATGCTTATATAGTTAGACCAGAGGGACTTCCTTCAGTAGAGTTTCTCAGAATCAAATGCAGGGGTCAGTGTGAGTGTGGTTGTGTGTGTAAGAAAGCAACAACAGCTGGCTTATTTTAAGTCTTTATCAGTCTCTTGAAAGGGCAGGCAACTCTGTGTCCTTTGGCTACCGGTAATTAAAAAAGCTATGGCTCACTAGAAGGACAGATCCTGAATCTGAGGCTCCAATATTTTGGCCACCTCATGAGAAGAGAAGACTCCCTGGAAAAGACCCTGATGTTGGGAAAGATTGAGGGCACATGGAGAAGGGGACGGCAGAGGACGAAATGGTTGGACAGTGTTCTTGAAGCTACTAATATGAGTTTGACCAAACTGTGGGAGGCAGTGGAAGACAGGAGTGCCTGGCGTGCTCTGGTCCACGGGGTGACGAAGAGTTGGACACGGCTAAACGACTAAACAACAACAAATGGCCTTTTAAGCAGTGGGGGGTTAATTGTTTTTGTTTGTAACTATTTTATGGGTTTTTGTGTTTTTATACCTGTAATCCTCAGATGAAGGGTGGTACAGTTGTGCCTTGGTTCTTGAACAGAATGTGTTCCAGGAGTCTCTTCGACTCCCGAACTGTTCAAAAACCAAGGCGTGTCTTCCAATTGGGTGCAGGAACGTCCTGCAGCCAATCAGAAGCCATGGAAACTGTGCCAGATGTTCGGCTTCTGAAAATTGTTCAAAAACTGGAACACACACTCCCGGGTTTCAATTGTTTGGGAGCCGATTTGTTCAGGAGCCAAGGCGTTTGAGATCCAAGGTACAACTGTATAGAAATTTTAATCATCACCATTGCCTATGCTGAACTTTTGACCAGTTTTCAAAGGCAGTCCACATTTAGAGCAGGAGTGCGAAACCTCAATTTCATTGTACTGATTGCATCAGGAACTACTGGCATTGTCAGGTGTTTGCTGTGATGTGCACACACTGGCAGTGGTCACACTGGCAGTGGTCACACTGCTGACTCCCTGGGTCCTCTCTTTGCCATTGCTACTGGTTCATCTGCCATCTTCAAATCGTGAGAACAAAAACAAGGAGAAGGAGCCTCTGTTTCCTTGTCCTCTCATTCTGGACAATGGTGCAGATTGAGCTGGAGCAAATGAATGAGCTGTGAGTCATGGGGCGGGGGGGGGGGAGGAAGCAACTCTTGACAGAAGACATCTCCACCCCCATCGCTCAGCCCAGACACTGAGGTCCAGCTCCGAGGGCCTTCTGGTGGTTCCCTCACTGCAAGAAGTGAGGTTATAGGGAACCAGGCAGAGGGCCTTCTCAATATTGGTGCCTGCCCTGTGGAATGCCCTCCCATCAGATGTC
The DNA here is from genome assembly GCF_964106645.2 of Podarcis pityusensis. Taxonomy (NCBI): domain Eukaryota; kingdom Metazoa; phylum Chordata; class Lepidosauria; order Squamata; family Lacertidae; genus Podarcis; species Podarcis pityusensis. Next base: position 17,630,647 of record NC_138037.1, on the reverse strand, counting down.
AACTATCTGACTTTTATAAGACACCTGAAAGCCGTGTTTAGGAAAGTTTTTAATGCTTGATGTTTTATTGTGTTTTTAATATTCTGTTGGGAGCTGCCTAGAGTGGCTAGGGAAACCCAGCCAGATGGGTGGGGCATAAATAATAAATTATTATTATCATTATATTATTACAAGGGCCAACTAAGGGTGCCTTGCCCAAGGATTCCCCAAAATTTGGAGCCAACACTATCTGGGTGTGACCCGTTGGTCTGTTTAGTCCAGGAACTTCATATCAAGCAGTATCCATAGCAAGGAACTCATCAAAGGCATTATCAGTGCAGAATGTTTGTGCACAATTTTTTATTCCTGCTGAGAGGCATGCATAGGCTGTCTGCAAGAATAGAATTTTGATTGCTGCTGAGAGGAGTGAGCAAAGGATTATATAACTCCAGCTGGTATTTGTTTAGGCTGTAGAAATCTAGGGAGACAATTTGAGAATATGTGCTGGAACAAGAACCGTACAAAAATAGAATTTAAAAATCACTTCCAGAAAAGTAGCATGGATTCGTTCTTGGGTACAGAATGCTGTCATGTGCGCATGGCATACCAAGTTGAGGAAAGGGCAAAGTCTGTAGTAAAGAGTCTACTAGTTGCTGGGACTGGTGAGCAATACTTTCTAGAAGTACTTTTTGGCATTGATGAGTAATCTTTGGCCCTCCAGATGTTGTTAGACTCCAAGTCCCATCAGCCTCAGCCATTGTGGCCAATGGTTAGGGATGATGGGAATTACAGTCCAAAACATCTGGAAGAAAACAGGTTCCTCACCTCTGATTTGCAGTTGGGGGATATTACCTTACCTGCTCTGGGCTGTTGGTGGTCAACCACACCAGCAAGGAAGTCTTTCATCCTCCTGCCACTGCTTCTGCATGACCACAGACAGGTAGCGATGAACTGACTGAATCCCTGCTTGATAACCAAATTAGGGCAATAGGCGCAGGTCAGAGTTTGCTCATATTGTCAGGGTGAGCTGTAGGTAGCTGAGTTGAGCCAGGGAGTTGTGGGATCTTTAAAGCCCCAAATACTTAGTCCCCAAATATCGGAAAAATCGCCTCCATTCCTACAGATCTTCTAGGGCACTGTTTCTCAAACTGGGGTCTCCAGCTGTTGACAGACTACAACTCCCATCATCCTGCTAGCTAGAGATGATGGGAGTTGTAGTCCAACAACAGCTGGAGCAACACTGCTCTAAGGTGCAGGTTCCAAAGATCTCAGGAGCTCTCTAGTGTGGCTGCCCTTGTTCTGTGGAAGAGTATTTCTGTTGAGATAGAGCAGGCACCTATTACCTGCACTTTCCCTAAACAATTGAAGATCTTTTTTCGTCCCAATAACCCTTCCAAGTTGGAGGAATAGGTCTTTGCCATGGGTGACTACTTGGTGTTGTTGTTTTTTTAATTTATCTGCTGCTGTTACTTTGTCTGTTGAGGGTTTTTTTTAGCTGTTTTATTGCATTTGGTACATCTCCTTGAGATGTGCATGAAAAGCGATAAACAATAATATACAGTGGTACCTTGGGTTAAGTACTTAATTCGTTCCGGAGGTTCGTTCTTAACCTGAAACTGTCCTTAACCTGAAGTCCCACTTTAGCTAATGGGGCCTCCTGCTGCCACTGCGTGATTTCTGTTCTCATCCTGAAGCAAAGTTCTTAACCTGAGGTAATATATCTAGGTTAGCGGAGTCTGTAACCTGAAGCGTATGTAACCTGAAGCGACTGTAACCCGAGGTACCACTGTAATAGTTGGCATTGGGATTTAATGCAAGTTATGATTTCTGCTCTTCTTACAATTATTTAGGAAAAGCACATCATGAGTCAGATCACATTAGATTATTCCTCAGGAGTAACTTTGAATCTCTGGTTATAATATATAAAAATATAAACTCAGCAAGTGCTCTTAAAATCCATTGTGCTCTTTGTACCTGAGTCATGACTATATCAAAGGGCAGGCTTTTGAGCCGGAAGATGAACCTCCACCCCTTTCCTGGTCCTGGAAACTTGAAGTGGCATTCCTGCTTTCTGCTTGAAAGTGCTTCGTTTGTTAACAGGAGTTGAGTGCAAGCCTGGCCCATGTGAAAGTATCAGAAAATAAGTCTGAACTTTCTCTCCAAAGTGTCTGTGTGCATTCTTGTTTCTTCAGCTTGTTTCTGTAACATTTTGTGATAAAACCAGGCAGCAATCACTAGTGTTTCCTATTGCACACCCAGGGAAGCTGTGATGAGAATTCTTCAGAAGCAGCTAGTTGCTAGGATACCTGGCCTTCATTCTTTTTGTGGCTGTCTCCTTCCTGTGCACTAATGAGTTTAAGGAATTTCTCTCCCTTTCTTTAAAATGATGCCAGTAGGCTTTCACTTTTTCATTCCACCTCACTTGCATAATTATTTTTCTGGTCACTGTTTTTAAAACCTTGCGTCCCTTAAGTGAGGGATTGAGAAAATTTGGAACAATACATAACAAGCTTATTTGCTAATATGTCACATTTACTAATGAGCCACCAAGAGGCAGTTCTGTCCTGAGTGCCTTTGAGGATCAGAGTATATATAGAACTGGACTGAGTGAGTACTGGAAGTCTTCTGCTTTGGTCACTGACCTCTGATTGGAAAGTTTGCAGTCCCTGAAAGTTTGCAATCGTACATTTCCCTGAAAGCATAGTGCATTTTTAATAGGCACAATCTCATGCCAACTTTTTCCAAACAAGATAAATGGCTTCTGTTTTGACCTTTGGCATGAACTTAAGGAAATGCCTGGCAGTTTGATTTGTGTGCCTAAACCATATAATAAGGTGATTTACAGCTGTTTACATCATGATTGCCATCCTTGCCTTGCCACCTTTTTCCCATCTATCCCTTTTCTGTACCTTTAACATCAGGTGATAGTGTGCATACCCGTGCTTTGAAATAAAATTCTCAGGCTGACTTCTCCTGTGAAAGGCAAAAGAACAGATCAGACTGGTCCCTTCCTCCCCAGTTAGTTTGCAGATCACCCTAATGGACGGCACAAATGAGAGGACCATTTTCTCACATTGCCCTGCATTTGCTGCTAAGTGTATATTCAACAGGGAACTGCAGCTAGTCCGGACTTCCTGGGGACCATAGGGACACCTGTGTTCGAAAACACTCATTTGCCAAAGTCACATGCTTCTCCTTTTAGGTGCGCTCATGAAAACATAATGTATGAAGACGTCCTGTATCATTTAGAGAATCATCCAGCAAGTAAATTGGGTGTTCATTCCTGCCCAAGTTGGCGAATCCCCGTCTCTTCCAATTCATTTCCCAATTCTTCCTTGTGGACATGTCAAGGAGAAAACTGGGACAATATCCCATTCTCCCCATGCAGTGAGCCTTTTACATGGAGAAGCGTTCAGACATGTAAACCCCGCCCCCACGCAGTATAAAGTGGTACAGTCCAGAGCAGACTAGTAGCAGGTATTATTTCTGCATGCTTGTGTGAATCCACAGTAAGTCATGGCTGGCAAAATAAATTATGTGATGTGGCGTTGATGACCTCAGCATTTGCTTACCTCTTGCAAATGGCAACCAGTGAAGTGGAAAAGGGTCAGGGAAATACTAAGTGGGATGATGTTGGGTCACAAGCCTTCTTCCACTATATATTACTGGGGAGATGTGGGTCAGCAGCCATGTGTCCCTCATTATTTCTAGTGCAGGCCTGTTAAGCAGCATAGATTACACGGAACTCAACAGCTTGCTACTGTAGAGGGAGTAAACTGAGATTCTTAACAGCTTTGACTCTTACCATAATAGTGGGGGTATTCAGAATGGGTCTGCCTTTAATACCACAGAGCCTAGGGCTTGCTGATCAGAAGGTTGGCGGTTTGAATCCCTGCGACGGGGTGAGCTCCCGTTGCTCGGTCCCTGATCCTGCCAACCTAGCAGTTCGAAAGCACATCAAAGTACAAGTAGATAAATAGGTATCGCTCCAGCAGGAAGGTAAATGGTGTTTCCTTGTGCTGCTCTGGTTCACCAGAAGTGGCTTACTCATACTGGCCGCATGACCCAGAAGCTGTACTCTGGCTCCCTTGGCCAGTAAAGTGAGATGAGCGCCGCAACCCCAGAGTCGTCCGTGACTGGACCTAATGGTCAGGGGTTCCTTTACCTTTACCTTTACCTTAATACTTAGCTGCAAGTCAGCCATTAAGCTGGTGGGAGGTAGCTGGGGTACCTTCATTGACTTGGCTGCTGTGTGACTAGATTGGAAATGAGCTATTGAAAACCACCCTTATTCTTTCTCCTCTCCTGTGTGTGTTCCTCATACATAGGAAGTAGATGTAAGTGGAAATGCATCTTTTTTTAAAATAATATTTATTGATGATTTTAAGATTACAAAGAAACAAAGAAAAAAAGTAGACAAAAAGAGAAATTAAACAATACAAGTCAATAAAAACAAAAGTCAAAGAAAAAAACAAATCACACAAATACATCAAAATCAAAAAGCAAAAATAAACAAAAAATTTAAAAACAAATCCAATATTCCCAAATCTTTATCTTTCATTAACTTGTTTCATGGACCTCCTCACACCTCCCTTTTTTGTATTCTAGTTATTAATTATCTCAGCAAATCCTTTCCATCTTTCATAATATTCTGTCATTAAATTACCTTAATCTATTTTAACCTTATCTTACCATAAAAAACCCTAAAACTTAAAGCTTAAATCTTATTTATACCCATTTCTCATAACCATAACATATTCTTACATAATTCTTTTAAACATTTCTGCTACAGCCAAATAATTTCGTTCCAACATTTTTCTAATACTCATTAATTTTACAAAACTTTCCTAGATAAATTTTTTAAAACTTTCTTCCAATCTTCATCCAACGTCTCTTCCTCCTGGTCTCAGGTTTTGTCAGTCCTTTCTATCCCATCCATCTAGTTCATCAACATGGTAACCTTATATCCGAGGCTCTTAAATATCTTCCATGTCCCTTCCACAGGTCTTCTTCATATTTATACCTGTACTTTACTTTGTCTTCTGCTCCTTTCACTCGTGGAGACTCCAGCTTGACAATATTTTTGTCCCTTCTCGACAGATCAGCCCCTTTTCCATAGTCAACACTGAACTCCATGTGGTATTTAAAAGCATGTTTCAAGGTCCCTCTAAAGTTAAGGACCCCCACAACTCCGAACTCCTCCCGGCCCAAAGCCAGACTTGAAAGGTCAAAACATCCCTGCATACGGGGTCTATCCAGCCCCCCATCTCCAAGCCAAACAAGACTCTATCTCTCCAAATCTGGCTTTTTCCAGGTTCATTTGTCAAATCCAACAACTCATGTTCCTGCTGGGCCACAGTTCCCTCCATCTCTGCCTCCCGGGGTCCAGCAACAACCTCCTCCCTCATCTGATCTGTCAGAGCACACTCCTGGATTAATTCCTGAGTGGGTTCTATATAGGTACCCACTGCCTGTCCAAAATTTCCGATCGCAACAGTCATCAAATCTGTCTTCTCATGTAACTGTTCCAATAAGGCACTTGTCTTGCAGAAGGCAAGCACCAGAGCCTCCGAGTACATTCTTGTTCAAGGTCAGAGTCTAATCCCACGATCTTAATCTATTGCAGCTGCACAGCTCCCAGTTCGGATTTAATAACAGTTTCGCAAGCTCCCTCTAGGGGAAAAAGCTTCTATTTGTATCCATCTCTTTTTTTTCTTTTAAAAGCAGATCTAACAACAAAGTTTCCTTTTTCATATATTTTGTCAATATTTTGTTCCTTTTAGATGCGAAGGGGAACAATGGAATCAATATGTTTCTCTTCTTTTAACTATCTGTCAAAAACGTTTGTCTATAGTCAATGAACTTCCCGAGGGCGTCTGTCCTGACACCCCGCTCCCAGGTTCAAGACGGTGGAAAATTGCTTTTCTTTACTCTCTCTTCTGCAGGTTTAAACAGTCCAGAAAAAATTTTCCCCTCTTCTCCTGCTTCCAAGGGGGGTTCAGTAATTTTAAATGATGAAAATTGGTCCTTTACAGACGACTTTCTAAACTCCAGCTTACCGTGTCTTTGCTTTAATCTATCTACAAAAGGGGAAGGCAGACTTCCTGTTTAGACCTTCCCGCTTCAGTGCCAAATTGAAAGAAATTTCTTAATCCAATTTTCCGTTCTACTCACGGGCAGTTATTTAAAATTCAATTGTCCACAGGAAAAAGTCAGCGCTCTCCGGCAACAGCAATGCGGCTTCACTCCGTGAAAGAAGCAGTCGATTCAAAGCACCGCGCCACTCACCCCACGTCGCTCCGGATCCCCGAAACCGGGGTTCCCCACGAGTGGGGGGGGGGCGCAAAGGTGCCAGCTGAATCCCATGTCCACAGGCTTCTCCCGCCTGTGGTTTTTGATGGGTCTCCGCCTCGCCGTGGCGGTTCAGACCCTTTTTTCCACGGAGCGGATTCCTCCCGATCGGAGGAAATCCGCCATTGCCAGAGGCGCCAACCCGGAAGTCCGGAAATGCATCTTTTTTGCCCATATATGCTAGGTTAAATGTGTTGACCTATTTTTAAACTTGGAAGGAGTTACCCTGCTTTAGCAACCGCATTGCATTTAGCAATCACCCAGCTAATAGTTACTCAGCGCCACATCATTACTTACAGCGGTTTAAGTCTTCTGCAGTGGGTGGGTAGAGGTACACTCATAAAAATGTGCAATAATCAATTCCATGCTTTTCAGGCTGTTTTAGTCCCAATGCATCTCATCCTGCTTTGGTCATTACTCTTGAGTTGGTAATGCAAATAAGAGAATTTTGGGGAAAGGGCTGTAGCTCAGGGCAGGGTGTCTGTGTTATATGTAGAAGCTCCTGTGTTCAGTCTTCCACATCTCAAGACAGTGTTGACAATATGAACCTGGTGGTCTTGACTCAGTATAAGGCAGTTTCCTAGGTTCCTGCATCTCTTAACTCAGGCTAACCAGGAAAAAACAACAGCCACTCATTATGGGATTTGGTGAAACAAAGATTAATAATATTATTCCTCTCTGTTAGTGAAGTGGGTATATTACGTGCTAGGCATCAGAACAGTGGGAGGGCAGTATGTTGGATCTTGCCAGCTGTCAGTTCCACATCTGAAAATGATCTGACAGTAGTTGGTGTCCTTGTATGAACGATTTGCACAATACATGTTTATGCTGCAGTACAACTGATTTTTGCATCTACAAATTCTGCTTGAAAATATATCTGAATAGACTCAGCTCTTTAAAAAGAATCGGCTGTGGGAGTAGGGTCTCAAGGCCAAAGTTACTTAAATATGGGCTCACGTGGGGCATTATTTTAACGTTATCTCCCTTTTCTTTCAAGATCTGAACATGGAGTTCAACCCATCAGATCATCCACGGGCCAGCACAATCTTCCTCAGCAAATCTCAAACAGACGGTAAGTCACCAGTGTTATTATACAAACAACAAAAGATTCATGTGCACTTTATAACATACGCTTCATGCATAGTTTATAATATGCATATAGCCCTATTGCAAGACCATACCTGATAACAATTTGGATAGATAATTAGCTATTATATTTATTTTATTTAAAAAGCTGCGGTTTGTGGCTGACCTGCTATTCAGAGTGGGCCACTGGCTTGGATTGTTTTAACAGCAGCATCAGAAATGGAAATTAACCATGCAAGTCTTTCATCCTAAACATGTTTAGCATGAGAGTCTTATTGACTTATTTTCATTTTTTAGGACTTTAACAAAATGATCTGTGAGAGAGAAATAATCTTGCCTTCTCTTGAGGCATAAATCTGAACTCTCTGTTTTTAAAGCGCTCCATCAGCTAGTGGGCTTAATGCAATCTGATAAATGAGGGCCCCATACACACATAATCCTTTTTCCAAGACCACTTATGCGCCTATGTGCTATTGATTCTCAATAAGGGCTGTATTTCATAGTGAATTGTTATGTTTAGACTACTGGATTATTTATTTAGATTCCACCCCCCCAAATCCTTTGTGTTTATCAACAATTAATCTTTTCCCATTATACAGACACAGTTGTATAGTTAAGTGTTTTGAAATTGACGTATTGTAGCATAGAATTCTCACATATTAACTCGATACGAATCTTCCTTTTGAAAAGACTGTGGAGTAAGGTCTCACTTTGTTCTTAAGTTGTTGTGCTTTATCTGAACCCATCTATTTAGGTCGGTGAGGACCAAGTACACCTACAAAGACTGGTCCTCTCTTGTACCAAATAGGCTGAGAGACAGTTCTTTTGCTCAAGGCACTATTGCTTTGCAAGGACCTGAAGCTGCTTGCAACAAATTTTCCCCTGGACCACACAGGCTCATGTTGTAAATGATGACTTGTTTTACAAAACAGGCAAGAGTTACTTATTGGAAACTTTAGGAATAAATTTTCAACAAGTTAGTTCAGTTAGAGAGGCCTCAGAGCTGAGGTGGTTGATTTATAGCATTTTGCTTGCAGGCTGCACATTTTAAAAATAAAACAGTCTTTCTCCTTGCACTCATTGATCAGTGGAGTCGAACATCATCATTTATTAGTCTGGGTTTCTACAGCACCTGGAAATTAACAGTATTTGCCTTAGAGTGAACCTTGATGCAATCAGTGGAGGGAGATTCATTTACTGTTGGCTTATTCAATCTGTAGTGCTAGGCCTCAGTGATGATAGTTCCCCCTTGTTCTGAAGCTGTCAGGTATAATAAATGGCAATCATTTTGTCTCTGAAATGTTTTCTAGATATCCTTGACAAAAGTCAACCCTCTGTTAAGTCTTCTCTACCCCTGCTGTGATAGCATGTCCTGATACATAGCTGTCAACGTTTCCCTTTTCTTGTGAGGAACCTTATTCGGAATAAGGGAATTTCCCTTAAAAAAAGGAAAACATTGATAGCTATGTCCTGATATCACAAGCCAGTTCTGAGGTGTGGGGGCTCTGGGAAATAAGCTGTGCCCCCCCAACCTAGTGGACCCTCAAGGGAAAGAAAGATAGAGGTGCCTGCTGCATATTATATTGCTGAATGCCAAGGACCAAGCTGACCACTGCCACCCTTCTCTGCATTCAGCCCAATGCTCAGCAGAAAGTTACCAGTGGCTGCTGCAGCTTCCACCATCTTTGTTTTCCCAGAATGCATCTATAATTGGCTGGTGTGTGTCTGCTAGAGATATTCACAAAACAATTGCATCAAGACAGGGAGTAAGCTCTACAAGAGGGTAAAGAAAGCCGTCCCCAATATGTTTTGGACTACATGCTGGCAGAGGCTGAGGGGGTTGGAGTTCAAAACTTAAGGAGGGCTCCAGGTTGGGAAAGACTGATACAGAGGTATATGATTTCAAAAAGAGAATTGTTTTTCTGTGCAGTGTTTTCTTATGACTTAATGCAAGAGGAGCATTGGGAAATCAGGACTGTATCCAACTGTGTTCTACACAGTGTAGGCCCATTGGAATACAGACCATTAATTTTAGTGGGTCTATCCTGAATTGAACCAACATGGAATACAACCCTCGGTGTGCCATGTGTGATCTCTAAAATCCTTTTAACACTTATGTAACCTTCAGTGGTTGCTGAAACAGAGATGAATCCCAATGGGGGAATGATTTCAGTAAACCCTTCTGCACCATGACAACACCCTTCAGTGGTTTATCTGGGGTGGTGCAGATCAGAAGAAGCACAGTATAACAATAGATTTGGCTGCAGGATAGTTTCACTAAAGACCGACCCATTTCCTCCACTCTTAATGGAGTGTGAAAGAAGGATCACAATTGCCTGGTACCAAGACAAGTAAATTACACAGTTTGGTTAACCACAGAATGTCATATTGATCAGTTGGGGCAACAGGAACAAGCTTACTTTCACTTTCACTTTCCAGTGCCCATTTACAGCATTGCACTTGCTTATGTTGGCCTCCCTTCTATATCATCAGGTAGTCTGACTTTGTGGTACCATGTTATTCTAATGTTCTGTGTGCAAGTCCTCATTGGCTAAGATCGTGAAATGAAGTAGGATTGGCAACAAAATCTAGAATTGGCAACAAAACACTTGGGAGATAACCAGTACAAATAGACATGAGAAGTGTGAATGGTCAGAAAAATATTGGGCTAAGCTGAAAAAATTCACAGGCAATATCATCATGAATTCCAGTTTCTGGAAACCTCAGAAGGGGTAGACTGCTCTTGTGCTCAGTTCCTGCTTGTAGGTTTCTCACAGGTATCTGGTTGGTCAATGTGAGAACAGGATGATGGACTAGATGGGCTCTAGCAGGCTTTTCTTATGTTCTAGGTTTTCACATCAGAAATGTTTGTAAATGAACATTTGGTGCAGTCTTGCAGTTTTGTGATTTGTTATTCCAGCGTCAGCAGGGAATATTGCATCCCAGTGATTGTAAAACTGGATTATTTTGCGGACCATTGTTCCAATTCTGGTTTTCTTTACAATCTACCACAGTCTTACATTAACGCCCAGAGTGTGAACAGCTTCTCAATTATAAAACACCTTTATAATCAAGTGTAGTTTTCCTGTACTTGCAGAGTTAAATCAAATGGAAAGCATTGCTAGGAAGTGGATTACTTCTTAGGTTTGTTTTTGGATGTCAGTTGATCAGGATACTACTGTCTAGGCCTGGACAATATCTGGTTTTCAACATCATGATATATATCACCAGCTAAACATCACGATATACGGATCCCGAGGTTTCCGCAACCTGAGGACCGCTTCTGCGCATGTGCAGACTGCTTCTGCGCATGTGCGCACAGTGAAACCCGGTAAAATACTTTTGGGTTTGCCACACACGCATCCCAAAGTTTACGTAACCAGAGGGTTACGTTAATGGAGGTACGACTCTACATCGCCCAGCCCTACTATCGTCCTTGTCCAATTTTGTTGTAGCTTTAAGAACAACTTTCACTTAGAAGAATTTTCCTTGGGGCAGGGAGATAGCCTGTGCTTTGCAACGCTCTGTAATTGCTGTGAAAAGCCAGCCAGACGCCTAGTTGCATGCTGGTTCTGGTCTTCTGTGTGGACCTCTGCAAGCCAATGTAGGCTGACCAAGTGCCAGTACTGCAGGAGTTGGGAGTGCTAAAATATATACCAAGTACCTGAAACCTGTTGAAAGATGGCCTAAGGCAAAACAAAAAAGAAGCAACTTTTCCTACAGCCTACTCAGATTATAGGCACTGGGTCAAAACAGATTAGCCTGGGATTTGAATAAACAGTGGTTATGATTTTTATTGTTGCCGCTGAAATTTTACTAATTATGCTGTTTTGTTGTTGCATGATGCTTCCTGCTGCTATGTTGACTTTGTTTTTGTAACTTTGGACACTTTTATAATCATGTTTTGCTGTGTTTAGATTTCTTAGCTGTTGTGCTTTTAATTGTGGATGTTTTTTATTTATTTAAAAAGGTGGAACACAAATAAATAAAATAAATATATATTGCTAGATTGTGCTTTCTGACATTTGTCAGAGGGATTTGGGTTCTGTGCTGTTGCTCTGAGGAGACCATGGCTATATATATGCCCATTTCTGATCCTCTGGATTGCAGCCCGCATCTTTGTATAATAAACTGGAACATCTTTTATTGTCGTGCAGCCTCTCGCTCCCGAAACGCTGCTCAGAATTTCTAAATATAGGCCGTGCCTGCAAAAATATGTGAAATTCCATTCCCAAAATAAAACCGGTGGCATTGTGGAAGCCAGAGAAGAGCAGTTGGCAAGTAGGCTCTGGTGTTAGGAACAAATTCAGGTTGCATTTGAATTTGCTAGTTGCACACAAAGTTTGAGATGTATGTGGTGCTCTCATTTGAAGCCAAAGGATAAGCAGAGTCAGAAGAAGAGCATGATGCAGGTCCAGGAATAAGTTTTAAAGTTGCAGTGGAAAAGGAAAGAAAGTGAAATGGAACCCTGAACAGGAATGAGGTGATAACAGGGCAACAGCCTAGGTCCCATACCTCAGTTTGGGACTCACAGGCAGTAACCCCCTGGACCTGCTCCTCGTCATCATCAGTGCTTTATTTGGGGGGGAAAAAAAGTAGGTGACAGTACATACACCCCTCTCCCACCCGTTTCCCTTTGCCTACCTCCTCCGCTGCCACCACTGCTTCTTACCTCCTGGAGGCATTTTGGTGCAACCCACAAAAGTGGGTCTACTACAGAGTGGTGTGGCTAGAACGACCATTTCCTTGACATGCAGGCCACTTCAGCTATGCCACTTAGTGGTAGAACAAAGCAGTCCTCCTCTACCACAAAATGGCATGCCTAGAGTGGCCCATATCAGTGATGATGATGAAGAGCCACTGTAGGAGTTAGTGATAGTGATAATTATGGTGAGGAGGTGGACTCAACTGTGGAAGGGGGCTCCATGGAGTCCTTAAAGGTAAAGGTAAAGGGACCCCTGACCATTAGGTCCAGTTGTGACCGACTCTGGGGTTGCGGCGCTCATCTCGCTTTATTGGCCAAGGGAGCCGGCATACAGCTTCCGGGTCATTACTAAGCCGCTTCTGGCGAACCAGAGCAGCGCACGGAAACGCCATTTACCTTCCCGCCGGAGCGGTACCTATTTATCTACTTGCATTTTGACATGCTTTTGAACTGCTAGGTTAGCAGGAGCAGGGACCGAAAAACGGGAGCTCACCCCATCGCGGGGATTCGAACCGCCGACCTTCTGATCGGCAAGTCCTAGGCTCTGTGGTTTTAACCCACAGTGCCACCCGCGCCCCTCCGTGGAGTCCTTAAGTGCCCTTAAAAACAAAACAAAACCATTCAAGCAGGGTGGAGCAAGGCCAGTTAAAGCTGTGGCCAGTACAGGAGGTGTGGCCTGTGTACAGTCCTGAGGGCCACATAGAGAGGCCTGCATTTTGCTCCCAGGCCTGAGCTTCCCAACCCCTGCCCTAGAGCAATGTTGTTCACCTTGGAGTACATTCTGTGGATGCACCGCTTTAGATTTAGCCCCCTCCCTGCTTACTTGCCTCAGTTGAGTGAGATTGTGCTTGTTTGTTGCCAGTATGCACTTGTCAGCTTGAAAAGACCAAAGAAAACTCCACTTTTCATTTTAAGAGTTGAGGAGAAACCGAGTCAGCTTTTCTTTGAACTCGTGTAGTCCTTTGCTTAGATCAGTACCAGACAATTCCCCTAACTAGAAGAAACATAGCTTTTATTTCTGTACTAAATTATTTAAAAGCTATCAAAATGTGAGAGGTTGTAATTGATGTGTAATTATTAACTCAAGGATATTGCCTTTTGTCCTTTTGAAGTCTCCCACTAAAATTCTCTCTTACACACTGCACAAAAGACACAATAATATGGAAAAGCACAATAATATGGAAAAAGTGCCTTTTCTCCCTTAATTTTAATGCTGCTTAATTTCACCCTACGGCACTAAAAAGCTTAACAGTTAAACTACACTTTCAGAAATTAGAACTGGGCACTTGGCTTTAAAAATAAAGCAAATTAAGAAACCATAGAATGCAATTTTTGTTGGTTGTTGCAGGAGCTTGTCAGCTGAACTTTTCAACCTGGACTTGATTGTATTCAGTTTCATTGAGGCTTGCAGCCTTACACCTGGGAGCTGGTCCCTTTGAATTCTGGCTTACTGCTGAGTATACTCATAGAATGTTGCACTGTTAATGCACCATCTTTTCAGCTAGGTGTCCCTGGCACCTAAATAAAACAGATAATTATTGCATTTTGTTCTAAGGTCACCATGTGGTCAGCATGAGATGATATGAGATATATTCAAGACTACTTGTGGGGAGCAGGGATGGAACTCTTGTAGGTGTGGGGACTCTAGAATGTTGGTGATATGTCCTGCATCAGCCATTCATTGGATCGGCATCAGCACACTTTTTGGATCTACAGCAGCAAGGATGCAGATGGAATAAAAGGGGATGGTGGAGTGAAGTAGTCCTAAATGAAGTAGTTTGAGGTTCTGGAGGCAGCTTGTATCTAATTTGGTATCAAAAGCTTTTGGTTTGTCTTTTTAGCATATTGAAATATTTGAAATTGATCTGCAAGGATGTTTATTAACGGGTAAATCTCAATGTCTGTTAACACTTTCACATTGTTAAAAACAAATTTAATTGGCAGGTGCCATTCAAGTACATCAAAAGCTTTCTTAGAGTTCATAACAAAGTTCCAATTAAACTAAATGGGCTGTGCTTTTTCGTTTGTTTATAAACCATCTAATGTTTAAACATCTCAAATCAATGTACAATATAACATTAGCACAATTTAATTTAGAAATCAGAATTTTAATACACCTTGTTTTACTTTACACATGCCAGGCATTTGATTATTTACTAACTCCTTTTTTGTTAGCATTGAATTTAGTTTTTTCATTTTCCAATGATAGATTCTGTGGTTGGGAGAGTTAACTAAAATCAAACAAATTCATATAACATTCCTACAATGTGTTTTGTGTTTTCACAGTGAGAGAAAAGCGGAAGAGTCTCTTTATAAACCACGTAAGTGAAAAAACCGCAACTTTTTCTGGCTGAATAGCATGTTTTGAGTTTACACTAATAAATCTAAAAGTCTGGTTTTCAAGCAAATCAGCTGTCTAAGTGTACAGCCATGGAGTGCCAAAAGTTATTTAGAGACTGTAGAAAGAGACCTCCTGTATTATAGGAATCTGTTGCAGAAGCCTATGGCAAGGAAGTGTGCAAAAATTACGTTTTAGACTGGGGATGCAGTTTTAGACTGGAGATGCCCTTTTCTTATCTCTTCTTCTTGCCACATATTAGAACAGAAAAGTAGGGTGACAAAGCTAAATCAGCTGAATGGTTTTGCAGATGAATTTTAGGCTCAGTTGTGAATAGTATACATATATATACATTATCATTTTTTCTCAGCAAAATGTATTCAACTTGAGACCTGATCTGTTGCCATCTTGCTGTGTAGTCAAGCAAAGCAGTAATTTAAATATGCATGTGTCATCTATCATGATCGGTTATCTGTGCTCCAATAACCTGTTATATAGACTGTTGCAATGTGCTGTCAGTGGGGCTACCCTTGAAAAAGTTCCAGAAGCTGTGAATGCTGCTAAATGCTGCTGCCTGGCTGGTTTTGGGGTCAGCAAGAGGGAATTATCTCCACCCTAATTCTCAAAACACTATACTGGCTAGTAGCACCTTTAAGACCAACTAAGTTAGTTCTTGGTATGAGCTTTCGTGTGCAAGCACACTTCTTCAGATACACTGAAACAGAAGTTGCCAGATCCTTCTATATAGTGAGAAGGTGGGGAGGGGTATTACTCAGAAGGGTGGTGGGAATGGGAGATTGGCAGATAGCTGAGATGAGCCTGCTGACGACTCTTAACGACTGTAATAGGTCTTACAGGAAAAGGCAAGGGGTGAGAAGGTGAGAAATGGCTTAGTCATGTATAATGGGATAAGAATCCAATGTCTTTGTTCAAACCAGGTCTCTTCATGGTTTTAAGTTTGGTAATGAGTTGCAATTCAGCAGCTTCTCTTTCCAGTCTATTTCTGAAATTCCTTTGTAGTAAAACAGCTACTTTGAGATCTTGTATAGAATGTCCTGGGAGATTGAAGTGTTCTCCTACTGGTTTCTCTGTTTTGTGATTCTTGATGTCAGATTTATGTCCATTTATTCTTTGGCGTAAGGTTTGGCCTGTTTGTCCAATATAGAGAGCTGAAGGACACTGTTGGCATTTGATGCCATACACAATGTTAGATGATGAGCAATTGAATAGTCCCGAGATGGTATGTGTGATGTTGTTGGGGCCAGTAATGGTGTTGTCCGGGTGTATGTGGCAGCAAAGTTGGCATCTGGGTTTATTGCAGGCTCTGGTGCCAGTGTCCGTGTTAAGTCTGGTTGTAGTATTATTGTGGGTTAGGAGTTGTTTAAGATTGGGTGGCTGTCTGTAGGCAATGAAAGGTCTTCCTCCCAGAGCTTGAGAAAGAGAACTGTCATTGTCCAGGAGAGGTTGTAGATCTCTGATGATGCGTTGTACTGTTTTAACTTGGGAGCTGTATGTGATGACTAGAGGTGTTCTGTTATTTTCTTTTTTGGGTCTGTCTTGCAGCAAGTTCTCTCTGGGTATAAGTCTGGCTCTGTTGATCTGTTGTCTAACTTCATCTGCTGGGTATTTTAGTTCTGAAAAGGTTTGCTGTAGATCTCTTAGGTGAGAGTCTCTGTCTGTAGAATTGGAACAGATGCGGCTGTAACGTAGTGCCTGGCTATATACAATGGACTGTTTGGTATGTTTGGGATGGTAGCTAGAGGCATGTAGATATGTTTGTCGGTCAGTTGGTTTACGGTATAAGGTGGTGTCTATGCGCCCATCCTGTATTTTTATAGTAGTGTCCAAAAAATGTATTTCTTGCATAGATTGATTCATTGTAAGGTTGATTGTGGGGTGAAAATCATTAAATTTCTGGTGAAAGGTGTCCAGGGTCTGTTGACCATGTGTCCAGATGATAAAAATATCGTCAATGTATCGCAGGTACAAGAGAGGTTTGAGTGGGTAGGAGTTTAGGAAACGTTCTAAATCTGCCATGAAGATGTTGGCATACTGTGGGGCCATGCGGGTGCCCATTGCTGTGCCGCTGATCTGAAGGAACAGGTCATCACCGAATAGAAGGACCTGGCAACTTCTGTTTCAGTGTATCTGAAGAAGTGTGCTTGCACACGAAAGCTCATACCAAGAACTAACTTAGTTGGTCTTAAAGGTGCTACTGGAAGGATTTTTTTTATTTTGACTATGGCAGACCAACACGGCTACCTATCTGTAACTATACTGGCTGCCAGTGTATCTACTTGACCTGATTCAAGGTGTTCATACTAGTGTACAAAGCCCTGAATGACTTGGGGCCCAAGGATTTGAAGGAGTACCTTTCTCAGTATCTTCCAACCTGACTTTGTGATCAGTGGGAAGTCCTCTGATCGTGGTTCCATTAGTGAAGGTGGCAAGGAGGACAGCCACACAAGGCAGAGCATTCTTCGTGGCAGTACTCCACCCATGGAACTCCCTCCCATGAGAAATCTGCTTGTTGCCCATTCTGGCTATGTTCAGGCACAATTTGAAAGCTCACCTTTTATCCATGCCTTTGGGTATGATTGGTGTTAGGGGAGTATTTTCTGCTACTGCTATTTTTAATCTTAAAACACCCGAAACATCAACTAGATCTAGTTGATGTTTCAGGTGTTTTAAGATTAATGAATTGTTTTATGAGGTTAACGGCCCTGTGCTTCCTTTTGGGAAGAAGGTTGGGATATAATAACATAATAATAATAATAATAATAATAATAATAATAATAATAATAATGGAACTGAAGTGCTTGTATTTTTACTGAAGGGCGTGTACCTAAGTATTAAACATTTACTAACTGGTGGTCCTAGGATTAGGTGAGACTTCTTTGTTATCAGGGTTTAATAGGAATGTAAGTGTTGCATTTTCTCTCTTTCTCTTCCTCCCTCCCTTCCCTAGTGCCCCCCACCCAGCTCCTAGAAACTTACATAATATTAAACCTAATATCTGGCCTTTTACGAAATATATAAATGTAGGTGAAACTCCAGCAAGTGAAAATTCATCTTTTGACAACAGTCCATATGCTTTCCTCATATATATACTGTTTTGCAGAACCAGGAAGAAATATGAAAAAAAAAATCTTTTAAAACCTGAGAGCAGCTTCTCCTGTTTTCTTTTCCTTACCCCCATGTTGATATAAGTAATTTTGTTAATGTGTTTGCAGTTTCATTTTTTCTGCTCTCTCTCTCTCTCTCTCTCTCTCTCTCTCTCTGTGTGTGTGTTTGTGTGTGCTTAGGAGTTGTAGCATGCAGAGAGGTTAACTCTTTGCTCCTGGTGCTGTCTTCTTGTTGAAAATCACCCCCTGATGATGTTATTTGCTGAACTTCCATATCACGTCAGCCAAAATTCATAAAGCCTCATCTTCCTTCCTTCCTTCCTTCCTTCCTTCCTTCCTTTCTTTCTTTCTTTCTTTCTTTCTTTCTTTCTTTTCAGCAGTGGTGCTCATTAAAGGATGAATAAATAAATAATATCAGGCCTGCTGAAGGAAGGAAGCAACTTAAATGTAATCAAGGTAGCTGAGTCATTTATGACAGTAATTCTGAAGAACAATTTGGCTTCCCCATGCTCCTGAGCTAGTGTAACTAAGGATTTCTAGCTGGAGCCAAGATGCTACAAGATCTTTTCAGCAAACAGTATATGTCAGTGGCTTCTCTCTTTAAAAAAATCTGTGGTG
The DNA here is from genome assembly GCF_964106645.2 of Podarcis pityusensis. NCBI lineage: Eukaryota > Metazoa > Chordata > Lepidosauria > Squamata > Lacertidae > Podarcis > Podarcis pityusensis. The sequence continues at coordinate 17,612,445 of NC_138037.1, read as the reverse complement.
GATATTAGCCCTCTACTAAAATGAGTTTGACATTGCATTGTCTAGGGTTAACATGGGCTATTTTCTGATAACTGATATAAATTAATAGCAGTACCTGCACATAATGTGAAGAAGCCATGGTTTGTTTAACCATGGCTCGGTCAGCAAACTGCAAGTTGTCACAGATAGGGTTGACCTTGCCATCAGGCAAAGTAATCACCTTAGTTGGCAGGTGCTGGGGGGCAGTGACAGCAACCCTCTGGCTGTTCCCCCTAAGCCCTCAGCCATTCCCCTCTATGGGATGAAAGAGCTGTGTATGCTAAATTTCCTGTCCTGACTCCACCCAAACTGGCCTACTGACTTTAGATGCTATGAAGGATGCTATCCTGCCACCAGGGTTGAAAGAAGATTCAGCTGCCAGTCCAGTCAGCATCTTTATATGGAATGAGGAAGGGCACCATCTTATCCTTTGCACCGGTTGGCAAAATATCTTGACTCTGCTCTGCTTGCAGATGAGCAAACAAACCACGGCTTGTTCTTCCAAAGTTTGTTTTTTCCAGCTGTCCCCCATCTACTTCTAGTCTACTCACGGTTTTATTTTCCAGCTGCTCTTACCTTGTGCCTCTGCAGCTTGGCAAGCATCTGGGTTGGATGGGCAAGTAATACATGGTTAAGCAAAGGCTCTTGGGTTTGGACATAATTCCAAACCATAGTGGAAAAAAGGCCAAGATTTGTATGGATCAGAGCCAGTTTTGGACTGTGTTGCCTCACTGAATAAAGCATATCATACTTGAAAATGACTCCTTGCCTTGTGGTGCTTTTTTACATGATGCTTAAAGTCTGAAGTACTCTGATCTCAACTGCTGTTTGTTTTGTCTCTCCAAACCTTTTCATACCCCTTTTTTTAAACCCACCTGGTTTTTGATACTGTGTCATCTGTTATTCGGCTTTCAGTACTTTGGGTTGAGATATCAAGGCTTTTCCCTCCCACCCCCGCACACAACTTAAAATACCCCATATTCTGTTAACATTAGAATAAAAATTGTGAGCCATAAAGGAATTGATAAAACAGCAAAGTGAACTACAAGTGCTTCTGAGCCTGTCCATTTTAAAAATATTTTTATCAGTGACTCTCAGGCTGCAAACTGTTCTGATTTAGATAAGAGGCATTCTGCTGAAGATTAGAGCTGTTCAGACATTTCCCCCACAAAAAATAAAATAAAGTAGAATAGCTGCTACAACAGAGCTAAACAGTGGGGTTTTGAAAGTTCAAAAATGATGCACAGTGGTGAACCCGTGTGCCAAATAGCAGCAGCAATATATCTCCAGAGTTCCAAATGCGTTGTGGCAAAGACAAAACAACAAAATGCCCCTAGCAATAATGTCAGAACTGGTCCTGGTCATTTCCTTTGTGATTTTCTTTTGTACTTTAAAGGCCACTTGAAAGCAGGTGTTGGGGAAGGTCACTCTTGTTTTCCAATCTGTGCCTTTTTTCTCAGTTTCTGGCAAATGCAACTTGATCCTCAAAACACAAACCACTGGTTCCATTTTCTCTGCCTGCTGTCATACAATGCTTTCCACAACCACAGCTTGTGATCTTGAGGCCCTGTTCAGATACTACTTACTGGGCCCAGGGTAAGCCAGAAGCAGTGTAGTTAGAGGCAGGTTAACAGAGGCAGAGTATTTGGAAGGCTGGAAAGTGGGAACTTAGGTTGGCGGGATGTTTTTACCCGGGGATAAGTTGGTGAAACTGAAGAGCAATCGGTCCTCAAGGCTGACACTTCCTAGGACCAGGAAAAGCTGCATTGGTCCACCAGATCATCTGGTGGGGCATCTGATACTGCCTAGCAGTGACCCTGGGTCCCAGTTCAGTCCTCAAATCCTTCAGCAGGCATGCTGCCTTGGTGCCCCCAGAAGGGAAGGTGCTTGAGTCTGGCTGGTAAGGCTGCTGATTTGAGACCCACATTTCCTTTTGTGGCTTTAGATGGCTCTGCCATTGCTGATAGGAAAGGGGAAGTTTCCTTCCTGGCTTGTAAGTTTGCTTGACTCTGCCGACACAAGTTCCAGCTCCTACCTTGGCAGCACAGGAACTGCATTTCAACTGATATAGAAAAATAGGGGTGGTTGGCTTTTGCTGCCCAACTCCCCAAGGGACTGAGTCCCCTAAATCCATGATCAGTTAGAGATGAATGAATGGAGGCAGGAGGCAGTGAAAGCAATGCAGATCTTTTATTTTTCTGTTGCAACAGAGTTCCCTCCCCTCCTAGCAAGGAGACAAGAGAGACCCAGAACCAAGAAGAAGCATCTCTCTTAAGGGTTTGCATTTTGGAGTGGAGAAGAAGGGACATTCCCTCTACAAACAGTCAGAAATGACATCACACATAAGGTGGGGTTTCTGTGGCTCAGGCAGGCCAAGGTGTGATATCCCTGAGGATTTAGCAAGTTTCACATAGTTCCAGACACAGTTTACACAAAACATGAGCGTTTGATAAGACAATCAGAATGCCTGTCAAACATCCTTTGTCCAGAGCATCTGGGCAAACAATGAAAATTAATACAAAGGAGGTTCATAGATACAGGAGAGGAATCTCTTCAGGAACTTCCCCGTGTTCTCAGGCAAGGGGGATTAAGGAGGTAGAGGAAATATCTAGCATCTTTAGAAGAGCCAAGGTGGCTTTTGGATTGCTCTCCTGTACTATTTTAGACATGTGGTTTATATACTTATGTATGTGTGTTTACCTTGTGCAATTACCAACATTTATTCTATATTTGAGACCTTAGAATTCCTATAACACTACCCACAGCCATGGACTCTCCCATGCCCTGGGATCTGTACTGCATCCTTTTCAAACCTGAGATGCAATGCCATTTGTTACATGCTCCTGATGGTAACGGGATGGGAAGAAGGCAATTGCCAGACTTCTGAGACATGAGGTCCAGAGTGGATGGACCTTTGGTCAGAACCAGTGGGGCTCCTCTTTCCTTCTGAAATAATATAGAAACAACTTCTACCAGTATTTTCTTGCAGTCAGATCAGGGCCAGCTGCACTGGGGGGTTTGTGAGGGGGGGAGGGCTTGACATGGGACCCTCTGGTGACCTCCTTTTCATGCTGTGGGCCCTCTTCATGAAGGCGCGGAGCCTCTCCCCCTCCTATATATTTCCTCTGGAGGCTCAGTAAGGGCACAGTAAGACTAGCCACAGCTCAAAAGGAGGAGGAAGAGGAGGAGGGGTGTGTGGTAGTGGCACTCTACCAACATATACCAGTCAACTGTCATTATATTTGCCCCAAAGGGTGCCACCTAATGGCATTTGGCCTGAGTCCGGTTATTGCAGGTTCATTATGCATGTTTTTAGACTGCAGTCATTTGCAATGGGCACCCATCCAGCAGACATGAGCTGAACCAGAGCCAAGGCTGCCACTTCCTCTTGTGCTAGTAGTCCCGGCTTCATTTTGGTTTTTATTTATTTTTACAAAAAGGTATCTTGAAGGAGCACAGGGGAGATGGTGATGATGATTGTATTTAAGTAGCCAACACCCTTTCTTCAGCTTACCAGAGTCTCTAAGTCTATAAGCTTATCAGATTGTTACCAGCTTATCAAAGTCTCTAAGCCTGGAAGCAATGTTCCCAGAGACTTAAAAAAACCCCTCACAGCAACTTTTCCCAGAATCTGATGAAGGTTTTCTGAGTTGCCTTGGTTCATAATCATAGAATCATAGAAGCATAGAATCATAGAATCATAGAAGACTCATAGAGTTGGAAGAGACCACAAGGGCCATCGAGTCCAACCCCCTGCCAAGCAGGAAACACCATCAGAGCACTCCTGACATATGGTTGTCAAGCCTCTGCTTAAAGACCTCCAAAGAAGGAGACTCCACCACACTCCTTGGCAGCAAATTCCACTGTCGAACAGCTCTTACTGTCAGGAAGTTCTTCCTAATGTTTAGGTGGAATCTTCTTTCTGAACAGCACTCCAAGAAATCTTCACCAGTTTCCTGGATAAAGGTTGTTTGTAGTCTAGATGTGGGGTTGGACTAGATGATCCTCGGGATCTCTTCCAACTCTACACTTCTTACTTCTATGGGAAGATGGAAATAAAGAAGGAAATAGTGGAAGAGGAGAGTAGAAGCCCAGGAGATCAAGGAAAGCAATTATCTGTAAAGCCCCTTAATAGTTTTGGATAAAGTAGCAGTGGACTTGGTGTCCACACTTTCTGACAAACTTTTGTTTAGAGTTGTTGGTTTGTGCTTTTGTATTTTATGTTTTTCCTCCGTAAGTGCATGGTGCATCTCTGAGCAGTGCAAGTTGGCTCCCCTGTACTGTAATTCCAGAGCAGTGCTTTCTTGCATTCTTCCTAATACAGACAGCGTGCTTTTAAAATGGCAATGTGGAAAGGACAACTGAGAGGTGCTGATGTTTGTTGGCATCGTACAAAAGTGTCAGAAATAAATACTATTGTGGTAGCGTTGAAGATAGCAGTGCCATAGAGTTCATGCTCAATTGAAATAGTTTCTGCAAGTCCCAGTGCTGTTTATCTTAAAACCAATGGGTCTCAAACTGTATAGGGCGGGCACAAAATCCCAGGGAGGATTGGGACCCAGAAGCAAGTGAAGCCTTTCTCCCACCACTATCCATGACCAAGGTAGATGGAACATCTTTCCCAGTATAGGGTTCCTCATTGATCCATTAAATTTGTAGCATTGGCTATGCAAGATGGTAAAGTTAAAGGTACCCCTGCCTGTACAGGCCAGTCGTGTCCGACTCTAGGGTTGTGCGCCCATCTCACTTAAGAGGCCGGGGGCCAGCGCTGTCCGGAGACACTTCCGGGTCACGTGGCCAGCGTGACAAAGCTGCTCTGGCGAGCCAGCACCAGCGCAGCGGTACCTATTTATCTACTTGCACTTAAGGGTGCTTTCGAACTGCTAGGTGGGCAGCAGCTGGGACCGAAAGACGGGAGCTCACCCCGCCGTGGGGATTCAAACCGCAGACCATGCGATCGGCAAGTCCTAGGCACTGAGGTTTTACCCACAGCGCCACCCGCGTCCCATTTATGCAAGATGGTAACTCAATATAAAAATGCTGCTTTTTACTAATGATGATCCAAATGTGTGGAGTAGCTATACCTCAGTAATAAAGTGCATGCTTTGCATTTGCAAGGTTCCTAGGTTCACATCCCAATGTCCCTTGTTCAGTTATCTGTAGGAGTAGCCTTAAGAGAGCTGCTACCAGGCAGTATGGACAATATTGGGCTTGAGGTGGACTGGTAGTCCAACACGATATGATTCAGCTTCATCTGTTCTGTATAAATGTGTTGGATTTTTTTTTTTTTAATGTAGAGCTTTCGATGAGATTTGAATTCAGCTGTTTGCCAGCTTGATCTGTTTTTTCTTCTCTTAAGGGTCAGTCTGCTGGTTCTAATATGTGTTCAGAGGCTTAGATGTGTAAAGTAGCAGGTGGTGGGACAAACGTTGCGAGGCACCTAAGTCATTTCCTTCTTTCACCACAGATAATAGGTATTTCTACAATATTTACACACCATCCTCTGATTGCTTAGCACAAAGCCTTTGCCAGCCTGGTTCTCTCCAAATATTTTGGACTACAACTCCCATCAGCCCCAACGATCATGAATAGCTCCACAATTAAGCCTGGTTCACCACTTGCACATTTATTGGCTGCAGCATCCAGTAGACTGTTTGGGTCTTGATAATGCAGCCCTGGGTGGACTGTAATAGGTAAACTTTATGGGTGCATTCTTACTATTAATCCACCCTTTACCCTGTTCTGGATATTACCCAGCTCATTATTGGTCCTGGAATAAAGGTTATGATGAAATAGCAGCAGGACACCCCTTACTTCTCATGTCATTCATTGGGACTGGGAGTGGATTAGTGAGAACATGGATGAGGACATCCTTGTAGTGTACCCATTACACATGGCATAGATGGGGCTGTGAATATATATAGCATCCATTGTTAGCTATGTAGGCTGGGCATAGGTGTCTTATCTGCTTTTCAGTTTGAAGACCAAAGAAAACCAATTTAAGAAATATGTTTCAAAGTCTCTGCTGAAAGACACGTATTTGTTTACTTCTGAAGATGGGGTAAACCAAGATGACCTCCTTCAAGAAAAATCCCTTTGCTGGATAAACCTCTTTTGTTGTTGTTGGTTTCTAATCTTCCTTTCTTTTGTCTCATGGAGAAGTGTTGACTGAGTACAGAGATGCCTGAAGTTGATTGGGCATGTGGTAGCTTGCATAGTCATACCTATTGTGTGGTGGTGAAAGGGGCAAAGAAGGCTAATTTGGTGTTTCCATCACAACCTTGAGTAGTTGGCCAGCAGAGTTATTCCATGTGGTGAGTGGACTTACTGTCCTCCTTGCGAATGCTTCGGGTTTTGAGCTCCGCTAACCCAAAGGTAGATGCTCCCAGTTGCAAACTTTGCCCCAGGATGTGAGTGGAAGTCGCGTGCCGGCAGCGTGGCAGCAGCGGGAGGCGCCATAAGCGAAAGCGCACCTCATGTTACGAGCGATTTCGGCTTAAGAACGGACCTCCGGAACGAATTAAGTTCGTAACTGGAGGTGCCACTGTATTGGAACTTAGGCAATAAAATAACTTGTTGTCTTGTTGAGTTGAATGCTCCCATTATAACAGATCCACAACTTCTTGCCTGGTCTTGTGGGATCAGTTTAATGGTAGACCAAATGCTCTTGTACAACATGCTCCCTCGACCCCTGTGCATCGTAACTTTATTTAAGCTAGCTGAGTTGGACAGGTGGGTCCAGGAGTGGTTGGTGTGTGTGTGTGTGTGTGTGTTGCCACAGTAGCAAATGCTCCTTTTCTGGGTAAGGTGTTTTGGCAGGTGGTAGCAGTCCAGCGCAGAAACTCTTGAAGGAAACTGATTACCGTATATACTCGAGTATAAGCTGACTTTTCCAGCACATTTTTCATGCTGAAAAAGCCCCTCTCGGCTTATACTCGAGTGAGGGTCCTTTCAGGCTGCTCCTTCCTCCGCCTTTTCCGCTGTCAGCAGCGGAGGAACGAGCAGCCTGAAAGCAGCCTTTTTGGGCTGCTTGTTCTTCCTCCTCCACCGCAGCCGCCACCAGGTTTGTGGTGTGGTGAACCGGCTTATACTCGAGTCAATAAGTTTTCCCAATTTTTGTGCTAAAATTAGGTGCCTCGTCTTATATTCAGGTCGGCTTATACTCGAGTATATACGGTATGTTGATTGACTTCAGTATGGGTTCAGGCCTGGTTTTGGGACAAAACCGGTCTTGATTGCTCTGATGGAGGACCTTCTTCAGGAGAGGGACAGCAGCTGGGTTTGCTGTGTGGAGTGTTTTTGTGATCAGCTACTGCTGATGAGCTGCTGGGTCAGGTTCACAGTTTTGTTGTTAACAAAACAACTGAACAACTCTGGAGCAAGTTACTTGAAACATAATCTGATCCTGTGTAGACCACTTAGATCATTTCGAAATTTCTACTCCTGATACTGCAGCCTGCAGAATATCATAGGGTGGTGAATAAAAAGCAGGTACATTCTGCTGTTTCCCCTGTAATATAGAATGGCTTTTTATCTCACACACGTGAAATGTCAACTATCCGTTGCTTCAGTCATCTTGTAAAGACCCCTTTTTTTGCCCAGGCTTTTCCTGACCCATAAAACCAGACCCTTAAAAATAATTTACATCAATTCCCTGCATTCCTCCTTTTATTTGTGTTTATATGCTTTTATACTACTGTTTTTGTTTTAATAATATTGTTTATTGCTTTGTTGTTGTTGTTGTTGTTGTTGTTGTTGTTGTACACCGCTTAGAAAATTAAAAAATACTAAGGGGTTTAGAAATGCCTTTGAAGAAATAAATAATAAGTAAACCAATTGCCTCAGTCCTTTAGTCATTGTATTTTGAAATGAAAGTGTGATGGTTGCGTTCTGCTTACAAACCCATGCAAACATTTGTGTGTGTGTGTGTGTGTGTCTGAATCAAATTATCCCCATTCGCTTTATTGAGCCACTTGCAAAGTCTCATTTCTGTGTGATTCATGAGGTACCCAAGCGCTGAAAAAAAGAATTCCCAGACCCCTGTTGACTTGAGTGTGCCTATGTGTGTGTGCAAGAGACAGAGAGGAACTGTTTACTCAATGTTGTGCTGTCTAAGGAATGCCTTTGGTCCAATGTCACTGCCACTATTCTTGTATGTTTGCCTTCTAGCATGCTCCTGGTCAACTGAGAAGGAAATACAGTTCTTGTTCCACTATTTTCCTGGATGACAGCACAGTCACTCAGCCCAACCTCAAGTATACAATTAAAAGGTGGGTATGGTGGCGTTTTTTTGTTTTTGTTTACTTATTTCTGCATAATTGCTTCTATAACAAAGGCACTCCAAAAGTGGAGGACAGACCTAATCCAGCCTTTCCCAACCTGTTACAGATAGGTAGCCGTGTTGGTCTGCCATAGTCAAAATAAAAAAAATCCTTCCAGTAGCACCTTTAAGACCAACTAAGTTAGTTCTTGGTATGAGCTTTCGTGTGCAAGCACTGGTATCTGAAGAAGTGTGCTTGCACACGAAAGCTCATACCAAGAACTAACTTAGTTGGTCTTAAAGGTGCTACTGGAAGGATTTTTTTTATTTTCCCAACCTGGTGGGTGCTATCCAGATGTTTTTGCAGTATATCTCCCATCATCCTTGCCCATTTGGCCAGGCAGGCTAGAACTGGTGGCAGTTGTAGTCTGAAACAGCTGGATTTGCTTTGAATGAAGCGCTCCAGTAATAAACCACATGCTTGCTGGCTTGTTCAGATCTGGTCTGAATGCTTGAAGTCAACATTTGGCTTCAGAAGTCGTCTATGTTTTTTTTTTTTTTTTTTACACATTAAACTGAACACAGGTACAAGCTATCTCTGCACACATACAGATGTTTGTGTGAAAGAGTGTTTTTGTACAGTTCAGCTATTGTGAATACAGCAACACAAGATTATGTACACGTTGAACTTTCCATGTGAATAACTATATGAGTGTACAGCTCAAGTATGCTGTACACAAATTGTACACTTGTGAAACTGCTATAGTGAAAGAACTGTGCCATCAATGAACACAAACATTTGTTTTTCTACAAGGAAACAACTGATTTTGCTGCTGCAGTCAGGTTTTTAGTTATCTGCTCAGACTTTCAAAATGTACATGTGGATGCAAACACACCATAAACCTTTGACCCATTAACATCATTGATGTTTATATTCAAAAGTTGTGGTTGAGCTTTGCAATTACCATGACACCGAAATGCTAGCATATTTGTTTGTAAAAAATTGTGCAAACTTCTAGAAGAGGCATAAATAACCCCTTTGTGTCCTTTCTTTCCTCTCCTCCCCAATTTGCTCCCAAAAGCTTTTGAAACCCCATAAAAGGCAAATCATATTATAATTGGACCGTGCTGTCTGTGTTAACTCATGATGCATTGGAAAAATAGTGGTTTTCTTGTAAAAGTCCTTTTGAGGAGAAAATCTAGCTAGACACACACACACACGTCTATAAAGGACACAGTGGGAAGTTGCAAGCCCAGATAAGACTAGCAAACAGTAAATTGTTGATAAGTAGATTGTTGTTCAAGAAGTAGATACTATAAAATATCTTCTCTATTTTTCTGCTCCATTAAGGTTTTCTGTTAATCTCCTCTGAACAGTTAGAGCAATAGTTCTTACTGCTTCCTCCTCTAGATTACCTGCTATTATTCCTTTTCCATAGTCAATTGATAAAACTCTTCTCCCCAAACTGATATCCTTATACCAAGTGTACGCCCTATTGCTGGTCTCTCTTTCTGTTCTCTCTCTCTCCCTCCTTCACTCAGTTCAGAAATTGTCCTCCTTGCTGCAATTGCATCTGACCTCTCTGTAAGTTTCTGCGCTGGATCCCTGTCAGTTTCTGCAATTTGTCCCCTTTTCCCATTCCACTTTTGTTCCTCCCCATTACAACTCCATGGCCTATCCAAAATATTTTGCAAGTCGAAGTATCTACACTTTGCTTGTGGTGCTGCAAAGGATATTGGGATGCACCGCTCCAATTTCACTAGATTTGCTGGTGTGCTAGTTTCACTGATGCCCCTAAAAGTATTGCATTTCCAAGCTACCACTTGAACTACTTGTGAGGCAGGTTGACCTGCCCCCCGCCCGCCTGATTCTGCTCTCGGCACACGGAAGACCTCTGCCACCGCTGGCGGTTTCAATTCCCTCTCCTCTTTTGAATCAATTTCTTTTAAAATGCGCTTCTCTCAAAGATCTGAAGAAGCACTTTATTTAGCGCTGTGCAGATTGATGGGAGCTAGCCCTGCGTGCTACAGGTTAACATCCACCACTTTGTTTATTGATCCCTGCTCTCTCCCTTGGCAAGAAACAGTTCCTACAGGTTGTCTGAGCCTTCTCGGAAGGTGAAAAATGGTTGTCAAAGCTTAGCAATGTGACTTTGCAGAAAACATTAAATTTGTATCCCAGATCACTAACTCTGTATTTTCACTCTGTTTTCTTTTACAGTGTAGCTCTTGCAATATATTACCACATCAGAAACAGGTACGTTTATGTTGGGAGACCCAATTATTGCCCCACCCTGCCATTCATTAGTTTCCTCTTGCCCCTTTTAATTGCCCAGTGTGCAAGCAATAATACCTGGTGTAGGACCAATTCATATGTTACCTCAGCGGCAACAACAGTTCTCCAGGACTTCAGGCGGGGGTCTTTCTTAGCCCTGTCAGCAGACACCAGAGATTGCACCTGGAACCCTCTACCCTGGCCTTTGACACTTGAGATATATGTATATTTCTAAGGTAAAGGTAAAGGACCCCTGACCATTTGGTCCAGTCGTGACCGACTCTGGGGTTGCGTGCTCATCTCGCTCTATGGGCCGGGAGCCGGCGCTTGTCCGCAGACAGCTTCTGGGTCATGTGGCCAGCATGACTCAGCCACTTCTGGCGAACCAGAGCAGCACACGGAAACGCCGTTTACCTTCCTGCCAGAGCGGTCCCTATTTATCTACTTGCACTTGACGTGCTTTCGAACTGCTAGGTGGGCAGGAGCTGGGACCAAACAATGGGAGCTCACCCCGTCGCGGGGATTCGAACCGCCGACCATCTGATCGGCAAGTCCTAGGCTCTGTGGTTTAACCCACAGCGCCACCCGCGTTCCCTCATGTATATTTCTAGGGCCCATCAAATTGTTGGGACTGTAATTTGTTTTAAACTGTTTTAAATAATTGTATTTTGAAATGGCTGTAGTTCACCCTGGCACCTTGTGGTAAAGGGCAGGCAAGAAATCTAAATAAATAATAAAGAGCAGTGGCATAGCATGGGGGGTGCAGGGGGGGCCGGCCGCACCGGGCGCAACATCGGGGGGGGGGCGCTCGCACTCGCAGCTCTCTGCCCCTGCCTGGCTCACTCAGGGTTAGGGGGCGCAAATTACTTGCCTTGCCCCAGGTGCTGACAACCCACGCTACGCCACTGATAAAGAGGATTAGGCAAATTTACGGAAGGCAAGGTAATCAGTGGCGGCCAGCCACAATGGCTGTGCTCTACAATGGCATTATGTCTCTGAATATCACTTGATGGTAATCGCAGATGGGCAGAGTGGTGTTGCACTCATGTCCAGCTTGTCCCACAGAAATCTGGTCAGCCACTGTGAGAACAGGATTATCTTTATTTATACCCTGCCTTCCCCCCCAATGGGATTCTAGGCAGCTTACAAATTGTCTTGCCAAATGCAAGGTGATTCTTTTAAAATTGGATTCAGAAGTAATACAAAACACAAGTGAGTGAGAAGATTAAAGATTTTATTCTAAACACCAGGCAAGCACCTCAATCTGCCACTTGGAAGCCTTCAAGAAGCGGCGAAGTGACTCCCCAAGTAGCCTCAGGTTGCACGGCCCCACAACCGTCAGTCCGTGCATGAGCTTATCTCTAAAACTCTGCCCACAACCATCCGATTTATAGATAGCTAGCCTGTGTGGTTTGCCCAACTGGCTACGTGCATATTATTCATTAGCCACCCTCTCCCAATGCCTCACTTTCTCCAAACAATGTCCAGCATCAAAGAAGGTACCTAGCCCTATCACTTCCTTCAACAGATTAGGACATTAAAGGCTGCTCTCATGCCCTCAAAGAACTTAAGAGACAAGGAGAGGAAGAAGGAACAGAGGGCAGGAAGAGGGCAACTGTGTCAGATCATTAACTCCTCGAAATGCAATTTTATCTTCCGGGTAGATTGCCCGTACACAAATAAGAACTGCTAAAAACATGAGAAAATCATTTTTTAAAAATTAAACATTAATAGGATTAAAACTTGCATGCATTTATAACATCTATTAAAACCATACCAATAATTGCAAGAATGGCATGGCACCAGCCCTTTTATTAAAAGCAGTGAGTTCCCCAAAGCCTGTCTGAATAAAGCCGTCTTCACCTGCCAGTGGAATGACAGCAAGGGGGGAGCTAGTCTAGCTTCTCTAGAGAGGGAGTTCCAAAGCCTGGGAGCAGCCACCAAAAAGGCCCTCTCACATCCCCATCAAGCCTGCCTGTAAGGGTGGTGGAACTCAGAGAAGGGTTTCCCTCAAAGATCACAAAACCCAGGCAGGTCCTGTACTAGATGGGCCATTGTCCTGATCCAACAAGCTCGTCTTATGTTTTTAAGATGACAACAACAAAAACAACACTATTGGAAGCTTTTGCTCTGCAACTGTCATATGAATCCTTCCCTACTTGATCGTCACCTGGAAGAGCAATGACAGAATAAAAAATGTGTAAATTGGCCATGCCCATATGGCTCTGGGATTCCAAACACTGTAACAACACTATTGGATGCGGCTCTTAAAATAAGGCCAGGTCTCAACTTTCAAATGTTCATTGTCTGCTGAGCTTGCGTAATTCTGATGGTGGCTTTTAAGTTTCCTTAGAATTTAGACCAGCTTAGCAAGTTCCTTAGACAGAGAGCAGGAATGCAGGGCAGGTGTAGGGTGGAAGGAGAATATACTCACATCCTGAAGTAGCGGGGCAGCAAAGCCACTAAAATCCTATCTCCTAGAAACTGGAAGTCTTGCCAAAGATTCCCTTTTAATTTCTTGGTGTTTCTGCAGACATAATATTAGCTGGCCCTTAACTAGGGTTGATGGCTCAAAGTCAGGTTTGGGGATTATGCTCCCTTTGCCATTTCTCTCTCCCCTTGCTCTTATTTCCCCCTCTTCCTATACTGATTATCACAAACTTAGGTGTGCTCTAAAAATAGTTTTCAGAACTCTGGAAATGAGTTGGGCATGAGCTTGGGGGCAGGTAAGAGCTGCAGCTGCTGGTGGTGGTTTTGTTCTTTTACAATCTAACCAGTAATAATTTATAATAATTTATTATTTATACCCTGCCCACCTGGCTGAGCTTCCCCTGCCACTCTGGGCGGCTCCCAACAGAACACTAAAAACAGAATACAACTCCAAACATTAAAAACTTCCCTAAACAGGGCTGCCTTCGAATGTCTTATAAAAGTCAGATAGTTGTTTGTTTCCTTGACATTTTACTGGAGGGCGCCACTACCGAGAAGGCTCTTTGCCTGGTTCCCTGTAACCTCACATCTCACAGTGAGGAAACTGCCAGAAGGCCCTCGGAGTGGGACCTCAGTTTCCGGGCTAGATGATGGGGGTGGAGACGGTCCTTCAGGTATACAGGACCAAGGCTGTTTAGGACTTTAAAGGTCAGCACCAACACTTTGAATTGTGCTCAGAAACATATTAGTAAAAACAGTATTTTTTTTCAAGTGGAAATTGCTGTGGGAATCTTATTGTGGTTGTCAGTACACAGGACATTCTCCATGCGCCCTCTGCTGGATCTCCGGGATATTGTGCTTGGCTCTGAGCTGGCTCAGAGCAAAGGTCCTGTCTAGTCCAGCATCCTCTTTGACCCTACAGGCAGCCAGCTAATGCCCATGGGAAGCCCTCAAACAGGGCAGGAAGACAGTAGCCCTCTCCCATTGTTCCATAGCAATAGGTTTTCCATAACAAACTGCCTCTGATCCTGCAAATAGTATTTATTTATTTATTTTATTATTATTACTCAGTCACTTTTTAATGAAATGGAATCTTAAAATGACTTACAATATAATACAAAAATTAAAACTAACGTAAAGCTAAATCAAAATAAAAGCTGAAAACATGGATATATGTAAAAACCAGCCTAACAAATCCCATCCACTAAGAGAGGCCTTTTGCAACAGTTTTATTGTGGAACAATCAGTGACTTAAGACTGGAGCAATTCCACTTCTTCTCTGCATTTCAGCACAGATTCTCCCTCCACAACCTGTAGAATAGGATTTCCCAAACTGTAGTCGATGGGCCACTGGTGGACCATCAGCTTCGTTCAGGTGGTCTGTGAGATGTCTGTAAACAAATCCAATTAAAGCTCATACAGAGTACATCACAGTAAATATAGCCATTAGCCATCATGATTTGTAGCCTGATCCTCTGTGAATTTGCCTGATTCTTTTTAAATCCATCTAAAGTACTGGTTACCCTTGCATGTAATGACAGTGAATTCTACACATCTATTAGGCATTGTGTGAAGTTTCACAAGAACTTTAAACATAAAATAAATGGGAAAGACTTTCACATTATGTTTGAGGTGTGGTTTTTTTTAATTGTCCAAAGCAGTGGCTCCCAGTTAGCTAAGTATGGCGGACCCTGTGTTTTCAAAAGCTAAACCATCGACCTCCTGCTTTTGAAAAATTTGATAACTTTATGGTAGTTTTTGTTATGTGAATGGTGCCACAGACCCCCTGGGTGGGTTGCACAGACCCCTCCTGTGGCCCATGGGACACCAGTTGGGAATAGTAAAACAACCCTCTGTCTACAGCATTTAAATTTGTGCTTCCACAACCAAAACTATAAGCACAAGTTTCTGTAATGCTTGTAGTTGTTTCTGTAGAGCAGCCTTCCCCATCTTGGTGCCCTCCCATTGTTGTTGAACTCCAGTTCCCATCATCTTTGACCATTGGCCCTTCTGCTTGGGGCTGATGGAAGTTGTAGTCCAATAACATCTGGAGGGCAACACATGGGCTATTCTGGAAATTAAGCAATTGATTAATTTAACGTGATAGGGCAATATTTGCATGAGATGAAACTTTATTATTGTCCACAACCATGTGGCTCTTTCATATACATTACTAGAGCAGAGAGAAGTGATTCCCAGTGTATAGAGTTCTTTCATTTTGCCATAATAATAGTTTCCCACTTCCTCCTCTTTCGCCCTCCATGGCGTAACAATTTTGTATTTTTCTTTTTTTCCTGTTCTCTCTTTCAGGGACACAGATGGAAGGATGCTCCTAGATATTTTTGATGAAAACCTCCACCCCCTTACGGTAAATATCATCTGCCTCATTCTTTCATTTGTTTCTTCTTGAGGTGCATTCTATCCCACCCCTGTTAGTGGCTTCAAAGCCATGGATTGTAGTTTGCTCACCTTTTAAATAATGCTGTTCCTGCAGAAATCCGAAGTGCCGCCAGATTATGACAAACATGACCCAGAGCAGAAGCAGATTTACCGCTTTGTGCGGACGCTGTTCAGCGCCGCTCAGCTGACTGCTGAATGTGCCATTGTCACCCTGGTGAGTATGCAAAGCCACTGTGCCGTCCTCTAGGTTGAACCATAACTCATTGGGGAAGGACCATATCTCACTGGTATGCACCTGTTCTGTGTGCAGAAGGTCCTGGACCACTGGTCCTGCTAGCTAGGAATGGTGGGAGTAGTAGTCCCATCAGCAGCTGGAGCCCCAAGTTTGGGAAGTACCACTACCTGGATTTGCTACTGCCTCTTTAGGATTGCCCCGATGCCGCTTCTGGTAGTACACACTCTTAGGGCATATTGTAAAACCACACGCCCCGGTACAGGTGCCCATCCCTACCTTACTGTATGCTTGTGAAACATGGACCACTTATAAACGCCATTTCCAACTCCTTGAAAGATTCCATCAATGGTGTCTCCAAAAATGTTTACACGTCACTTGGGAAGACAGGCAAACTAAGGCCAGTGTACTGGAAGAAGCAAAGATCATGAGTGCCGAAGCAATGATTCTTCAACATCAACTTCGTTGAACTTGTCATGTTGTTCAGATGCCTGATTATCGTCTTCCAAAGCAACTACTCTATTCTGAACTTTAAAATGGAAAGCGTAATGCTGGTGGTCAACAAAAGAGGTTTAAAGACTCTCTCAAGGCAAATCAGAAAACATGCGGTGTAAACACTGACAGCTGGGAAACACTGGCCTGTGAGAGCTCCAATTGGCAAACAGTCTTTACCAAAGGTGTCATGGGCTTTGAAGACGCTCGAACTCAGAACGAAAGGGTGAAATGTGCTAATAGGAAGGCACACTTGGCAAATCCACACCATGATCAACTCCTGCCCAGACACCAATGTCCCCACTGTGGAAGGACATGTGGATCCAGAATTGGCCTCCACAGTCACTTATGGACTCACAGTTAAGACTGTGTTCATGGAAGACAATCTTACTCGGGTACGAGCGATTGCCAAAGAAAAAGCAGCCCATCTTGAGGCATGAACATGATCAGCGTGGCATATCACAATCATTGATTTTCTCTTGGGGCAGTAAAGTACAATTTTTTCCTTGTAAAGAAATTGAGTGTTGTATGCAGCAAGGCACCTATGATTGGGGTGTTTTTGTGTGTGTGTGTGTGTGTGTGTGTGTGTGTGTGTGTGTGTATGAATGGGGAGGAGAGTTGTAGCCATTGCTATACAGTGGTACCTCTGGTTACGAACTTAATTCTTAACCCGAAACTGTTCTTAACCTGAGGCGCGCTTTTGCTAATGGGGCCTCCCGCTGCCGCCGTGCCCTCAGCACATGATTTCCGTTCTCATCTTGGGGCAAAGTTTGTAACCCAAGGTACTACTTCTGGGTTAGCGGAGTTTGTAACCTGAAGTGTTTGTAACCCGAGGTACCACTGTATAAGGTAAGGGAATCTATTTAAAGAGGGCTTAGCCTAGATTATAACTTGGCTGTGCGAAGGGATACTGTTACACTCTGCCCCGGTGATTGATTCATATAATACACAAGTGGGGGTTGTAGTTGTGCAGGCATCCTGTGGATGTTAAAGTCTGGAACTTTTCCATGTTTGTATGCGGCTGATTGTAAATCATTATAGCTTCAAGCAAAGAATCTTGGACAACTGTCAACAACAGACAGGAGCATTAATAAAAGCTGATGGATGCACAAAGGGCTGCGTGAGTGACTGGCACACATTTGTGGCTGATGCGAAGTGAGGTCTTTTTCTTTCTTTTTTTAAAGAATTAATCCTGCATACGCGTCTTGCTGGCGCGTGCTGGACGATCGAGCCATGTTGATAGCTGAGGGCGAGGGTCACCCACCTAAAAATAAGCCATTATTGCTTAAAGATCAAGCAGGCTATTGCAAAGCTGGACAAGGTTCAGAAAAGGGCAGCCAAAACAATCAAGGGGCTGGAGCTCTCAGGAGCTGAGCTTACACTATTTGGGGCTTTTTCGTTTCGGAGGAAAAAGGCAAGTAAAGGACTGAGGGCTGATAAAGACATGTAAGAATATGCACAGTATGGGAAAACTCACATGCATCGAAGGAAGCTGAACATTGGAAGGTTCAGCTATTACTTCACAACACATATCTGGAATATGGGATTTGATGCCACGATGGCCACCAGCCTTTAAGAGGATTGGACAAATCCATGAAGGCTAAGGTTATCGATGGCTGTCAGCCACAATGGCTCCGTTCTGCCTCCCTCCATAGGCAGAGCTCATATAGCTCTGAGTACCAGTTGCTGGGAGCTGCAAGAGCAAAGGTTTTATAGATGCAAAATCTTTGGCTGACCCCATCAAAAGTCTTGAAAGCAGATTGTCTGCATGCAGAACCCCTTCTCTGTCCATTGGGCCACTGTGACTCTCTTATTTAATCTCAGCTGCACTGGATATATGTTCCAGGGCCTTTCAGTCATGTGGCATAATCATTTAGCAGTGTCACATGTGTGCCAGCTTAAGATGAGGTAGAGCAAAACCCTTGAAGTTGTCTAGCCTTTGCTGTCAGTTGTTCATTACTTCATTGGCTGAGCTGCAAAATGTTTTTTTTAAAAAATACTTTATTAAGGATTTTCTTGTTTTACAGAAGTGTAGTGCCTCGTATATATATTTTTTTTCATGTAACATTTTTACAAATCCGTTTCATTTGTTGAGGCATTAGGGGGAGAAGAAAAAAGAAAGAAAAAAAGAAAGGGGGGGTGGAGAGAGGGAAGATGGATGGGGGTGGGGTCGGGTGGCGGTGTTTCTATTATGTTTAATGTATGTAGGGTTTGGTGTCAGCGTTGCTTGTGTTGTTCACTTGTGTTCCTTTGGTGGTGAGAGAGGTTGGGATTGGCCTAGGGTGTGATTGTTTGCTTGTGATTGGCTGTGGTGATCTTTGTTTTCGTGTGTGAGTGAGGTGGGTGGGTGTTTTGGATCAGGTTAGCCATATTGATTTGTATGCTGTTGGTGGATTATTGTCATTGTCCTGTTGGGCTGTGTATGTGATAAAGGGGAGCCATACCGGGGTGAAGGTGTCTTCTTCTGTTTGTCCCCGTGTCAGTTTCAGTTTATTAGTTATTTTTTCTAGTAGGGCTGTTTCCCATACTATTTGGTACCATTGGTCCCTGCTTACTCCTGACAGGTCTCTCCAGTGTCTGGTTATGGTGTTTCTGGCTGCTGAGAGCAGGTGGGTTATGAGTTCTTTGTGGTGTAAATGGGCATTGTTGTCTTGGAAGATGTTTAGTAGGGCCAATTCTGGGGTGATGTCTATTACTTGCTTAGTTATTTTACATATTTCTTGTATGGCTGTTGTCCAGAATAGTTGGATTTTGGGACACTCCCACCACATGTGGAGGTATGTGCCTGTGGAGGTGCAGCCTCTCCAGCATTTTGGTGAGGTTCCTGGGTGTATTAGCGCTAGTTTCCTTGGTGTTAGGTACCACCTGTAGGTGAGTTTCAGTGTGAGTTCTTTTCTTTTCGTTGATATGGATTTAAAGGGGGGTTTAGACCACATTCTGGTCCATTGAGTGGGGTTAATCTCATAGCCTATGTCATTCTCCCATTGTTTTTTGATTGCGTCTAGGGGATTTGCGGGATTTTGGAGTAGTATTTTGTATATTGCGGATACCATCCCTTTACTGTTTCCCTTTGTTGTTAGGAGGAGGTTTTCGAAGGTTGTCAAGGGCCTAGTTGCTGCTGATTTTACTGTTGGGTTGTTTAAGAGGGCATGTAGTTGGTGTTGTGTTAACCAGGGCATTTGGGTGTCTTCTAGTTTGTCTTGTATTTCTTGTGTTGACAAGGGTTTGTTATTTTTATAAAAGTCTATTAGGCGATATAAGCCTTTGGTTCGCCAGGTTTTTATCTTGAGGTTTTGTGCTGCATGGTGGAATAATGGGTGGTACGCCAGGGGGATTAGTGGGGATGGGGTTGGGGATAGTTTGCCTATTTGTGTTTTCCATGCTTTGAGCATGGTCTGTGTGTACCTGTTAAGTGTTGTGGGAATTTTCTTTAGTTTGTTTGGGAGGAGTGGGTATGTTGTGGTGCAGGTGTTTTCAGTTGTGTCCCTCTCTAGGTGTACCCATTGTTTTGTCTCATCTTCTAGTATATATGGGATTATGTGGCGTATTTGGTTGGCATTGTAATATGCTTCTATGTTGGGGATTCCCCATCCTCCTTCTGAGGTGGGGAGGTGCAGGTATTTGGGGCTTATTCTTGGTTTTTTATGTGAGAAGATGAAAGAGTGTAGTTTTCTCTGCCAACTGCGAAGTTGGGTTGAGGGGATCCAGATTGGGAGGGTTTGGAATAGGTAGGTTAGTTTTGGGAGTGTGATCATTTTGATCATGGCTGTTTTGTCTGAGAGAGTGAAGTTCATGTTATTCCATCTCTTTAGGTCTTTGTTAATTTGTCGCCACAGGGGCTTGTAGTTGTGGAGGTACAATTTATTGAGGTTTCTGGTTATTTGTACCCCTAGGTATCTGAACTTGGTGTGGCAAAGTTTTATTTTGGTGACCTTCATGAGTTCTTTTTGGGTGTGAGGAGGGGTGTTGAAGCACATAGCTTCTGACTTTGTAAAATTTACCTGTAGGCCTGACACCATTGCAAATGTGTTGAGTTCTCTGATTAGGGAGGTTGCTGTGCTTATGGGGTCTGGTGTTGCGACCATTAGGTCATCTGCAAAGAGCCCTAATTTATAGGTTCTGCCTTTTATTTCCACTCCCTTGATGTCTGTGGCTGCTCGGATGCGGATTGCTAGGGGTTCCAGAGCCAGGATAAATAAGAAGGGAGACAGTGGGCATCCTTGTTTCGTGCCTCTTTGGATAGCTATAGTGTTAGAATCCATATTGTTAGTTCTGCATTTTGCTGAGGCTTGGGAGTATATTTGTTTGAGGATTTGTAGGAAGTTGGGGTCGAATTTCATGTTAGTTAGTACTGCTAGTATGTACTTCCACTCCAAGCAATCAAAGGCTTTGAGGATGTCTAGGGACATAATTGTCAATGGGAGTTTGGTTGCCTTGCTGTGTTCGATCAGGTTCAGTAGTTTCCTGATGGGGTCTGTTATATTGCGGCCAGGGACAAAGCCAGTCTGGTCTGGGGCTATTAACTTGTGTAGGAAGATTTTTAGGCGGTTGGCCAAGATTGATGTGAATATCTTGTAGTCTTGGTTTATTAATGAGATTGGGCGGTATGATTCTACTTTGAGGCTGTCTTTTAGTGGTTTTGGGATTGAGACTATTTTGGAGTGGGTCCAGGTTTTGGGGATGGGGCCCCCTTTTATGATGTCGTTGAATAGGCGGGTCATGTAGGGCATCAAGGGTTCTTTGAATTTCTTATAGAATTCTGCTGTGAAGCCGTCTGGGCCTGGGGCTTTGTGTGGTTTCAGGTTTTTGAGGACCGCATCTATTTCCTCTGGGGTGATAGGGCTGTCCATGAATTCCTGTTCCTCATCAGTTGGGGTAGGCATGGTCAGTCCTGCTAGAAATGTTCTGATTTCCTTCTCTGGTGGGTTATGGGAGGTGTATAGGTTGGAGTAGAATTCTGCAAATTCTGAGGTTATTTCTTCGGGGGAGAATGTTATGTTGCCGTCTTTTTTGGTGATGCAGTGTATTCTTGTTTTGAGTGCTTTTTTCCTACATCTATTTGCTAGTAATCTGGAGTTTTTCCCTCCATATTCGTAGAAACGTTGTTTAGAGTATAGAATGTTGATCATTGTTTTGTTAATTTCTAGGGAGTCTAGTTCTCTCCTTTTTTGTTCTATAAATTTGAGGAGTTTTTTAGATCCTGTTTGTTTGTAGTGTGATGAGAGGGCTGTGATGTCTTGTTCTATTTTGCTAATTTTTGAGGAGGTTTGTTTTTTAAGGAATGTTTTCTCTTTTATGCAAGCTCCTCTGGTGACCGCTTTCATTGCGTCCCATAGGAGGGGGGTTGTTATATTGTTTACATCGTTTTCTTTGAAGTAGTTTTGGAGGGTTTTTGTGAGACTCTCTCTAATTTGTTTGTAGTTAGGATGGGACTGAAGGAGCATGATGGGGTGGTTTGTGTTCCTTCTCCTATTTTAACAATGACTTCTACTGGGGCGTGGTCTGTGATTTTAATGTTACCTATGTTTGTTGATTCTACTGAGGGGATCAGACCCTGTGTGAGTAGAATGCTGTCCAGTCTGGACACTGTATCATGGCGTCCCGATTGGAATGTATGGCTGATGTCTCCCGGGTTTTGCTCACCCCAAATGTCGTAGAGACCCCTGTTTTTTAGCATTTTTAGTAACTTGTAAGAGTTCCTGGTTGTTGGGGGTTTCCTTCGGAGGAAGGTTGCCCATGGGGTTGTGGGGTGGATATCTTTCAGGGATATACCTTTCATATTTAGATTGAGGTCCCCTCCTAGAATTGCTTCCCCTTCAGAGAAGGAGAGGAATTTGTTTAGTGTCTTCTGGAAGAATTCTAATTGTTTCGTGTTTGGGGCATATATGGAGCCGATTGTCAGTTTGATTTTGCCATCTAGTGTCCCTTTAGCGAAAATGACTTTTCCTTGTCTTTTGTTGGTCTCTTTTTTAATTTCTTTCCTTTCTCATTGAGGAGTAGGTCTCTGGGGGGTTCCAACCCAAAGTTATCTCCGTCTCCCTTCATCAAACCAGCCCATTCCCCACAGTCCCACTCCCCACAGTCATCAATATAATCCAAAAAGTGTTTACAAGCATATTTCGAAGTCTCTCCAAAGTTAAGAGCCTCCACAGCTCCAAACTCCCCCTGGCCCACTCCAACTTCAATTTTCAAAAACAGCGGCTTATGCTTCTGTAGGGCCTCGGGCCTCTCCATTTGTATTATTTGAGGTGCAGCCGCAGCTTCCTCCGTTATCTTCTGCACTTGCCCAATCAATACAGGTTCCTGAGTTGGGCCCTGGATAGTTTCTATATCACTATTCACTATTTGTCCACAGTTATTGGCCACAACAGTCATCAAATCCATTTTCTCATTCATCAAATCCATCTTCTCGTGCATCTGTTCCAACAAAGCATTTGTCTTGCATAAAGCAAGCACCCAAACTTCCTTCCAGCTCATATTTAGTCAAGGTCAGAAGGACTAATCCCACGATCTTAATCTCACAGCTG
Organism: Podarcis pityusensis; assembly: GCF_964106645.2. Classification (NCBI taxonomy): domain Eukaryota; kingdom Metazoa; phylum Chordata; class Lepidosauria; order Squamata; family Lacertidae; genus Podarcis; species Podarcis pityusensis. Next base: position 17,589,811 of record NC_138037.1, on the reverse strand, counting down.
TGGATTCTTCAAGTAGACTGCAGCAACAATTTAGCAAGCTCCCTCTAGAGGAGACAATTTCTATTTGTATCCATCTTTTTAAAGCAAGTCCAACAAAGGAAAATTACTTTCATTTTTCAGATATTTTGTTTCTTTAGCATGCAAAAGGCAACATTGGAATCAATTTATTTCTCTTCTTTAGCTATCTGTCAAAGTATTCCATTCACAGTCAATGAATCTCTCCAACAATTTCTGTCTCTGACACCCCGTTCCCAGGTTAGAGACGGTGGAAACTTATCTTTCTTCACTCCCTCTCCTGCATGCGTTACACAAAGTCCCCCCCCCTTTTCCCCTGCTTCCAAGGGGGTTTCAGTAGTTATAAATGAAGGAAATTTAGACTTTTTAAACGGCTTTCCAGGCTTTAGCTTACAAGGTTTTTGCTTCAGTCTATATACAAAAAGCGGAAGGCGGACTTCCTGTTTTGAACCTTCCCGCTTCGATGTCAAATTAAGAAATTTCTTGATCCAATTGTCCGTTTCTACTCACGGGTACTTATTTTAAATCCAATTGTCCACAGGAAAAAGTCAGCGCTCTCTGGCGATGGCTGTGCGGCTTCACTCCGTGAAAGTAGCAGTCAGTTTGTAGCACCGCGCCGCTCACCCCACTTCACTCCGGAATCCCAAAAAGGGATTCCCCGTGAGTAGGGGGGCGCTCCTGGTGCCCTGCCGAACCCCACGTTCCCAGGCTTCCTCCGCCTGGGATTTCTAGCGGGTCCCCACCTTCGCCGCGGCAGGAAGACCCAGTTTCCACGGAGCCAGTTCCTCCGGTCGGAGGAACTCCGCCATTCACCGATGGCGCTAACCCGGAAGTCCTTCTGGCAAAAGCATTTCCAGTAGTTAAGGAGTTTCTGGGATCTGCTCCGAGGGCAGTTCCCCTTTTGAATAGCCAGGCTCATCCACCAACGAAGGGGAGCCCAAACACAGGACTGTCCCAACAGCTAGGGTTCAAATCTTGCCACTGGCTGATCACACATTCTCACCTAACCTGCCTCTCAGTGTTGTTGTGAGGATAAAAGGTAGCCATGTGCAATCTTGTGCAATTTGCAGGAAGATCAGAGGAAGGAAGGAAGGAAGGAAGGAAGGAAGGAATTTGTGATTCTTTTTTTTAAATGCTCCTTTAAACTGTACCTTCATTTTTGTCCCCTTGGCCAAATAAGATGTGATGGCAGCAATATACAATAACTTTATTTTTTTACTGTAATGTTGATGGTTTCTTCTGTTTTCAGCTTCTTCTTTTGCCTGCTTCTCTTAAACAGGCAAAAACTAAGTGATGCTAGAGTAGCTCCATTAGTAACCAAAATTAAAGCATTTAAAAGGAACGCCAATTAAATTTGCAATCAGTGTCTGAATAAATTGTATTTTATTCTATAACAGAATTATAGATAAATGCATTTTATGTTCCTAAAGTAATAAAATGACCTTAGCTCTGTAAAGGATGCCAAAGAAAGTATTGCCTATTTTTCAATCCCCCCCCCCCATTTCCATTTAAAGCTACACATTTTTTTATGATTCATAATTTTCAAAAAAAATTACATATCTGTTCTAAAGAAAGGAGAGCTGAACTCTTTCCTTCCTCGGCTTATTTGTTGATCATCTTACAAAATAGTCCTCTGAGGCCAATATGGTTTGGGGATGTCTGATAACTTTGGGCATACTTACGGACTGCTGTGGTGGAGCTATTTCACTGTGCTGTCTTCCTGTACCATCCTGCAAACATGCATATGAAGGAACCTACTTGGCAGACCCAGTAATATGTTTCTTTCCCATCCAAGGAAGTTCCCTCCCCATCCAGACTTGTGGTGGGAAGAAAAATGAGTTTGAGTGTCAGTCTGCAAGGAGGCATTCCATGGAATGGGAGAGGGTTCTTTTCCCCTCACCCAAGGAATTTGGATATGGGACTGCATGGGAGGGGAGAGGATACAGTATCCCTCACCCAAGTTCCCCCCTTTCTTGTTCCGTACACCTGAATAAATCACTCTAATTGGAATTGCTTAAACTCAACCCTGCTTCACATAAGGCCCACTGCTCTATCATGGCCAGATTCAGTCTCCAATTGTGAGCTACTTGGATCCATGTTCTTTGCGCAGTCGCTGCAAAATCAAGTTGCCCTGCAGCCCTACATCTGGAAAGATGGAAAACATGACCTCGGACCGTATGTACAAGAAGTTGTGCTCCTTGCTTTGAAATTGGGAGACACCTGGCTGGGTCCCCTTCTGTGACAAGGCCTGCCAGGAACAGAACGCAAAGAACATTTACTAGCCCTTTCCTTACAGGATTCCAAAACCACATCAAATATATTTCCAAAATCCTGTCAGTGGGAAGAGCCTGTGGGTGGTGCTAGGCCAATAAATCCTGGCTTGAAGAATTCATGATCATTCTGTGTTAGCTTGTGGTTCTCATTTTACAAGCATGAACCCCCAACTCTTCCGAGCATTGTTCTGAGGCTCTCTGTCCTTAGGTTTCTTCATGCAGTCTTCTCCTTCATACTGTAAGTGGATCCAAGGTCTGTTGTGTGCTTTGGCTTTTAAATAATAAAATAAATATTTTTTTATTTATACCCCGCCCTTCCTGGTTCAAAAACCGGGCTCAGGACAGCTAACAACAAATTTAAAACACTTAATTATAAAAGCAGCATAAAATACAGTATAAAAACATGAATAACAATAAAATTCAAAAATCAATTAGATAATCTCCAGGGCTAGCTGGCTGAATTGGTCCTACTTTGAGACTTATCAACCAGTTTACAATATTTATCCAGGGAACTTAGACCTTACCAGTGCAGTTGAATTTACTCTACACATTTGCTTTCTTGCACATAACATTTTTAGTTGTGAGCAAGCTTCCTTGCTTGATCTCTCTGCAATAGACCAAAGGTTGACCTGATTCTGCAGCTGCATATTTCTGTGTTGGCATGCGGACAAAAGAGATGTGTCAACCCCTCTTGAGACATTTCACTAATCGCGCTGAAATATTTTGTGTTTTCTTCAGATGTTTCATCTGAGGAGAAATCTCCAGATTTGCCCTGTAGGTAGAATCTGGTGATAGCTTGTTTTAATTATAAAAAGGTAAGCACAGTTTTACCCCACCCTTCCTCCCAGGAGCTCAAGGTGGTGCACAGGAGGACTGGCTGCTGCTCAGGACTTCCTCTGCACAGCCTTTTTTCAGATTCAGTGGGATTTGCTGTAGCCACTAAGCTAGGTGAGTTCTTCCTTTGCACTGGAAGGACAGGTCTCCAGCAGGGGAAAAGCTAGGAGAGGGGCAAATTGCCAGCCCTCCGTGCCTTTAATTAAGTTCTTTTAATTAAAACCTGTTTTAACTCTACAAGAAAAGGCGAGTCGTAATTAAGCACAAACTATGTAATTTTTCTCACCGCTTCCAAAGCTGCCGAGAGATTTTGTGTTCTAATAGGTGATGAAATTAAAATCGGAGGGGATGAGAATTAAATTATGATCCCACATGCATTAAAAGCCTTAATGAACATTAATTGAATGTTATGAATTTTATTTTTCAAATCGCTGACTGAAATGTTTTTTGGGTTTTTTTAAAGCACGGTCATAAATAGCTAGGTTGTTGTTTTTTACTTTTTGAACTACGTTTACCTGTTTATAAGAATATTTCTATACCATCATCTCACAAAATATCAGGGTGGTGTACAGCAATATCTATCTATCTATCTATCTATCTATCTATCTATCTATCTATCTATATGGTAACAAACAAACAAACCCATATATAACAGGTGGGAGAAAGGCTTGAGATATATGAAATTCTATGTGCATTTACTATACCTGGGAGTTAGGTTTTTTTAACAGAGTTGGGCCTTGCTTCTGAGTGAACAGGTAATCCTGTTAAAATAGTATCTTGGTGTATCCTGTGACTATGTTACAGTGGGCCAGGAGCAGTAATATAAGCGAGTGGCAACAGCCATGCATTAGAATACCAGCAACACCATTCACTCAACATGCAATGTTGAGCATAGAATAAGTGGAAAGTTAGCTCTGGGGAAAAAACATAGAAGTGACTTCTCACTCTGCCTGCCATAAAACCCTAAGAGGTGCAGGATCAGACCAAAGGCCCATCTGGCCCAACATTCTGTTTTCACTGTGGCCAACTAGATGCCAATGAGAAGCCCATAAGCAGTATTTTTGTTGCCTCAGATGTTTAATAGCTACAGACCACAGCTGACTAAGCTCAGTTAGGACATCTTTAAATAAGGTGTTTTTATATTAGGATATTTGATAGTGGAATGCTCACTAAGGCAGTCTGCAATGAAGCATGAAGAACAGGCTCGTGAATACTGCTTTTGGAGTGCAATTTGCTGACGTACATACTGAGTTTCCCCCTGATAACATTGGTTGAGTTTAGTGGATAGGATTCAGGCCCTGAAGCCTGCAAAAACCGCTCCCTGGAGACATTGACTATTGCTTCATTGGAGAAGAAGCTCTGTTTCTTGAAACCTCTTTCCTAAGCATCGAACAGCAAACACACACACACACACACACACACACACACATCAATGGAAACAGTCATTAGGTGTATACACCTAGCATTCTAGCAACCTTGGCCAAGAGGCAGTTACTATTAGATAACACAAAGATGGGTGTGAAGTGGGTGTGTAAATAATAACACACATATTTCTGAAGTGGAGGATGATGCGTACTGCAGGAATGCCTGGAATTACCGTATTTTTCCCTCTATAACACGCAGATTTTTACTCCTAAAAAGTAAGGGGAAATGTCTATGCGTGTTATTGAGCGAATGTGTGGTCCCTGGAGCCGACTGGCCCGAGTGCATCACACATTTTCTTCGAGGGTCGTCTTTGTTGCGGTCAGCAGAAGCCAGGGAAGTGCTTGCTAGGAGGTTTGGCCACTCTGATCGCTTGATTGTGTGTGCAGCGCGACTGTGTGTTTGCTAGTGTGTGTGCTTTGTGAGTGTGTGGCTGCCTGTGTGTTTGTTCGCTAGCGTGGGTGCTTGGAGGGAGTGAGAGAGTGACTGACTGCTGCATCTTCTCCTGCAATTTGCCTTTTAAAAAATTGGAAGCAGCGGGGCAGTAAAAAACCACCTCCGAAAGCCCCATTTTTCCCTTCTAAGGCTGCAGCTCGGCTTTGGGAGCCCTGAACCCCTGCCTTGTTCTTGAGGGATCTTTGAGGTTTTCCTTTTAGCTTTAACCCAGCCCCCTTATTTTACCAGTTTATCTTCATTCTCGGTGTGGTAAACTGATTGCAGGCAGCCACACTTGCCTTCGAGCCTCCTGAGAGAGAAAGCTGTTGCTTTCCTGCATTCTGCCTCAGGGTCTTACTGCCCACCCTCTTCTGTTTCGTTACTGTGTTTGCTCAAACGGAACAAAGAGCAGAGAAAACCCCTCCCCTCCAGGCAAGCAGAGGGGAAAGCAGAGCGTCCTTCCTTCTACCGTAATTCCTCTCCGTGCTCCGGTGCTGCTGCGTCTAGGGACTCGCAGGCAACATGCAGGTGGGGGGGGGGGGGGAGAGAGAGCTAGCTGGCTGGCTGGCTTGGGTGGGTGGCTGGGGGAACTTTTGCCTTCCTTTCCTCCCTCCGGTAAAACCCCTCTCCTGCATTCTTAGCCAGCTGCTTCTCTTTTTTTTTTTTTTAAAGCAATTTATTAAATTTTACAATAAAAATAAACATGATAAACAATGTAACATTGATCTTAACATATTTTCACATTTTCTTTGGACTTCCTCACATCTCCCGCTCCCATTTTCATCGTTGAAACATTTTGTCAGCAATTTATCATCTTATTTAAATTCTTATATCCCTTCTATATTTCATAATCATATAATTCTCAAAAGGAGCTAAATTTCACAGTCTTACTTATTTTCTTAAAAACTTCTAAATTTAGTGGTGCTCAGTTATTTTGATCTAGCCTCTTATTTAGCATTCACTCAAGTTACAATACTTTTGTAAATAGTTCTTAAATTTCTTCCAGTCCTCCTCAATCCTCTCTTCTCCCAGGTCACGGATTCTGCCGGTCATTTCAGCCAGTTCCATGTAGTCTATCAGTTGTATCTGCCATTCTTCCAGTGTGGGTAGATCTTGAGTTTTCCAATGTTTTGCGAGAAGTATCCTTGCTGCTGTTGTTGCATACATAAAAAATGTCTGGTCCTTCTTTGCCACCCCTTGGCCGACAATACCCAAAAGGAAAGCCTCTGGTTTCTTAGTGAAGGTATATTTAAATACCTTTTTCAGTTCGTTATAAATCATTTCCCAGAACGCCTTCACTTTAGGGCAAGTCCACCAGAGGTGGAAGAACGTTCCCTCGCACTCTTTACATTTCCAACACTTATTATCAGACAGGTGGTAAATTTTAGCAAGTTTGACTGGGGTCATATACCATCTATAAATCATTTTCATTACATTTTCTTTCAGGGCATTACATGCAGTAAATTTCAATCCATTACTCCACAACCTCTCCCAGTCCTCAAACATGATATTATGCCCAATGTCCTGTGCCCACCTTATCATAGCCGATTTAACCGTTTCGTCTTGTGTATTCCATTTCAACAGCAAGTTATACATCCTTGAAAGTACCTTAATCTTTGGTTCTAACAATTCTGTTTCTAGTTTCGATTTCTCCACCTGGAACCCTAGTTTCTCTTAGCCAGCTGCTTCTCCGCACACCCTTCTCGGTGCTCCTTGTCCCTTCTATGTTTTTCCTTCCCTCCCCACTTAAAACGTGGCTACAAAGCATGGATCCACATGGATCCTCAGGATCTTTGCATTGGGTCACCCCAAATTCACCATCAGATCACATAGCATATCCATGGCTACAGCCTGCACCAAAAAAATCACGCACCCACTGTTGCCTGGGGCTGCAATGGTACAAAAACGTGGTTACAAAGCACAGATCCACATAGATTCTCAGGATTTTTTCATTGGGCTACCCCAAACTCACCGTCAAATCACATGTCTGTGGCCACAGCATGAAGCACAAAAATGATACATCCACTGTTTCATTCAGAATTTTTTTTTCTTGTTTTCCTCCTCTAAAAACTATGTGCGTGTTATGGTCAGGTGCGTGTTATCGAGCGAAAAATACAGTACTTGTTTTGCACCAGAACCGCTAGAAATATTGCTTCCTCTGATATAGGATATAATGTTTTAATTGAGTGCATCTGATGTTGCCAGTTGTAGAGGCCAAGGCAGATATGACACTGCTGGTTGTTTTATTATATATATATATATATATATATATATATATATATAAAATTTTTATTTGATTTTTCAAGTATAAATTTATAACAAAACCAATTACATTTCCATATACAGTCATACCTCGGGTTGAAGTAGCTTCGGGATGAATATTTTCGAGCGCGTTACTTCCGGGTTTTGCCACTTGCGCATGCGCAGGCGCTCAAAATGACATCACGTGCATGCGTGGAAGCAGCAAAACGTGATCCGCGCATGCGCAGATGTGCAGTTGTGTGTTACGTTCGCTTCAGGATGCGAACGGGGCTCTGTAATGGATCCCGTTCGCATCCAGAGGTACCACTGTACAGAGATTTCTCTCAATTTCGCGACTTCCCCCCATCCCCTCTGTGGGTCCTAATGTCAGCGTTTCCAACTGCATATTATATCATAATCTATATTTTATATCTGTCTATTTTATTCATCACATTTGTTACAAGTGTGATTAGAATCCTGCTAATGTTTTCATCTGCTTACAGTGGTCTCCTAAATAAATAACACCGATGATTGTTTTAATCATGGTTACATTTGCAAGCAGCTGAAGAGATCATGTGCTCCTTTTGGGCTTATCTCTCTTCCAGAATACTAATTTCCCCTGCTGGGAAGTTAACCATTGCCAGCAGTTTTAACCATGGTTAGGGCAAGTCAGGGTTCTAGCCTAACTTTGCATCTGATACCTGTGTTCGGTTTCTGTGTTAAGTGGGAACCTAACCTGTGTTAAGTGGCAAGGCGCTTCTGGCGCCTTTCGCTGATTGTCACTTAGCTGTTCTACATTGTCCTGTTTAATTCATGGTTGTCCTCCAAACAGTCCTGTCTATGCTAAACTGTCCTGTGGCTAAATACCTCAGAATACTATTTCCCCACTTACTTAGATGGCTTGGATTTGAAAATGCAATTCTCGAAGTTACCTTGATTTTTACCTATGACTCCTGAAGCTGTATTACCATACCAGTACTGATGAAAGCTGTCTCTCTGCAGGAGTCTGAAAATACCAGCAGTAAAGGGAGGCTAAATTGCTGTGGTTTTTCTTGAATATGGACCCATGAATGTTGTATCAGGAAAGTATAGGAAGCTTTTGAAATGTAGTTTGCATGACAAGTCTCTAGGGAACAATTATGTGGCAGTAAAGTGATGCTGACAGAGTACCAGCAATCTGGTATTTTGGGCCATATGGAGCAAGTAATCACAAGGAGAATGGAGGGAATTAATTTCATAGGATTGTGTTTCAAGGTACTATATGTGCAGCTGGTGGGAGAGGGATTCATATATACTTATGAATCTCTAGAGCATAATCCAGAGGTGAGGAACTGGATTTGGTCAGTCCTTCTCTCTACCAATAACTTGGGTCAACTTTCTTCCTCATTATTATTAAGCCACAGCATGTTTAAATGAAACACATTGTCCATTTTTTAAATAAAAAAAACCCTGCCTCCCCTCCACACACCCCTTTCTTCTGTTGTTTTCGTTTTGTCTGCTTTTAGATTGTAAGCCCCCTTGGGATAGGGATGTGTCCAACCTGTTATTCGTAAAGTGCCATGAATGAACAAATGAAAATACTGTGTCTTTTCAGGTATATCTTGAAAGACTTTTAACTTACGCGGAGATAGATATATGTCCGGCAAACTGGAAGCGAATTGTGCTGGGTGCAATTCTACTGGCATCAAAAGTTTGGGATGACCAGGCCGTGTGGAATGTGGACTACTGTCAGATTCTGAAAGATATCACCGTTGAGGACATGTGAGTTCACTGTTATATCTGTTGTCCCCATGATGTACAATAGAACTGACCATTATTTTTCCTTTTTTTTAAAAAAAAAAGTTGTTTAAATTTATTATGATGATCTATCTTGCATTGCACACCACTTTGGGAGCTATTTGGTAGAGAAATAAACACAACAGATAAATAAACAAGGTTCGAGCTAGACTAAATTAGTTGAGATTAGGTGCCATTTAAATCAATGGGAGGTTAGCCATAACTTAAGTCCCACTGATTTTTCAAAGAGAAGTAAGTTCAACTAATTTAACTTGGATTCAACCCGGTTAGATGGGTCTTCTGTCTTAACTATTGGCATTCTCACAATGGCTAATAGAACTACCACTCCGTAAAGGTAAAGGTAAAGGGACCCCTGACCATTAGGTCCAGTCGTGACTCTGGGGTTGCGGCGCTCATCTCGCTTTATTGGCCAAGGGAGCCGGCGTACAGCTTCTGGGTCATGTGGCCAGCATGAGTAAGCCACTTCTGGTGAACCAGGGCAGCGCACGGAAACGCCGTTTACCTTCCTGCTGGAGTGGTACCTATTTATCTACTTGCACTTTGATGTTCTTTCGAACTGCTAGGTTGGCAGGAGCAGGGACCAAGCAATGGGAGCACACCCTGTCGCGGCGGTTCAAATCCCTGCGACGGGGTGAGCCCCCGTTGCTGTATAGGAACTGGTATTTGGAAGCACGCTACCTTGGACAGTAGTTGGCTGGTAGTCATTGATAGTCTTATTCTAGTTATGCTTCGCTGCAGGCTTGAATGATGGCAGTCCAACACATTGCAGAGTGGTTTCCTTTATGGTCTGCTTATGTGGGTGCAATTGCTCACGCTTGATGTACCTTGGTGTACCTAAACAGAAATCAAGCAGAATTCTAAAATCTTTGCAACTTTCAAGAAGACTTGGGTTAGTTTTAAAGAGTAAGGAGCAAGGGAAGCTTTAGTCAAACGCATGAAAGAGGAAGAGAGCAGAGGAGGCAAGTGAAGGAGCGGCTTTCAGACTTCATCAAAGTAGGATGGTTCCTTGGCTTACACTCCCTTTGCCTCAGGGTGTTCTGGTTATACCTCTTCTTCCATTGCGAAGCATTGGAGTTTCCTACACAGGTACATCAAAAATGGGGAAAGTCGATCTGAGCTTGTTTATATTTATGTGTGTTAGCTTGAGGAACAGATGCTGCTTTGGAATGAAATTCAACAGTATACAAAAAGCCCTATTTAAAAGCTCATAAAACAAAGAGAATTTGATTCCCCTACAGATTATATTGTGTAGTCCTGTTACAGTCCAAAATTCCTTATACAAGTCAAAATGTGCTGGAACTTGTCTGACCAAGCAAATCACAAGCAACTGAAGCACATGACTGATCTAATACACTTCTTTTTTTTTTTTTTGTATTGACGACTGAGCACCTGCTGTTAAATTTCATACTTGGCCATTGCTGGGAAGTGAGCCACAAGCATGCAATGGAAATGAATGCTTGATAGTCCATTAACAAACATGAGATAAAAGCTTACGTATGACAACCTTTTGTTGAACCTGAACATTTGGGTGGGTGGGGAGGAGAAACTGTCCCCAAACTGCCTGGGCTGAAGATAGCTCAGGTTCCCACAAGATGTCTGTGACAAGCTTAAAATACGTTTTCTTTCTCTGGCGTCAGCCTGTTATAAGACAAAGTAAATTATTGTCCTTCGGGTCAAGAGTTTAAAACGTGTCTTGCTATTTATTTTGCAGGAATGAGTTGGAACGCCAGTTTCTTGAGTTGTTGCAGTTCAACATTAATGTTCCCTCCAGTGTTTATGCCAAGTATTATTTTGATTTGCGATCCCTGGCAGAAGCAAACAACCTGAGCTTTCCATTGGAGCCTCTCAGCAGGGACAGGGCATATAAACTTGAGGTGAGAACCTTGATCTCCTCCCATCACAAACACCTTGTGGATGTGGCAAGCTGACCCTTTATTTTGCACTCTCTGAAAAATTTCAAACAAAATGTAAGCCCACTAGAAAAACTTGAGTGTAGGCTTTAAAAAGTGTGTGTTTGTGTGTGTGTGTGTGTGTGTGTGTGTATACACACAATAAACAGAGCAATCAATTTACAACAGTGTCATACTGTACAATAGCAAGATAAATGAAAAAGCAAAGTTGGGATGTCACAGGAGAGAGAGAGAGAGAGAGAGAGAGAGGGAGGGAGGGAGGGATCATTGCCATTGCTAACCACCAGAGCCAGCATAGTGTAATGGTTAAGAGTGGTAGTCTCGTAATCTGGGGAACCGGGTTCGCGTCTCCGCTCCTCCACATGCAGCTGCTGGGTGACCTTGGGCTAGTAATACTTCTCTGAAGTCTCTCAGCCCCACTCACCTCACAGAGTGTTTGTTGTGGGGGAGGAAGGGAAAGGAGAATGTTAGCCGCTTTGAGACTCCTTCGGGTAGTGATAAAACGGGATATCAATTCCAAACTCCTCCTCCTATCTGGATGGGCTACAAAATTGGAGTAATGGAACAGGAAGGGGGTTAGTGAGCACCTGGGTGGGCTGCATGGCAGACAGGCTGTTTTTGGCTTGCTAGGGTCTCAACTTCGCCAGGCTTGGATTACAAAGAAAGATGGAAGGGCCATAACTTAGGTGGCAGAGCATGGGCTTGCAAGCAGAAGGCCCCAAAGTAAAGCCATGGCCTCTCCAGTTTTTTGGGGAAAGCAAAGCTCAGGTCTAGCTCCTGGTATTTCTAGTTAAAAGGGTCAGGTAGGACGCAGAGGATGGGAAAGACTTTCCTCCTCCTGAAGCCTTAGAGAGCTACTGCCAGTCGGAGCAGTCTGTACTAGGTTATTTCACGTGTCTGACCTTTCTCCCTTGCCCATCTCCCTACAGGCCATCTCCCGCTTGTGTGAAGACAAGTATAAGGACTTCAGGAAATCAGCAAAGAAACGGTCAGTCAGTTCGGACAATCTGACTGTAGTTAGGTGGTCACCTGCGATTATCTCCTAATGTTTGAAGTCTTGGATAGTCCTCAAAAATACTGTTTCTATCATCAACTTTGGGAGGGAGGGGGTTGTTATTTCCCCCCCCCTCGTTCTCCCCCCCTTCTCCTTATTCTTGTTTTTAGATCTGCCTTTACAGTGCCTCCCCCGTTGCGTAGCACACAAGAATAAATATACGGACAGGAGAGAGACATCAGTACATCGGGAAGAACTTCGGAAGAAAGCTGGTTCTGTTGTTTTGCTGCAGATTTGTCCTTTTTTTGTGAGGAAAAGGCAAACTACATACATATGCTTGGAAGAACAGAAAAGCAAGTGTGTGTGTTATTAAAAAGAAAAAGATCCTCAGCAGAGACAATAGCATGGGAATTTTAAAAACGCACCACAAGATTGGCTTGGAAGAAGCACTATGAGAGAGGATTTTTCACTTTCTCTTCAGTGTTTTCCATTGGCTTTCTGGGTTTTATATCTTTTTTCATTCCTCCCTTGATGTTTGTCTGGGAGTCGCTTTTCCTGCTTCTGCAAAGCAGCAAGTATGAAGAAGGCAGTATCTACTGTAGCACAAGCCTCTGAACCAGACGCCATCGGTTGTTTTCTTCTCTCCCATCGCCTCCATCCTACTCCATCCACTAGGCTTCCCTTCATAAGCTGTTTTATTAGCCTTTTCTCCCCTTAATTATTATGCATATTTTGTTTCTCGTATGCCTTTATTGTATTTTTTGAAAAAACAAAATTTGACTTGATTTCTAGTGCTGAACCAAAAGTATACAAAAAAAAGAAGATCAGGTGATTGTTTGGAATTCTTTCTTTTTTTAATTTATAGCGACCGTGTCCGTGGTGTGTTCCCACAGGTTGCATCTCGGATGCTGGCTGCTTCATAGTATATGTGGCTGCATGTGCCTTCCTATGTTATTTGGGATAGTTTTATTTTTCCTTACTATAAAGTTATGGTTGTTGGAAGGATCCAGGTGAGAGTGGAACTTGGGCCAAGGAGGTGAAATTTGCATTGGATGCAGTAGTCCTTTTTCTGTTTGCAAGTTTTTTCACTGCATTTAGAGATTTAGCAGAGATTAAGTGAGAGAGAAAGTGGGAGAGAGAGAGAGAGAGAGAATCTTCTTTTGTATGGCAGAGACAGATGATTTCCTTCACTTCCTGGTTCAATGTTGCAAGCAATAGCCTCAAGTTTTTTATATGTTTACTTTAAATGGAAACCAATCTGTTTGTATAAAATAGAAAAAAAAATGAAAAAAAGAGTTTTTGTTCTAGTGGAAAAGGGTCCATGGAAGAAGAGGGAGGAGGAGGAGAAGAAGAAGAAGAAGAAGAAATCTATATTAATTTTACCAAGTGTTTTGTCACAGGTTAGATTTCAGAATAAAAACCGTTAAAATGCATTTTTCAGTGTAGGTGCTTCTAGAAATTTAAACAAAATGCAAACTGTGAAGAAAATTTTGTTGCTTTGTTGATTATATTGTACTTCTGTTGTTGTTACTACTGGTTCCCACCCTTCTTTTCCTTAATGGGATAAACGAGTTGAATACCTTTTTTATATAAAGCAAATCACGTTATCTCTGAAAAAAAAGGAAAGGGGAAAAAGCCTTGTGCTCTATATAAGCATCTATGAATTATTTTGCACATTTTGAGAAGGATGCCATTTTACGATGCATAAGACAAACAAAAACCAAAATCAGTTCTACAGTAAGTTCCGTGATCTTGAAGCTCCACAAATTCTCCTGTGCAAGCCACAGCGAAATAGACGAGACCTCGTCTTCAATGTGTGGCACTTGCTCTACGTGCACTCCTCGAGTGAAACCATACACACCACATTCCACCAGAGCGTCTTCTGCAGAAACTCCTATTCCATATGTCTACTTGCACCCTGTTCCCCTTGGGTGTTGTGCAGGACAAGCTATCTTCCTGAGCTAATACCATTAGCTTCAGTGTCATCTCTTGCAGGAGACATGCCCTTACACATTTCTTTATCTGGTCTCATTGAGCCTTAAAACCCCAGTTAGGAATTGTTCACTTGACATTTCCAGCCCAACTGTTTCATGTGACAAGAGCACATCCATGCGGCTCTGATTATGGGGAGCTCTTTGCTTCCAATCCCTGCAGGATGCCAAAGAGGAGGTATGTCTGCACACCTGAAAGTTTTTTCTCAATTTCTTCTGCGACAGCTCCTGTTACTAAAGAGGCAACCGAACAACTGCTCCCTACTGGTGTGAGCTGCTGCATAAGAAACAGAAAGCGCTTAATTCTCTCGTGTGAATTCATGTTTCCGTTTGGGGATCTTGACTAAGGAGTGCAAGTTAGGGTGGCTTAGACATGCTGGTTCCCAGCAGGCCTACAGTCGAGGCTCTTATCACCTACACAGCCAGCTCCCCAGTCCTGGGTAGCTAGGAGACCTTGGTTTTCTTAGGACAGGAATGGGGAATCTGTGGTCCTCCAGATGGTGGACTCGCATCTCCCACCAGCCTCAACCAGCACGGTCAGGGATTATGGGAGTTGTAGTACAATATTAGAAGAGCCCCAGGTTCCCTTCCCTTCCCTTCCCGAAGACACTTACCATGCTACTAGCTTGGTTCCACAGTGCCGAATCAGGAACACAGAATGATGCTCTGTGTTCCCTAAATATGCTTATGACCCCAGAGCATTAAAGGTTTTTATCAGACAACTGTGTCCTTGATTACGCTATCTGCCTTAAAAGGGTAACACACACTGATGAGGTTAAATTGCTAATAACTAAGTAGAGTTTTCTACTAACATGTATTACATGACATGAAGGTTTTGCCCATCTATGTTCCCCAATCAGTTTAATTCTCATTACTTTGCTATTGTTGTTGCTACTATTTTTATTACTGTGCCAATATAGCAAAACTTCGATTCTTATCAAGTTTTGAGGGTCCCCCTTTTGCCTTTGGCTTTTCCTTGACTAGAATGTTTCAAATTTAAAAATTCTTTAAAAAAAAGAGAAGAGCGAGAGTGAAAAAGGCCAGCTTTTGTTAGAATTGGGTTAGAAATGTGATTGTACCTGGAGTTGTTTTATCAACAGTCTGCAGAACATTTTGGGGCTGACTTTCTAGCAAGCACAGTTTGCAATGGGTATAGGACAACCTTCCCCAACCAAGTCCCTCCAAATGCATTGGACTACAACTGGTTTGGACCAATGGGAGTTGTAATCTAAATCATCTTGAGGGCAGCAGGTTGGGGAAGGCTGGTGTAAGGGAAGATCAGAAAGAGAGCAAGGTTTGCATTATGTAAAGTTCTCAATGCATCTACTATAATTTTGTGAAATTTATTAAACAACTTTAAAGATTGTATAGTCTATTTATTGTAAAATTTCAAGTGGATTCCGTAAAACCTGGCTCAGTCTTGTTTAGACTATATTGGATATCGTTTTAGCCTTGTGCACTGGATTCTACCTCTGTATAGGAGAATTTTCCATATTCTTCAATTAGTACTGATTCTGTGATTTAACTTGGTTATGTTTCTTGCACTAAAAATTAAAAAACAAAACAAAATCTGTTAAATGTGGGTTTTATTTTTATTTTTGTTAATTTTACATTTTTGCAGTGCTTCAGCATTATTATTTTTTAGGGTTCTTCTCTGGATGATTCCATAAAGTTTACTGTTCCTAGGAGATCTGTTAGCATCAAAGGTTGCTAAAAACTGCTGAAAAATTCTGGCTTGTTAATATTGCCCTCTGTTTTCTTTTTCTTTTTCTTTTTCTAAATGATATTTATTAATTTTTTAACATTTCCAACACAACACTTCAAACAAAAAAAGAAAAAAGAAAAAAAGCTGATTCATTGCTGTGATTACAAAGGTGTACCCCTATTGCAAAAAGCAAACCCCATTATGCACTCATACATTTGATCTGTTTATTATTCTATTTACATCCCACCTTTCTTCCAAGAAGCTCACTTCTTCCTCTGTCTATTTTATCCCCATGACAATCCAATGAGGTAGGCTAGACCAAAGGACACTGACTGAACCAAGGTTGAGTGGCGATTTGAACCCTAGTCTTCCCAGATCCTAGTCCAATATTCTAAGCATCACACTGCTCCAGCTATAAGCTGGAGGACATTGCTTTGCAAAGAAGCATTGGCAAACGGCAGTGCATTTAGATAATTGTAGACTCTGCACTTGCTGGTTTTACTGGGAGGATAGAGCTCTTTAGATAGTAAAGTGCATTACTTTGCTTCCTTCAAAATGAGTTCAGCCAGTTCTGGTGCATTTGGCGCCCCCTGTCCATTCTCCTGACTGGGACCCTGGACTTCTGCCCCAAAGTGGCACCATTGTTTAACACGTGGTCTTGGTGGAGCTGGTGTTGGTCTTGGTGGAAGCTTAGCATGTGGTATTGTGGTATTTCCCTTTTATAGATATGAAAAAACGCTTGCAAAGGTATAGGGCATGGGTAGGCAAACTAAGGCCCAGGGGCCGGATCCGGCCAAATCGCCTTCTAAATCTGGCCCACAGACAGTCCGGGAATCTGTGTGTTTTTACATGAATAGAATGTGTCTTTTTATTTAAAATGCTGGTTTATTTGTGGGGCATAGGAATTTGTTCATTTTCCCCTCAAAATATAGTTCGGCCCCCTACAAGGTCTGAGGGACAGTGGACTGGCCCCCTGCTTAAAAAGTTTGCTGACCCCTGGTATAGGGAAAGCCTGCTGAAATCTCAGCAGCAAGAGAGGAGGCTGAATAAAATGTCCGGTGGTTGGAGGGGGGACTTTTGGCTCCTGCCCATGACTACCAAACCCAGAATAAATGATGCAGAATAGTGAAAATTACTGTGGAGAACAGGCCTTCTCCAGCACTTGCGACTACAGAATCCTCTCCTCTCTTCCCACGTCTCCATTGGAGTTGTCACCCTTGGTCTAGAAATCGGGGGCGGGGGGGGGGAACACTGTCTATCTCACCTTTTGCTCCCCTTCCCTTCAACCTGAGAGAGTAGATAGATTTTTAACACAGTTTTAAATCCTGCATTCCCAGAGTTTCCTTTTGGCACCGCTGGAAGATGGATAAGCAACGTGAAGAGTAGGGTGGCCCTCGATCTCTGTGTTTTCGTATTCTTAATGTGGTCTCTATGCAGCCTCCTAAGACCGTCAAAAAAGAATTAAGGGGAAAGGTGTTTGTTACTTTCTGCAACAGGGGAAGGACAAAGAATGCCTCTCGAAGCGTTGGTTGTTTCTTTGCCATGATCCACACACTCGCAGTCCTGTGTGTGTGACTACTAAAAGAGAACAGGCAAAAGGATAGGTAAGTAAACCTGTTTCATAGCATCAGTTCATTTATCGTCGCTTTGGTCTCTGTGCCCTAGTTGAAGTGCAGCCTCTATTTGTGGATATCACTTTTTCTTGCCAAATTCCCGCGGCCCATCTTGCCACCATCTCTCTCTCTCAAATGGCTGGAGGGGGTGAAGCACACACAAAACAGTATCTTCATTCAGTAACTGAATAAACAGATTTGAGCTTTGTCTTTTAACACGGTCACTGGAGAAACCCAAGAATGTGTAAAGGATTCTTATTTTAACTCTGCAGTGGTGACATATTTTTTTAAAAGCAACTTTAATAATGCACCTACAAGGACCCCCCCCCCCATCACCAAAATAATAAACGCTTGGTGAATGCTGCAAAGCAGCAATGTGTTTGGGCAGCCTCCTCTAGTTACTGCATGGAGAAATGCCATAAAACTAAACTGAGGTGCTACAGTCTCATAGCCTAGGCCAGCAGTTCCATTCAGACAAGGGAGTGGGATGGTGGAAGGACTGATCATTCGTTCTGTGGCAGCTCACTTGATTTCAGCCCTGACTACAAAGGAAGGAAAGTCTCTTCCTCCGAGGCCAGCACAGAAATGCGGTGAGCTGTCAGATAGACAGGATAGAAAGTGAACCACCTTAAAAACTGTTTTCTTCCTGTATGGCTGTCTTGCTGGCACAGGATGGGGACGAGGTGAGGGAAAAGTGGTGTGGCTTGCAGGAAATGGGCCATGGGAGTGCCAGGGACTGGAGTAAGGCATGGTTATCCAGATTAGATCTATGGGCTGGAGATCCTCCTTGCCTGCCGTAAGGAAATATAATGTGCAAGATGGGTTAAGAATGGCACCTTCCACAGGCTTTGTTAATCAGTTTTGTAATATTCCTTTTTTTCTTTCAAATTCTGAACTGCCTTTCACCAAAACAGGCTGAATCGATTTATTACGGTCACAGACCAGAGATATGGACATATACAGCAATAGAGGACATGTAAATAAAAATAGGTTAAAATTAAACTCCCTCAGCTAGAACATGGTAAATAATACAGGTGTAAAACCATTGAAATATGTATGTGGCAGGTTGTATCTAGACTTAGTCCTACGTAGACTAGATCCCATTGAAATGATTCGTTTAATTGGATCTGCTCTTTTAAGTATGATGGAGGCTGCAATTCTAGCCTCACATATCTGGGCGTATGTTCAATTGAATTCAGTAGGGCCTACTTCTGAGGAGACACAGTTCAGATGGTGCTAACAGTTGGGGAGTGCTGACCCGCCACCTCCATCTGCCGCCAGAGGCGATTGCCTCACTTTGCCTAATGGTAGGGCCAACTCTGCCAATCAGTTATCTATGGAAAGTCAAAAAGCAGGATGTGAGTGCAATATCTCTCTTCCATTCGTGTTTCACAGGGACTGCCACACTGCCCCTAATACTTGAGGTAATATATAAGCCACCATGACTAGTGGTCATTGACAAGCCTTATCATCCATAAATGTAAGTAATCCCCTGCTAAAATCGCCTTCCAATGTGGTGTCCACCACAGCCATAGTTGTAACTGGGCAGTGTGATTGAATAAATATTTCCTTTTGTCTGACCTGAACCTTCCAAAATTCAGTTTTATTTGGCTGACCCACCAAGTTTTATTATTTCTCCGTGCCATGTATAATTTTATATACCTCTCCCATTAATTTTCTTTGAGGGGCAGAATGTGTGAGGAAGGAGATGCTGTATATTTTGAGCACCTCTGTGGAAGGCATTCCACACAGACACACTTTTGCCGCCACCTCTCAGCGTTCATGCTTTTAAAGACCAGGCCGCCCAGCGCTGAGGGAGCAAGGCAGGTTTCATGTCCCCAAGTTCAGGGCTTTGTTGTCCCACAGGAATAAATTTCCTGCTCATTTACTGAGGAGAGTGAAACAGGAATGTGCAGAGACACCACTGATTTCCGTTGGTGACGCTACCGTGTGACCATCTTTTGGAAGCTGGATTTTATTTCTCATTTCATATGGCGCTGCTGTAGAGGAAAATGCCATTCACAGACATAACACTTGATGTTTCAGTATCCTCTTTCCTCACGTTATCCATTTTTATCACTTGTCGGGGGAGAAACAAAGCCGCTTCTATTATTTCTTCCCCTGCTTGATTTCTCTTTCACCACTGAACTATCCCAGCAATTTCAGGAGCCTGGAATGCCCCGGGAGAGTAAGAATAGCCGACAATGGCAGAGATAATTCCTGTTGCCTTTTGTCTTCTTGCAGTTGTCGGGGCAGAGGTAAGAGCAATCAATAGGACTGTGAAGTTGTGGTATATAGCTGGGTCTCCTAAGGAAGGCTCATTTCTCTCTGCAGAGGATTTTGTTACTCCTGTTCCTGGCCAGCTCTCGAATGTTTTTTGCCCTCTCTGTTTAGATCGCTGTGGTTTTTGAAAATGCTCAATTTTTTCGTATTCCTTCAGTAAGTGGGGGATCCCTGCAGCTGAGTTCAGACATGGAATGTTGGGATTCAGTCGGCTTTTTAATCATTGCTGTCAGCTACAATGTGACGATTATTGGTGAGTATTAAAAAAACAAAAACCCACATCTTAATTGTTGTTCAGGGTTGGCACCCAGTTCCTGGGAACTGTCCTGGTTTTTGTTCTGTGCCTGTGTATTTTTGGTTGTTTCACTCGTTTGCATTTTAATAACATTTGCTTGTAAATGAAAAATTTGCTTGATATTGCTGTTTGACGTCTATCCTTTATTTAAATTTAGGGCCATTTTTGGTCTTTCTCATTAGTTGTTTCGGGGCTTTTTTTCAGCCGGAACTCACTGGAACTCCGTTCCGGCACCTCTCAGATTGGCACCAATGCCATTATAGGAGAACATCTCTTTTTCTAGAAAAATAGCACATGACGACAAATGCAGATGCAAGAGCATGAACTTATTATGCCCTGCAAGATAGCCTAGTTACACTTTTATTAAGCAATCATTTCAACAGTGCAGATCCCAGATGAAAATAAGGAGGCTTGAAGTAATTTGATGGGCAATTGCTGAACCAAGTTCTCACTGAGTCCTCTGTTTGATTTTTGAGGCCAATAGCTAGCATGTGTACATCTGGTTTCCCCCTTAACTTTGCACTGATCGAAAAACTTGATTCTGTCAGTCCTCTTGGTGGGAGTGATTTCTGTGGGTGTTTATATTCACATTGCCTACAGCAATTTGGAGTAAATAAATTAATGAAGGTCATTGCTAAGCTCTTAATGGGTTCAAGGCATTCTAGAATTGGCTCTCTCTAGAGCTGAGATGCCTTGTGTTCCCAAACCGATGTGCCAAATTTTTATTTTTTAAAAATTATGTATTTATGCTATATCTTTCCCCCCTGATTTTTTTTCTCTCCCAGCAAATGGGGCTCCACCCTCAAGGTAGCAAACAAGCAAGCAAGAACAGTACTAAGAGTGCATACCAAAAGCTTTGCATTTCCTCCGTCTCCATTTCTCTTCTCTTGTGATGAAAAGTTGGGCTTGTTGACCCTCCGATTTCTGTCTGTGCAGAACTTCCAAGTCTTTGGGCAAAAGGCCATAGCTCAATGGTAGGGTGTCTGCTTTACATGCAGAATGTCCCAGGTTCAATCCCCAGCATCTCGGGGCTAAGAAAGAACCCCAGAGAGCTTCTGCCAGTCAGTGTGAACCATACTGAGCTAGATGAACCAATGCTCTCATTCAGCATAAGGCAGCTACTTCTGTTCCTATGCTTTATTTAAAAAAAGGGGAAGGGGAAAAAGCTTCTCTCAAATGTTCACCTGAGGTAGAGCAACCACCTATGCTTCAAAATTGGGAAGCGTCTCCTGAGAAATGTTGCCAGGTGCACCTTAGGAGAAATCCTCAAATCGTCTTTAATAATAGCAAACTCTGTTATCTGAGTGCTGCACCCAAGATAGCCAAAGTGGTCCATCCATGAGGTGCTGGAGGAACTGCAGGAGGCTCAAAAGAACCCCAAGTTTTTCTGAGGTATTGAAAAACCTTCTGAAAAGAACATTAAAGTGGGTGCTGGGGTGGACAGAACACAGGCTAATGAGGACACAGCATGTTGTAGTCTGACAATGTTTTCAGTCGGTTAGGTTGTGGAAGGCTGATAATCTCCGATCTTCATTTTGTTTCTCAAGGATTTCTACATTATGCACCTCAGCCACTTTCTGCCATGCGAGTCAAGATGCGAGCGAAAACCCTTTCACATCCCCTGTTCCCAATGTGAGCAGCAACAGAGCCTTCACAGAATTTATCATCATAGAATTTATCATAGAATCATGGAGTTGGGAGGGTCCGTGAGGATAATCAGGTCCAACCCCTGCAATGCAGGGATCTTTCACCCAACGTGGGGCTCAGTCTGTGCATCTCAGCTGTTGGCTCCCATACACATGACAACAGAGATAAATGGATGTGATCAGCTGAGTGTCAGGGGTGAACTCTTAACCAAAGCCCTCTGTTGCTGTATTTATGGAATATCTAGAGTAGGGTTACCATACATCTGGAATTTCCCAGACATAGCTGGAATATGGCAGTCGGAAACAGTGTCCAGGCGGAAATCTCTTAAATCTCCAGGGAAATCCGGATGTATGGCAACTCATGTCAGAAGTCTAGATTTTGGCGAATTTCCTTAAAAATAGCTCAAAACTTAAATTCTCAAAAAACAACAACACCTCAACAACTTTTGTGTTCACTTTTTGAAATATGGCAACCGTAATTTACCCTCTTGCCTGCTGGTTGGCTGGTGTATGAGTGAGCCAATTGGTGAAGCTGGTGTGTGTGTGTGTATGTGTGTGGTTGCCAACCAGGGTAAAAAATATGCAGGGATTCTGCAATACGACACAACTCCTTTAGCGATGACATGTCTACCTTTGTTCTTCCTTTCTAGGGAAGATTTGGTTAACTCTTGTGATCCTGCTGAGGTTTATGGTGATATTCTTAGCAGCCTACCCTCTCTACCAAGACGAGCAGGAACGCTTTGTCTGCAACACTTTACAGCCAGGGTGCTCCAATGTGTGTTACGACATTTTTGCTCCCGTGTCCCACTTTCGCTTCTGGCTCATTCAGACCGCGTCTGTCTTGCTCCCTTACGCCATCTTTGGCGTCTACGTATTGCACAAAGTGTGCAGGCAGGTTGTGAAGGCACATTCCGCAGCCTACCGTCGCTACAAAGATATCAAACCTTCGGCGGGCTGCAAAGTCGCAAAGAAATCGTCCAAAGGGAAAAGGAGCAGAGTCACCCATACAGGAAACGAAATGGCTGTTCCTGATTTTTCCAGGGCGTATGCAGTTCACCTTCTTCTGAGAATATTGACAGAGGCCAGTTTTGGAGTGGGGCACTATTACCTCTTTGGATTCTTTGTCCCAAGACGTTTCTCCTGCAACCAAGCCCCTTGTTCAAGTTACGTGGACTGCTACATCTCCAGGCCCACAGAAAAATCCATCATGATGCTTTTCATCTGGGGGCTCAGCAGCCTCTCATTCTTCCTCAGCCTTGTTGACCTGGGCTTTGCCTTCCGAACCAATGCTGTGAGGAATCGGAGAAGGAAGCTGCTGTCAGAAAGTTTCGCGGCCGGAGAGAAATGCAGTCCTGGCCTGCTGCACCAAGGGGACAAGCTAAGCAACGATTTGCTGGGGGGCCAAGGCAACACAGCCGTCATTGACAACTGCAGCAACTGTTTGCTTGGCCGAGAGGTGAAGGAAGTGTGCTCCTTTCAAGCTGTGTTCAATCCTCAGCAAAAAAATGGCCCTAACCTCAACAGCAGTAACAGTAGCAACAAATCGTGTGTTGGATCTGCCCACCAAGAGGGAAAAGGGGTGTCTTTCCATGACAGTGAGCAGCCAGAGATCTCCTGTGAGCAATTGAGATTTGAGCAGCCGCCAGGCGTTCTCAAAGGAGCGTTGGTTTTTAAAACCCTGGATGGGTGCCGTTATGGAGCCCATTCGCCTGCAAGTAGCCACAAGCCCTCGGTTCATTATTCTTCCCTTGAGAGAAAGGCTTCTGATGTCCAATCTGTCTGCAGCAGTGCTGGCTGCCCCAGATCCAAAAAATCCGAATGGGTGTAAAATGTCAGAATAGAGTGGCAGAAAAACTACTACCAAATACTGCCAATCTAAAGAACAGTGTAGGAATAGTCTCCTTGGTTGAATATACGTATTGCCGTTCTGTGCATGCAGCTAGGTGGTTTGTTTTCTTTTACTAGGGAGACTCGCTAATGAAGTGTACATGCATGCTACATCTGGAGGTGCTTATTTATAAATTTTGGCCACAAGCACAGAGTTTCTAAAGCAAAAGCGGAAATAACTAAATCTTCCCACATGTTTGCAATTGGATTGGGGGGGGGGGCAGCAAGGCTCTGGTTGCTGGATGTGGCCCCTCCATCAACTGGCCACCCAATCTGCATCGGGAAGAAGGTCTGAGGAGTGGATCCTGCTCTGCACAAACCGGCTTCTCATGCTGTTTAGAACCCTGTGCGGTTGGGGTACAGAGTCACACAGGGAACCTGTGCATGTTGATGGGGCTCCCATCGTCAGATCTTTCTCCCAATGCGTGGATGGGGGAGTGGTGCTGATGGAGACCCAAAGTAGAGGTGAGGAGGTAATCATAAAAGGGAGAGCCCCTGTTAAGAATGAAGGAATGTGCATTTTTGAGGCAAAATTCAGGACTCTGAGAATATTGGCTTGTGTGTGTGTTTTACAAAAAAACCCCGAACATGTTTCTGGACTTAATGATCACAAGAGAAGCTCTAAAATGCAGACTGAAATATCTGTTGAATTCTCAGAACTCCAAAGTGGTTTTAACAAGAATTTCTGTGGTCTTTACTGCTCTGCCTATCTCTCTCTTTTGCATCTCCTCCTCTGAATAGCAGAAATAGAATACTGTGGTACCTCTGGTTGCGAACGGGATCCGTTCCAGAGGCCCATTCCCAAAGTGCAAAAGAATGCAACCCGCAGAGGCGCATCTGCGCGCACACAGGTTGCAATTCGCCGCTTCTGCGCATGTGCGTGATGCCATTTTGCTCATCTGCGCCTGCACAAGCGGCGAAACCCAGAAGTAACCCTTTCTGGTACTTCTGGGTCGCCACGAGACATAACCTGAAAGAACATAACATGAAGTGGACGTAACAAGAGGCATGACTGTTTTTTGTTTTTTTTCTAAAGCAAATCCACGCACCAAGACTTGGATCGTGGAGTCGCATAGCTTTGATTCCCCTTGTTCAAGAAGCTGGTTTTAAAAAGGGCCCATTCACTTTCAAGGAGGGATTGAGGATGGGGGTCCCAGGATGCCTTGATTCCTCTGATGGAACTTGCATGCCTTTTGGTGTGAGATTTGGCTTAGTTGCAGAGAAGTCATTGTAAGCAGTATGTTTTGAATGCTTAGTAGCAGTCCTTTTATTTTCAGCTTTTGAACAATTTAGAAGTGCATACATGGCAGCAGCTACAAAAGGAAAGTTGGGGGGAGAGAGAGGAAATGTTCCACGTTTGTTTATGTCCATTCGCCATTGCTCATTAACCATTAAAATATGTGTACAAAATGTGCATTGACAAATATTTCATTCATTTCCTGTATATTCCGACATTCACAATTTCAGATTTCTTTTAAAAATAATAATTACTATTTATTAAATTTATATACTGCCCTTCACCCGCAGATCTCAGGGCAGTTCACAACATAAAACATAACATTTCTTCACTCATTCTGGAATCACTTAGGTGTCAAAAGACATACCACTTTGTATTTTTAAAAAAGTATAATTCATCTTGAAAAGCGTGTGTTCTGTAAAAGTGCACAGAATGTAGTAGATCAGAACAGAATATGGATTGCTCCGAACGTCAGCTTTCATATTTGAAAGAGAAAGCATCTAATCTTCAGCATTTGTGAAACGTATGCTTGAAAGTGTGGGGACAATGCCTGCTGAAAAATTCAAAATTTAAGGTTGGTTTAAAATGTCTAATGGTCAGAGATGGGGTTTCAGTGCTCCAAATGGCAACATATATCTTCCAAACCTGCATCATGACAATTGGTTTGGTTGCATGACGTCCAACATTAACAGAAATATATAGCTGTGGAGTAGGATTATTCTGATAGCTCAACCCTATTTATTTTTCTCTTGCTGGAATTTTGGAAAGCTTTGCTTCTGATCCATTTATCCCCAAAGTGTGCTAGAAGTGCAATTGCAGGCCTGTCTGTGCTGTTAAAATGAAATCTCCCCTTTAGTACAATCAGGTAATTGACATACTACTCTCTAGAAGAATTGGAAGAGTGTAAGATTTAAACCTTGGTGTTGCAAATAAGTCAGTAGATGTTTAATTTCAAGGGGTCTACTCTTCGTATGGCTATTATTGGATTCAACCCTTTACCTCCATGTTGTCCGCCCTAAGAACTAGCAGATATCTTAGCAGTGTAGAAGTTATTGAACATGTTCTTGCTACATTGACAACTGGATGCATACAAAAGTTGGCCTTGATAAATTCTACAGCATTGCAAACTGCCCAATGTTTTAGGATGAGTCTGATAGACCAGACTGTGAAAGGATGCCTGGCTTATAACGGAAGAGTGTAATCAAAACTCTTCTAGAAAATCTGGATGAATTTCCTATGAATGAAATGGGGAGGCTATCTCATTCTGCCCAATTTGATTGTCTTTTATTTCCCTTCTCTTTCCTGTTCTCTTATTAATCATTTTAGCTACTGCCTTTTTTTCAGACAAGTGTGGTTTCAAGACTGAACTTGGTTTTTGGTAGAGGGTTACCAGGGAAGGTAGGTAGGAGTTGTGACCCTCTTACGTTTTGCTAATCTGGTATTGAGTTGAAATGCACCACAATTAAATTCACGGTTTTAAAACATCAATGTGAGATATTTGTCTTGTAGTGTATTGGGTGAGTGGGTTTATACATTTTTTAAACCTCTTTGAGAGTTACTGTTACCTCTAAAATCAAGAATAGGCTTTCATTTCATTAAGTTATGGATGAGCTGGAGATTTTAGTATTATAGCATTAAAAATATATATATATTGCTAATATTTTACACATCTTGCGTTTATGTGTTACTATTCCGAATGTTCTCACTGGAGTAGGATAATAATCCCTAAAATATAAATTTGTGTACGTGGCTGTTCTCTACATAGATTCAAAATGAAACAAAAACTGGTTAATTATCATAGCTAACTGGCCTGAAGATACATTTCCTTTCAGTTGAATCACTTTTACTAGATATTTATGAATTTCATCCTTTTTACCAGCAGAGGGCATGGTGCAAAGTTCTGTTCTCTTATTCCATGGAAGGGAAAACATTAGGATACTTCTTGCTCATGCAACACCATATAGGCAACTTTCTCTGAAGCCAGATAGGGTAGGATATTGGTTTGCCTAGAGCCTTTACATTTGGCAATATTTCTTAACAAGCATGCCTGCAGCTAGATATTGTCACACTCCACTCCAGTCTCCACTAGTGCTGCAAGATTCCAGGGGCTTGCAGATGCTCTTAACGGGGTCTGTGGGGGCAATGAACCATGACAGAGATCCAGTTAAAGAGGCTTTGCTCTCCCACAGGCTCATTTTAGAGGCCTGACCGGGAAGCAATTGTCCCACATGTCTGTGTCTGCCATTCCTGCAGTTAGAAGAGGAGATGCTCCACCAGAAAATCAGAACTGGATGATGTAGCTGGAGCAACTTTCAGAGACAGAACCTGCAGCCCAACTTTCCCCTTGGAGTCTGAAATGAAACATTGCTGCGTTTGCAGGCTGGGGTTCAGAGCACCAGCCAGTCCCACGCCATTCCAACCCTTAAAAGATTGACACACTGAATGAATTTGCTAGTCCTAAATAGGATTCCACCTCACCCAGTCCTAACATTTCCCTGGGTATACTTTTTGCTTTGGGCTCCCATTGATCTATTGTGCACCATTTCCTTCTTGGCTTTTCTGCCAGCTGACCATCTTCTGTTAGGTATAAGTAGCTCCTCTCTTCACTGAGCCTGATGTGAACCCACTTTTTACAGGAGCCGAACCATGGCTTAGTGCAAACATGGCTACATACCCTCCAACACTTCTCTGAGGAAAATAGGGACGCCCCATTCCATAATAATTTTACTATTTATATAAGACACATCTTACTGGGTTGCCTCAGCCATGCCAGACGGGTCCCTATACAAGATTGCCTTCAGATGGCTTGGAGGTCAGGTAACTCCATGCTCTCCAACATTTCTCCAATGAACATAGGGACATCCTAAGGAAAAGTGGGACATTCCAGGATGAAATCAGAAACTGGGACGGCTTCTCTAAATCAGGGACGTCCCTATAAAATAGGACACTTGGAGGGTTTGTGGCTATTATATCTAGATTGCTCCTCCCTGGTCATTCTGCTGTGCCACTGTCTTGTGCTAGGCCACAACATGGCTTAGGCTGTTGTCCAAACCCTGGCTTGAGTGTAATAACCATGTACTGTAACCGAGGTTTGCCCCATGGTTTACAACAGGAGTTGGCCCTCTAAATGTTGCTGAACTACAACTCCCATCAGCCCTAGCAAGTGTGGCCTGTGATTAGGGGTGATAACAGTTGTAGTTCAGCAACATCTGGTGGGTCAGAGTTTCCCCATACCTGCTTTATGGCATGTGGTTGTGTATTCAGGAGAGCTAAACCACAAACTGGGTTTGAATGACACGCAAACCATGGTTTAGGTCTGTGCTGCAAATAACCAGGAAGCAGCAAAGTGGCTGTGAGCTCCTCTCCAGGAACATGCACATGTGCATTAAGTCATGGTTTCAGTTTTTGTGACATGCAAACCAGGCCAGTGGTTGCACCTGGGGAAACTGGTCATATATGCCTACTGAATGTCTGCAGCATCATGGAAACTGGGATGGTACTGGTGTGAGAAGAGCAGAGGGAAAGCTCATCATTATGCTACCTATTTAAAAATGTACACATGGTAAATAGAAGGCTAAGAAACTCCACTTGCAAATTCCTAGTTTGAACACTTGCTGTGAAATACACAAACACAATTGTCACATGCAGTGATGTGCTCCATGGCCATTTTCTTGATACACAATCCTGGACAACTTGCCCAGATTGCAAGAGGCAGATCATTTATTTCCCAGACTACAACCTGCACAGAACCAAGAAATCAGTACTTCACCCCAATGAGCAAGTTCTGCTCTGGTACCAGAAGTCAGGGGACTTTTTACCCGGAAAACCTGTAGAGTTCTGTGTCTCCACCAATGCTCCAAGAGGGAACTCTCAGTACTTTTGCCAGTAACAGTGTTCCTTGGGAGTTTGAGACTGAAGGAATGATGGGCACACATTCTTATATTTCGAGAAAGTTAAGGGTACCAACTTGAAACAAAGAAGGCAAGCTGCAAAGATCCAATAGCTGATAGTACCCTCAGTGGGTACTATGCTGTGGACATATGCTGCATTGGTTAGTTTAAAAAGCCATACAACTTTGCCATTCTGCTAATACAAACATTGTAGTGTTTGGGTCCACATCAGCCGCATCTCTAAACACAAAAGGGAGCAAACTTCTTTTGACACAGTGCACGGGATTGTGCATTCACAATGTTAAACTTTTAAATACAGAATACTTAATCCACAGTAAGTTCTGTGGTCACAAGTGCTAATGGCATTCTCTGCCTAGATGTTCATTGATTAACTCTCTTCCTTACACCAGGGGAGGGAAACCTGTGGCTTGTCAGAGGTTCAGTTCCCATCATGCCCAGCCAGCAATGGCCAGTGGTCAGGGATGATGGGAGTTCTGGAGCACCGCAGGTTCCCCAAAACTAATCTAAAGAAATCAAAGAGTGGTCAGTGTGTAGGTAGGAAGAGAGTGGTAATTAATATTAGTAGTTGTGATTACAGAACTGTAAGCAAAAGGAAGTGAAATGTTCAAAGGGAAACTGTGGTGTGTGATTTGAAGCCTGTTCTGGTATCTTTCTCCTTAAGTGTCCAGCTCAGTCCTATTGCTTTTTCACTTGAAAGCAAACCCCATTGATTTGAATACAACTTCAGCATATTGCAACTTGACTGTTTTTAAAATAAATTTAAATGCAGACTAATTTAAACTATGCATATGAATACAAAAAATCAGATAGTATTCAACCAGGTTTTCCTCAGAGCTGCACTACAGAGATGAATGAACATGGCTAAATTTGATTCATTTAATAGGTTTACTCTGAGTAGAATTTACTTGTAATACCACACATAGTAAAAATACCCACTAACTAATCCATGCAGCAGCCATGTAAGCCTGAATTAGCTTACTGGTGATACGACAAGTATGCAGTCCATAATGTGGATTGACACAATTTTCCTACATTAAAGTGAGTTGTGCACAGGGTATTTTTCTTATGCAAAGCAAATCTAAAGAAGTGGGGGTGGGAAGAAGCAGCAAATTATGACTGCCTGTTCTGAAACCAAATGTTAAAATGCACCTAATTCCCTTCATTCTTTTTATCAAGAGTGCATACTATTTAAATTAGTACAAATAAGTTGTTATTCACAAGCAACCTTTCTGTTCCACTTTGCTTGGGGTTAATTTCCTGTGTGGCCACTAAGTGGCACTGCTCCCTAACTATTCACAGGACGTTTTCCTCTACTTTTCTAAATTGGTCGTTTCCTCAAAGTCGAATTCAAGAAGAAACCAACTTGACTAATTAGGAAGACTGATCTTGAGAAACATCCACTTTGTAGGGTGTTTATAATTTTATCCAATTTGTTTTAACTGTGAGGAGTTCTCCAATGTGGTCATGAACTTTCACAGCTTTCTACAGATTCCTTCAGGCTTGCTTTTATTTGCACTGCTTTTTAGCCCAATCTGTTCACTGGGGGAAAGCAGTATTTCTTAAAGGACCAACCAACCACCACCTAGATTTGCAACTAATTACGGGGATTTAAAGAAGCTGTAAAGGGCACTTCACATGTGGAAACATGTGTTGTTGAAATGTGAAATAACCTACAGTCCCACTGTAGTTCAGCCTGGAGAGCTCAGTTGGTTAGAGCATGGTGCTGATAATGCCAAGGTTGCAGGTTCAATCCCCATATGGGACAGCTGCATATTTCTGCATTTTGTGGGGTTGGACTAGATGATCCTCAGGGTCCCTTCCAACTCTACAATTCTATGATTCCACCCTCAGGGCTCCTAAGATTTCAAGTGACTGACCTGTGGTGAGACAAAAATGGCATTTCTTAGTACTATTCCAGCTTATAAGGAAAAGAACAATCCTGCCAACGAATACAACAGTAACAAAGTTTCTGCAGTACCTTTTGCATTCATCCAGCCACTGATCATATACTACAGAGTAAACCCATTGCAGTCAGTGGGCTTAAGCTAGTCAAGTTTATAGATTTCAGTGGGCTTAATCCAAGGATGACTTTACAATACACTATGTCTTATTTCAGCCTGTAAGCCAAAGTGGTGACTACAACTTCCCATCAGCCTTGACCATCAGCCTTGATCATCAGTCATACTAGCTGGGGCTGATGGGAGTTGGGAGTCCCAAGCATTGGCTACCCCTGCTGTACGTCATTGTATTGCACTGGAGAGACTCTTGAGAGTCCCATGGACTGCAAGAAGATCAAACCTATGCATTCTGAACGAAATCAGCCCTGAGTGCTCACTGGAAGAACAGATCCTGAAGATGAGGCGCCAATACTTTGACCACCTCATGAGAAGAGAAGACTCCCTGGAAAAGACCCTGATGTTGGGAAAGATGGAGGGCACAAGGAGAAGGGGACGACAGAGGACGAGATGGTTGGACAGTGTTCTTGAAGCTACCAGCATGAGTTTGACCAAACTGCGGGAGGCAGTGGAAGACAGGAGTGCCTGGCATGCTCTGGTCCATGGGGTCACGAAGAGTCGGGCATGACTAAACGACTAAACAACAACAACAACAACAACAACAACGTTTCTTGGAAAGAGCACAAGTTGCTCCCCATTTGCTTTTAGTTGCTAGAAAATGCACATTCTAAGCTACTTACTGCTTGGACAAGTCAAAGCAACAGCTTCACTCCTTAACCCCCATCTCACTTTAAAAAAATAATTAAAAAAATGCTGACTGGGCTATTTTAACTCAGCAGGTTGTGTTCTGCTTCAGCAGCTGAAATCACATAGGAGCCAAAAAATAAATAAATTAAAAAACAAAGAAAATTCTTCGGACAAAACACATACGGTAAGTTAATTTCCCATCTTAAGTTTTCCCTTCTACAGGGAACAATAATCAAATGAGGAAATCCCTGTTTGGGGATTTTTAAAGGAAGGAAAGAGAAATGATGCCTCAAACCATGGTAGTTCTGCACTTGCAAGGAATTGATTTGTCAGCCTGGCAGAACTTAGGCTTTGGAACTCCCTGCCCATGGATAATCATTTTACTGAACCTTTTTGGGCACCTACTAGAAACCCTTCTTCTTTAAGCAAACCTACCCAGACACATAATTTAAGTATGTCTTTCATAACGCTTATTTTAAAACTGATTTTATTTTTGGGAAAAAATTAGGCTAACTTTCTTTAACATATGGTCTTATTGGTGAATTTAATGTATATTCTATATTTTATGTAAATCGCTTAGAGGTTTTGATGGCTAAGTAGTATATAAATCCTGTTTAATAAATAATAATGGGTTGCATTCAACTAAGTTTTACTCAGAGAATACCCATTGAAATTAGTCATGTTTGTTAATTTCAGTGGGTCTGCTCAAAGTACAACTGAGTTAAATACTGGTAGCATGGAGGCAAATGTGAAAAATATACCAGGACTACACACTCTCACTCAGTGGTGTCAGGGGACTTATATTGTCACCACACTGGGGGGAAATGGAGTAGACCTTCTTCCTTTTTCACAGTTCTGTTTGCAATTTTGGCCTTAAGCAAAATGGCTGCCTAGCACCAAACAGTCCTGGGACAGTTTCAGTTTTTGGGTTTTTTTTTACTGCTGACATGCCCCCTGATCCATTGAGCATGTATTCTAGAAGATATAACAGAAGCCACAGGCATACAAATATGAAGCAGAATATAGCTTTTTGTGTATTGAAACGTTGGTTATAAAACAAATATTGTAGTGCTAGAATTTCAAGCACTGAAGACTTCCCTTCACACACACACACACACACACACACACACAGTCGTGTTGGTAATAGTTCTCCTCTGGTTCAATTAGTGGCTATAGAGAAGAATTTTGTTCTTTGCAAAAAGAAATGCTTTAAATTGAAGCAATTGTAAGAAGACCACCTGTAGAGTATTCATGGATTACTCTACCTCCCCCCCCCCCTTTATAAAAGTCTAAAACGTGGGCCTTAATGCCTGCAGTCTGACTAACAATGCTAGGAAAATGTGTTTAAAAGGCTGTTCTCTCCTTTTCCTCTGGTGTTCACAAACTGTTACAAGTCTCCCTTAAAAAAAACAAAAAACGAAAAAGCAAACCCCACATTCTTTTTAATTGAAGGACTCCTGGTGGCCAATTGGTCTGCAACAAGAGAATCTGGGCAGGAGGTGGGATTTTTTGGGGGGAAAAAAGAAAAGAAAGCCACACCACACACTCCTATGCAGTACATTTAGAGAAAAGATCAAAGTTTTTTCCCAATCACAAAAGGAACCAAGATCCTGACAGATTAACCCTATTCATTTAGTTCCTCTTTAAAAGGAGATGTTCTGAGCCACTGGTGTAGACAGGTAAAAAGTTCAGCTTCCCCCAACCCAGGCATTCTGCTAATTCCACCGCCTCTTACCTCAATCAATTAGCTTTAGCCTTGACAAGGACAGTCTCCATCTCCCAGGAGGGAGATATCTATCCCTAAGTGCTTTCCCCCCACTAAAAAAAAATTAAAAAAAAATGCTTCTGACAATTCTCAGCTTACTTTTCTTCCCTAAACCAGCTTTAGCAATTCTGCCTCAGCCTGCAGAAGGGACAGGTGCTGATCACCCCAACAAGCATGGACAAAAACAGGCAAAATGGAGCATGCAGGTCTCTCGCATTCCTAAAGCAACATTCATTGGGCAGAAGTCAAAACAAAGCAGCCAAGAGAGACGAATACCCGGCCCTTGTTTATATTCCTTGTGACAGGGCAGCAAACGGCTGCAAGAGAAATGATGGCCCACAAGGAAGATCTCGAGTCTCCAGTACATCTGCTCTAAAGGAGACCTGAAAAGTCTCTGGGAGGAAGCAGTTTGGATTACCACTCTGGAATGGTTCCTTTTCTCTTTTTTTCTCACCATAGTGAGTATGGAGTTTTGCATCCACCCTGAGGATTTTCTGCTGTTTAAAAAGCAAAGCTCTGAGGCGAAATACCTCAGCTGCCCCTCCCAGCCTGCCTTAGATTTCAGATGGCACTATTTGAAAGCAAACTGCTTGTAGATTGGGAACCCATGTACACTTTTGAGTTAACAAGGCTGCTCCCTGTTGTCAAATCATACTCAGCTCCAGAGTTGGCAATGAATCTTAAGGGAGAGGGAACATGGGTCCTCCAGAGGTTGCTGAATTACAACTCCCATGAGCCCCAGTCAGCATTGCCAGTGGTCAGGGATGATGGGAGATGTAGTCCAACAGCATATGGAGAAACCATAGGCTCCCTATCCTTGTCTGTGGGAAACCTTTGGCCCAGCAGAAGTTGCTGAACTACATCCCCCATCAACGCTGGCCATTGGCATGCTTGCTGGGGCTGATGGGAGTTGTAGTTCATTAACAGCTAAAGGACCAAAGGTTTCCCATACCTTTCTGAGAGGAACACTAGTAAAGCACAGGGGGGGGAATCGGTGACACTTCAGATGTTGCTGGACTCCAGTTCCCATCATCCCTGAGCAGGCTGGCTGGGGCTGATGGGAGTTGGACAGCAACATCTGGACTGCCACTGATTCTCCAATCCTGACTTAGACAAGCCCATTTAAATCTTGAAGGTGCAAACCCTAGACCCCTTTAAGCCTCCCATGATTTTTTCCTAGTCAACTCTGCTCTTAGATGATATGCAAAATTTCACACTTACTCCAGAGTCAACCCACAGGAATAATCAGGGCATTGATAGGGGGATGTTTCCCCTCCCAAACAGATCATTTATCATTATTTTATTGACAAAATAGAATACTCAAATATTTGCTCTTAAGAGGGAGCAGTTGGTGGTAAGCCTCTAAACTTTTTTCTTTTTACAAAAAAAATTTACAGACTGTAAAGCATTTGGGTTATATACATATCTTACACATTTTGTACAAGGTACCAAATAATTATATAAATACATCTTTTAACATAGGAAACCCGTATTTATTTGGGGTGTATAATTAAGACACAACTTGAATGTGTTTAAGGCATCTGCCAGTTTGTTCATTTGATTTTGTTTTTTAAAAAAGAAAGTCATTTTGTTTTTGTTTTTTAAAAAGAAAGTTTCCCAAACCCTGCAGTCCTATCATAGACACCTGCTGCTTTGATGTCACCTTTTGAGTTTGAAAGGAGGAGAAAAAGCAAAGCAGGGGGAACCCCATCCAACAACCAAGAGGACTCCCGCCAGTCCAAGGACAGTCCTTTGCTTTGGGAGCCCGGTGCC
Source organism: Podarcis pityusensis (assembly GCF_964106645.2). Taxonomy (NCBI): domain Eukaryota; kingdom Metazoa; phylum Chordata; class Lepidosauria; order Squamata; family Lacertidae; genus Podarcis; species Podarcis pityusensis. Next base: position 17,555,082 of record NC_138037.1, on the reverse strand, counting down.
TTGAAGTATGGAGCACGTGACTCTAGACAAGGCTGAGGAGGAGCTGGCCTGGCACTTGACAGCCTCCAGCAGCTGTATTCGTCCTGCACCTGGAGAGGCCACTGGGAAGCTTGGGAATGAAGGGGAGGCAGGGAATATAGTCAGCTGCACCCTCTCCCCACCTGTCCCCAAGAACTCCATCTTTTACACCTGGGACAAGGGCATCTGTTTTGGATATGAGACTGAGCTGGCGGTGCCAGACCTCCACGTTAAGCCGGTGCTGACGTCGCTGTACATGGACCCCGCTCCGCCCCCCAGTCCCCCCACCGCAGCGGCAGTCACCATGCCCCCTCCGCCACCGCCAACCGCTCCAATGCTCCCTGCCGCCACTGCGGCGGCGGTCCCCTTGCTGGCCCAGCAGCAACGGGTGCAGAGCGCCTTCCAGGACTCCAGAGTCTTCCCGGACCAGACCCACACTCCGGACGTGATGCCAACCACGAGGCACATGAAGTACTTGAGCATAAAGACCGCGTAGTCCGGCCGGCGCGCCTGGTCGGGCTGCTGGTCCCGCAGGCAAGGGCAGTTGTGCGTGGCCTCCCAGCGGGGGCGGTTGTGCTGCTCGTAGAAGAGGCAGGCCACCACGCTGGCGGCCGGGACCGTGTAGAGGACGGTGAAGAGGCCCAGGCGGATCATGAGCTTCTCCAGCTTGTGCGTCTTGGTGGGGCCCCCTTGCTGCTTGATGACGCTGCGGATGCGGAAGAGCGAGACGAAGCCCGCCAGCAGGAACATGGAGCCAATGGCCAGGTATATCAGCAAGGGGGCCAGCACAAAGCCCCGCAAGTTCTCCAGGCTCTGGTTGCCCACGTAGCAGATGCCAGCCACGGGGTCCCCGTCCACCGAGCTGAGAGCCAGCACGGCAATGGACTTGACGCTGGGCAGCAGCCAGGCGGCCAGGTGGAAGTACTGCGCATAGCCCGCTATGGCTTCGTTGCCCCACTTCATGCCAGCCGCCAGGAACCAGGTGAGCGACAGGATGACCCACCAGATGGAGCTGGCCATGCCAAAGAAGTACACCAGCAGGAAGACCACTGTGCACAGGGCAGGGCCAGTGCTCTCATAGCGCACGTGCTCCGCCACGGCTAGTTCCGGCTGCAGCTCCGCAGCGCCCCCTGCCGCCCCGCGCCCTCCGACTGCCGCGGCTGCTCCTGCAGCGCCCCCTCCGGCACCCGCCGGCACTGCACCCGCCGCCGCGCCGCCGCTGCAAGCCACTTTCTCGTGGCCGGCGACGAGGCGCACCAGGTAGCCCAAGGAGACGAAGAGGTAGCAGGCGGCCAGGAAGATGATGGGCCGCTCGGGGTACTTGAAGCGCTCCATGTCGATGAGGAAGGTGGAGACGGTGGCGAAAGTGGAGATGAAGCACAGGATGGACCACAAGCCGATCCAGAAGGCGGTGAAGGCGCGCTCGTCGGGGCTGAAATAGGGGTTGTGGCAGGGCAGCGCGCAGTTGGCGATCTGGCCGGTCTTGACGCGGTTGTAGAGCGGGTGGCGCTCGCTGGACACGGAGACCATGGGCGCGCGGCACTGGCAGCCCGGCTCGCAGGGCGCCGGAGGCCGGGCCTTGCGCAGGGGCGGCTCGGCGGGCGGCGGCGGCGGCGGAGGGACGGCCGCGCCGGGGATCCTGGCGCCGCCGCCGGCGGGCTTGCGGTGCGGCGGCTTGGGCTGCGGGGGCGGCGGCGCGGCGGTGGCGAGCTCGGTGCGGTTGTAGTCCATGCAGAGCGTGTCCTGGTTGCCCTGCTCGGGCAGGCGGTCGCAGCGCATGCGGTCGGGCCAGGCGAAGCCGTACTGGCGCATGAGGGGCGCGCAGCCGGCCTTGGCCCGCTCGCACACGCTGCGGCACGGCGGCAGCGGCTTCTTGTAGTCGTCCAGGCAGATGGGCGTGTACATGCTGCACAGGAAGAAGCGCAGGTCCGCCGAGCACTGGATCTCCACCAGGGGCCAGAACTGGTGCACCTCCAGCCCCGCCTCGTCCTGCGTGTCGTGGTTGAACTGGTTGGGCATGTACGTGTAGTTGTAGCCGATGCCTTTGCACAGGGGCACCGTGATCTCCTGGCAAGACAGCTCCTTGGCCGACGACGCCGACGCGGACGAAGAAGACGCCGAAGAGGACGACGACGAGGCGGCGGCGGCGGCGGCTGCAGCCGCGGCAGCAGAAGCGGCGCAGCTAGAGCGCGGCAGCCCCGGCGACCAAGCCGGCAGCAAGAGCGGGAGGAAAGCCACGGCCAACAGGTAACTGCGCTCCATGCTCGGCCCGGAGCGGCGGCGGTGGCGGCAGCGCGTCCAGGCAGACTCCTCGGGCGCCGAACGAGCCAGCCACGCCGGTCCTGCTGCTGCTGCTGCTGCCGCTGCCAAGCCGATCTCCTCCGCCGCCGCTGCTCCGGGCGCCACCTCTCCAAGCTCCAGCTCGCCTCGCCGCCTCCTTCCCGCGAAGCAAGTGCGCCCTCTGGCCCGGCAGAAGCGGCGGCTCGGGGGATCCCCCGCCGCTTTGGGGCGCCTCCTGCTTCTTCCCTTCTCGGCTCAGTCCGCTTCCCGCCGTCTCGCGTTCATCTCTTCCCGGCTCGGCTTTGTCGCAAGGACTGGCTCGGCTGCTGCTGCTCGCTTCCCGCAACTTTCCCCCAGCCGCGCAGTGTCAAGATGGCTGAGGAGCCCCGAAAGCTGCGGCGGCGTTCAGCGCGCTCTCCGCGCTTCCCGGGAGATCGCCGGTCCCCCTGCGCCCAGCGAGTCGCCTTCCCGATCCCTGAGCAGCTGCGGGAGACTTGCAGCGCTCGCTCGCTCGCTCCCGAAGAAGCGCTGCCACCTGAGAAAGAGAGAGAGGCTCGCGGAGCGGCAGTGGCGGCGGCGGCAGCAGCCCCGCCAGTCCCTTTGGCACAACTTCTCGCTCGCTCCAGCTCCAGCAGCGCCAATCCGGTGGCCGCGCTCTCAGGGATATTTATAGAGGAGGATGCCAGGCCCCGCCTCGCCTGTCCCAGCTACCTATCACGAGGGCTCCGGGCGGGGAACGGGGACCCCGACCCAGCAGGCTCGCTTAAGGTGGAGCGGCTTTCGCACCGGGGTGGGAAACCGACTGCCGCTGCTGGCCCTTTAAGGCCCTGGGCTCGCTGTCGGTTCCTCGGTGTTTTTTTCTTTTAAAAAAGTGTAAATGTCCCGCTTTAACGCTTTGGCAGGTAAGTTGCATAAAAAAGGGATTCTGCTCCAAACAACACCCAAGCTAAACACCCGTTCCCAGTCCTATAGTGGCTAGTATTCAATGCACATATAATAAAAATGAAGGTTTCTTCCCCAGAAGTTCTGTGTTACATTGTTAGTGGGGCTTACAAAAACACTTTCCCAGGCTTGAAATGCTTGAGCTCAGCGGGGGCGCATGCAACAGCGTTTCCTTTTAGTTAACAAACAGTGTTGCAAACAGGTGTCCTGTGTGTCTTCGTGCAAATTCTGCAACCGAGGCGCTCCCTTGGGAATATTATGGGAATGGGATGAGGCGCTGCTTCAAATGGCATCTATCTAGCTGGAGCGGCTAATGGTAGCAACTGCTGCTGCTGGATTTGCTACGTAGATTTCACTGGGATGTGGAGCACCATTACGTTTTGGTCTGGGTGGGTTGGCAGCAGGTGGCACCAGTTTATTCATTGCCTTCCCTGCCAGGTTCAGAAAATATTCATTCTTCAGGCAGTTTCTCTCCCTCTCCCTTCAAATCTTGGCAGTCACCTTTTATATTATGTGTTTATTTAATATGGACTTGCCTATCCCACTCAAAGGGACATGGGTGGCGCTGTGGTCTAAACCACTGAGCCTCTAGGGCTTGCCAATCGAAAGTTCGGCGGTTCGATTCCCAGCGATGGGGTGAGCTCCCGTTGTTTGGTCCCAGCTCCTGCCAACCTAGCAATTCGAAAGCATGCCAAAAAGTGCAAGTAGATAAATAGGTACCGCTCCGGTGGGAAGGTAAACGGCATTTCTGTGCACTGCTCTGGTTTTGCCAGAAGTGGCTTAGTCATGGTGGCCACTTGACCTGGAAAAACTGTCTGTGGACAAATGTTGGCTCCCTCGGCCAGTAAAGCGAGATGAGCACCGCAACCCCAGAGTTATTCGCGACTGGACTCAACTGTCAGGGGTCCTTTACCTTTTTTAAAAATTCCCACTCCATCCCCATACCAGAACTGGGGAATCTTCTTCATCCCCATCTCTATAAGCACGAGGCTTTTAATCTCAGGGTTGTGGATTCGAGCCCCACATTGGGCAAAAAGATCCCTGCACTGCAAGGGGTTGGACCAGATGACCCTTGTGGTGCCTTCCAACTCTACAATTCTATGATTCTATACACAACCCTGGAGGCTCCATTGCCCAGGAGACTAGTTTCTACACATGTCGCTCTGTATCCTCCATCCAAGGCAGGCAAGAGGCATCATCAGAGTTAAAGGACACTTTCCAGCCAGGCAAAACCACCTGGGGGGGCGGGCAAAGTGAAGGGCTAGTGAAGGGGTGGTGCCTGGGGAGAGTCCAGCGGGCCAGACAGAGAGGTATGGAAGGTCACATTCACCCTCTGGGCCTGCGATGCCTTACCCCTGGACCTCTGCAAAAACTCCTCTTCCTACGCTCCTTAGCTAATCACACCATTTCCACTGTCACAGTTTGGGCTCTGGGCTTAATGGTCTTCCAACTCTTCTCTGGGTGGCAATGTGTGTTGGTTCTCTCATTTCAAAAGTTGGCAAGCCAGCCAGTTCTACTGTGCTTAGGTATTATCCTGCCTGATCCACTGAGTTGGGGGCCCTGGTCTTTGGCCCCAAAGTCCTACCCTGACAGCACTACTGATAGCTAAACCTAAGTGTGTGTGACTCTGTATTCTGACTCTGTTTCTTCTTGCATCCATCCTCTCTTGTCTCTCCTGGTCTGAATTTTAGATTGTAAGCTTATTGGGGCAGAGACCCTGATTTTGATGTTAAGCGTTTTGTTCATTAACGGCATAGCATCTTTTTGCTATGCCAATTTCCTTCAGAGGCCAGGAAGCAACAATATAGGAAGTGTGTTGTTTAGTATGTGTACTAAGCAAATTGTGCACTTAACAAGTTTGAAATGGGATTTACTTTTGCTTAATGGGTTTATCATGCAGGCGCAAGGGATCTCATGTGCTCCCATGATAAGCTCATTAAGCAGACACAAATCCCATCTATTTTGATGGCACTTATCTTCCACTACAGATAATGTTTTGCAAGTGTGCTTAAATGGACCCCCCACTTCTAAACTTTTTCTACATTTGCTTCCCTGCTGACCCACCACTCATCTGCCTAACCGATGAGTAAGCAGAGAACATTGCGCACAGAGATGTGTCTCCCATTGCTGCACTGAATAACTGAGGGAAAAGCTTGCTAAAATAACTTTCAGCAGGAGTGCTGCCCTTTTCTTCTCCTTACCTCCATACTCTTGCCTGCTTTCAGTCTCGCTCACCAGTGAGCTTAGGGTTTGACAGCTGCTCCATCCAGATAGGGGCAGGGGAAGAACAGCAAGAGGGAGTTAACAAGACCTGTCTGCCTGCTTGCCCCAGGCAGTGACCCAAAGCCCAGGAACTATGAAGCTCCTTATTTCAGCAGCTGCAAAATGGTTCTGCTCAGAGTCTCAAACACAGAGGGAAGTTGCATGGGAAGGTAGGTGCCTTGTACCAAGTAAGGCCAACAGTTCATCAAGCTCAGTACAGTCTAGGGTTTCAGACAGTGACCATCCCCAGTTCTGCCTGGAGATGCTGTGGCCTGAATCTGGGACCTCCTGTGTCCAAAGCAGATGTCCCACCACTGAGCTATGGCCCTTCCATACAAGGGCACTTTTAGGATGAATTGACCATCTTCTGGCCACTGGCAGCAGCAGATCATACATGGAGTCGCACTGCACACTTTGACAACTCTGGAAGTAAAACATATCATCCATTCATTCATTCATTAATAAATAAATGGGAGCTCTTATATTAGATTAGACCACTAGTCTTATCTACCTTGGTTCTGACTGGCAGTAGCTCTCCGGGATCTTGGGAAAGCTTTTTTTCTAGTCCAGCCCCCCGAGATCTATTTTAATCCAAGAAATGAGATGTGGAACATTGGACCATTGAACATACTCCAGCATAGAGCTTTGGACTTTCCACAAGTGCTGGTTCCTTCAGTGTGAATAGAAGGGAGCCTGCAGAGCTGGCAAGGGTTAGGCAAATTCCACGTCGGGCCCCATTAGGAAAGGGATCAAGAAGATCAAATGCCAATATTGTCACAAGTCTACAGTGCGGCCACACTGGGAATACTGCCGTTCTGGTTGCCACACCTCAACAAGGATATAATGGAGCTGGGAAAGGGCCACCGAAATCCATCAAAGGGATGGAGAAACATCTGGGGCTTTGCAGCTTAGAGAAAAGATGAGTAAGGGGTGCATGAAAGAGGTGTGTAAAATTGGGCATGGCATGAACAAGTGGCTGGGCCATCATGTTACTATGTCCTTGGGTCATCCAATGTAGATAAATGTTGAGAGACTGAAAATACGTTGTCCTATGCCATAGTTAAAGGAGGGAATTGCAAGCTGTACTGGTGGCCACGAGCCTGGATAGCTTTAAAGGGGGAATTAAACAAATTCCTGGCCACCAACAGCTACATGATTGTTATATATTAAATCCGGGATCAGAGAGAGGATGCTCCGACTGCTGGGAACCATGAGCAGGAGAGTGTTATTGCAGTAATGTGCTACTTGTGGGCTTCCCATGGGATTCTCATTGGTCTCTGGGAGAAGCATGCTTGACTTGATGAGCCTTTGCTCTGGTGCCATGGAGCTTGTGGGACGAGGATATATAACCCCCCAATGCAGAGGCCCGTATTCTAAATATATTTTGCATATACCATGAGGACTAGAAACTGAATTTTTACATCCCCTCCATTTTATCACATGAGTGCTACGAGTGGCGTAGCGTGGGGGGTGCAGGGGGGCCCGGCCGCACCGGGCGCAACATCGGGGGGGGGGCGCTCGCACTCGCAGCTCTCTGCCCCTACCTGGCTCACTCACTCTCTCTCACTGCAGTGCTGGCTGTGTGAATCCGATCCGAGCCACTGGGTCGCCGCCCACTGTGGAGGGGGTGGGTGCCAGGTGTGCGGTGCAGAGAGAGAGCGAGGGACTATCTGGGGGAGGGACAGTGCAGCGGCCGCCCAGCGCAGCGCTGAGCGCGGGAGAGAACCACACCAGACCAGACCAGGCAGCAGCAAGAAGAAGCTGGCAGCGGCGGCAGGTTAGGGGTTAGGGGGCGCAAATTACTTGCCTTGCTCCGGGTTAGGGGGCGCAAATTACTTGCCTTGCCCCGGGTGCTGACAACCCACGCTACGCCGCTGAGTGCTACATATGAAAACATCATGGGTCCATGGTGTGGAAGAGCTGATGGATGCTCCTGATCTGAAGTGACCCAGTGAAAACACAGTCAAAGGAAGAACAAATATTCATCCTCAGAGCTACCTCCCTCTCTGGCACAGACAGATGCACATGGTCAGATTGCAGCAGAGTGCATGAACAAACCTAGAAGAAGAATAAAAATGTGGCTTTGCACACTTAATGGGTTATTGGTTGCTATTCAAATTAATTTTAGTAGGGGTGTGTGTGTTTTAAGAGGGGATCCATAACTAGGAGCATAGTCACAGAAAGCTTGCGTGCCAATGGAGGAAGTATTTGCCTTCAGAATTTTTACACAGGTTGAGCACATGATTAAGGGTGCGATCCAACCCCACCTTTGGCAAATAAATGAAATAAAAATTGGAAGCAAAGTATCACAAATGGAAGGGTTAAATGCTGAGTAACAGGTTAGATACTGAAACCCCAAGATAATAACTGTCTTAGCCATTAAAAGAGGAGTGGGATCACAACACCTTTCAGCCCCAGCCAGCATGTGCAATGGTCAGAGATTATGGGAACTGCAGTTCAGAAATATTAAAAAAAGGCCACCTACTACCCCCACTTTAAAAATAGCCCCAACCCACATTAAGCCCAAATGGTGGCCTTAGGTTCCTTTGGGGATCATTTCCAGAGTCCTGAAAGAGAAGAGCTTTGCTGTCTGTCTGTCTGTCTGTCTGTCTCTCACATGCAGATCTGGATCCAGACATGTAGAGGCCTCAAGCATTGAAAAGTGCATGGCCCTCGACCTTTTGCAATTCAAAATAAAAGCAATAATATGCCGTGAAATAAAAAATTAAAATAAAACACGGATTTATAACAGGAGCTGATTTTCCCACATTATTTCCATCTGGGTTAGTAGGACGCCTCCTGGTTTAGGTGGGATCATAGAATCATAGGATTGCAAAGTTTGGAAGGGACCACAAGGGACATCTAGTCCAGCCCCCTGCAATGCAGGACTCTTTTGCTCAAAGTGGGGCTCAAACCCACGACTTTGAGATTAAGAGTCTTTATAGCAGAGAAAAACAGGTAGAGCGTGCAGTGGAGTTCTGATTCTACCCCACGCCCCAGAAATGCCACGTTTCATGTTTGTTTTTTGTTTTTTTTGAAATGTCAAATCCTTTTAAAGAAATCCTCACGGGGGCGGGGCATGGTGCCCCTGCTTTGCTGCTGTCCCCCAAGCGCGCAAATGGTGAGCCTGTTGGGCGACCCCGCGCTGCACCCCCACCTGTTGCAGCCACGGGCCTCTCCATCCTCGCCAGCCACCTTAAGCGAGGAGGCGGCCGGGGAAAGAGGAGGCGGCTGAGGCGGAGAAAGAGACGGGGAGGGGGGCGCCGGGTGGCGCTCAGGCAGCCTGGCAGGTTCATTTGCGCCTGTTCGGCCGTCCCAGGGGGTTGTCTTTCCTTTTCCGACGGAGTGTTTATTTTTTAATTGATCTGCTGTTTCATTTAGCGCTGGTGTGGAGCTCACGCTGGGGCCGTAATTGCTGCCGTCTCGGGAACGAGCGCTCCGCTGAGCCCAAGAGGGTGGCGAAGGAGGGACAGCAGTAGTAGCAGCAGCAGGAGGAGGACTCGCCTTTTCTTGGGGGGGGGGGGGGCGGAGTTGGTTCGTCGGAAACGAAAAGTGGAAAGGCTGGAAGAAGAGGAGAGAGGGAGAAACTTTCCAGCCGCTGCAGATTGCTTTTCGCCTTGCACGGAGGGAACCACGTGGAGCAAAGTAGCCGGACGCCCCGTCGAGGACGCAACTTTGGGGCTATGCGTGAATGGAAGGGGCGCGTCCCTTCGCTGGGCTAGGCACATTTTCTGAGGAGCAAGATCCGCTGTTAAATCCTAGCTCCGATTCTGGGAAACCTCGAACATTAAGGGTTCAGTGAACCACTCGGTTTCCAGTCCTCCTTCAGTCCGGGTGGACTCGCAATTTCTTTGCGCGTTTATGCTGGGGGACAGGAGCTAGTCCCTGTGGGTCTCGCCATGCCCACGACTGGGTGGTTATTTACCGTGGTGTAAAGCACAACTTGCCCACGATCTGGCGGCATGAAACGGCTACCCTCACACAGAGAAGACCGTTTAAGCGTGAATGATCGATGTAAAAAACAAAACAAAAACCCTATCATGCAAAACTGCCAGAATTTGCAACGATTTCATCAGAGGGCTCACTTGTGTTCGTCTTTAGCCTTAGTGCATCTTGAACAATCATATTACTTCTAAGGAGCCAAGTTGCCCTAAGCACACGAGCCCCTTTGAGTTTAATTAAACTTGCTTCCAAGCAAGAGTGCTCAGTGCTGAGCTGTTCAAGAATGGCTCGATTTGAAATGCCTTTGCGACTTCGATAGGCTGCTAAGCAGAAGCAAGCCCTCTTTTAAGTTCAGTGGGGCTTGCTCCCAGGTAAGTAAGTACAGGATTGCAGCCTAAATGGCTTAGGTTTGGCTGAACTGTGCCTGGAGTTTATTGTGGGCAATATTTTGTCACCTTTCTCCCCCTACTGCAATCCATTTTTTTTAAAAAAAACAAAACCCACACACATTATCTCTCACACCCGAATAGTAACTTCTAAAACTTTTTATGGAGTATGCTTCAGATATGATTATATACACATATGAGTGCCTGCTAAGCTATATAATATAACTCATACACATAGATCGTCCCCAAATAATCTTGGTGCCCTTGAGGTGTCAGACCAGAAGCCCTGTTAATGTATTTTATGAATGGGAACCAGATGTTCATAATGTCATACTGCAACACACCACTAATCAGCCTGCTCTGTTGAGTCAATTTCCTCTGCTGAGAGACCAGCTCCATCAGGCTCCTCCTTCGACTATCTAGCGCTGGGCTGTCCAACAGGTCAATTGCAGTCTCTTGGAAGTTGGACAGCCCTGATCTATCGTATCCATTCCATCAGGCTACAGGAGATTGAGAGAAAGAGGGCTGTGGGGCCCCTCCATTAGCCCTGATGAAATACAAGCAGCCTTTAGCCTTTAGCAATCCTTGCCCCAACTCCTGCTGCTCAGTACAAATTCTTTGTATCTAAGAATTAGCATCTTGCTTTTTTCCTCCTCCCTCCCAGTCCCTTTTCCTTTTGTGCTGTACATCATAGATTGTGAGACTGAGAACAGGGACTGTATTTTCACTGATATTTTCAAGTTTCCTTGGGGGCCTTTTTCATCTGAAGAGTGGGATAAAAATACCTAGTAATATTAATATAACTTTAAAAATCCCTGGTACTGCTTTTTCTGGACAACTTTTGAACTGTAAAACACAGGGACAGGGAGGGCGACTCCTGCATTACTTCTGCATCTTTATAGTCCCAGGAGTCTTTCTCCATCCTGTTCTGAGCTTTGGGCTCCCAGTTGTGATTTCTGTGCCATTGAGAGGCCTTGTGTTATCACAGTGACTGAGCAGCCACTAGCCTCATATCAGAGTTCTCTTAAGTGGAAATGGAACCCATGCTCTGGAATACACTGGGAAATTAGGATGGGGCAAACAATTTGTTCTTATAGGTACTGCCTTTAGACTTCTATTTTATTCATCCAGGCTTTTTAAGCTGGATGCTATTGCATGCTAGCTTCACTAATGGATTTAATGCATTTTCTTTACCTGCAATAGGGGATATGCGTGTATACAACCTTGAGTTCCTTGGAGGAAAAGTGGGATATAAATTCTATCTATCTATCTATGTATCATCTATCTATCTATCTATCTATCTATCTATCTATCTATCTATCTCTATCTATCTATCTATCTATCTATCTATCTATCATCGATCTATCTATCTATCTATCTATCTATCTATCTATCATCTATCTACCTATCTTTTTATCTTTTTAAATTGATGGGTGGTTTATAAATAACCCAAGTAAATAAATAAATAAATGGTCATGGCTGCTGAGGTTGGGTTGACCTACCTTGAAAGTGTGTTTTTGTTTCAGGAATGGGATGGTGGGTAACCTGCCGTGGTGTTCTTGGCAATCAAGGTTGAAGGGCCACTGCCCTTTGTACTTCCAGCTCGCTCAGCAGGTCATCCTGCAGTTCTGTTCTCCAGCCTCCGCTGAGTGGTACCTATCTGATGGGCCCCAGATTCAGGAATAGGTATTTGAGAGCAGATGCCCAGCCAGAACAACCACACATGAGCCCAAAGGCAGAAGAAGAAGAAGACACACCTGTTCTCCGATAGCATCATCTAGAGATAGAACCCAACTTTGCACCCCTCATGGGGCTGCCCTCTTACAACCTTGGGTAAGCAAATCAACATGGTGCCCTTCAGATATGACTGGACTTCAACTCCAGTCAGCCCCAGTCAGCATGGCCAAAGGTTGGAGATGACCAGTGTTCAAAATTAGCCAGGCACCAGGCATGTTTCGTTTCTGGTGCGGGTCCAGTTGCAGCCATGAGGAGCTCATTTGAGGCAAGGTTCTGGCTGGCCCCTCCAGCTTTCCTAAGCAGGTAAACAGAAGAGCTTATTCATTGCATTTATATCCCACCATTTTGTGTGTCGAGACCCCGCAGCCACCCCCTCGGAAATAACTCACACAAGGACACGGATATTAGGTTTATGTTATTGGGCAAATTTTGGCCACAACTTTTTTGAAATTACAGAATGTGAGTGGTATTGGCTTAGGCATTGATTGGACCTCACTATATCTGACTCCTGCCCATTGTGCAGGAAGTCCAGTAAGGGTAAGCCACCGGTAGGGGGAGCCCTGATTGAGGAAGCGAGCCAAAGAGGAAGTCCTCTGGCTCGCTCCTCAGTTTAAATGGCCTCGGCCACGCCCCCCAGCCAGCAGATTGGCTGGCCAGGCTCTGACGTGGCCGGGATTCCCCAGGCAACGGGGGACAAAGTCCCCCGCCCCTGGTGGGGAGTGGGTGGCCACGCGGTCCACCGCAACTCCTCCCCACTGGGAAGTGGAGCTGATTTCTCCAAGGAGTACAGTGGTACCTCGGGTTACATACGCTTCAAGTTACATATGCTTCAGGTTACAGACTCCGCTAACCCAGAAATAGTACCTTGGGTTAAGAACTTTGCTTCAGGATGAGAACAGAAATTGCACGGCGGTGGCGCGGTAGCAGCTGGAGGCCCCATTAGCTAAAGTGGTGCTTCAGGTTAAGAATGGACCTCCAGAACGAGTTTAGTACTTAACCAGAGGTACCACTGTACATGGTTTACTCCCTCCTGAATCCCTACAATGACCCTGTGGGGTAGGTTAAGAAGCTGTGGCTGGCCCAAGGTCACCCAGTGAGCTTCATGTCTCCCAGGTGTGCCTAGACTAGAGCAAAAATATTTCTCAAGGGGCAGTTTGTGTTGCATCCAGGGTGGCTGGGGAATAACTTTTATGAAAGATAATGCAGCCAAGGAAGGCACTTTGAGTGCTATCCACAGAATCGTCAGCTAGCTAATCAGACTGATTATTCCGAGTCAGTAAAAATAAAATGTTTTGTTTATTTATTTCATAAAATTATGTACTGCTTGAATGTAAGAAATCCTCCAGTGTGTACAGTAATGGCCCATGATAGGTCACCATTGACCCTTTTTACAGATGGGGAATGGAGACTGAAGTCAGCAGATATCAGTGCAATCTGTAAAGTATACAAAGGAATTACAGTAGTGTATCTGAAGAAGTGTGCATGCACACGAAAGCTTATACCAAGAACTAACTTAGTTGGTCTTTAAGGTGCTACAGGAAGGAATTTTTTTATTTCGACTATGGCAGACCAACACGGCTACCCATCTGTAAAAGGAATTACAGCTTGATTACTTAAAGAATAGTGCTGCAAAGGTGGAAATTAATGCAGCTACCAGCAGTGGTGCCTTATTGTGAGTTAGGTGTGGCTTGTTACAAAGGGCTCTTCTGCTCTCTTCTCCCTTGCTTGCATAGTATCTAATAAGTGATAATGTCGACACTGCTTACTGGTAAAACCTCATTGCCGAGTATGTTTGCTCTGCCCAGTGGTGTTAAATGATAAGACACGAGATGAAGAGTAGGCCAACTCTGCCCAGTAATTGCTCCCTGGAGCTATCAGCAGTGGGATCCAAACTTCTTAAGGAGAAGGGGGTGAAGGGGGTGGGGTGAAGGAGGAAAGTCTAATACACTTCCAGCCTTAGGAACAAAAGCAGATGGGTAGCTTCTGCAAATAGCAGCTGATTCTTTGCAAATGAAAAGTTAGCTAGCTAACAAGCATTTAAGTAGAGGAAGTGTCCTATTAAGAAGAGTCAGAGTTAAGTGCTACACTTTTACACAAGTTTTCTTAGGTACTGGATGTGAAAAATGCTGCTGCCTATGAAATATTCACATTTCAGAGAGTTGTTTTTTTTAAGATAGAGCTTGGGAAACGAGCCAAGGTTTAACAAATCTAGTTCTTTGTCTCATGGTTTGCCAGTTATGATAATTGGTTAACTGTAAAGAGTAAATTGTGGGTTTTAACTGATAATTTACGTTGTAAGATGGAAAAAGGAGAGTTAAGTGGTAGAAGTGTTGTTGCTACTCCTTTGGTATTTGTTAAAATTCAAGCAAGAAGTTCTAACATTGCCACCCCCAAAAGTAATTTAATCTGCATTGATCGGGAAAACCCTACCTCTTCAAGAAACCTGTTCTATTTTCAATGGCTAACCAAGTAAGTCTCATTCAAATGTGCCTACAATCTTGTTTGGTTGGCGTTCAGGTTAGACTACTGTATTATGCCTTAGGTGGGGCTGCCTTCAAAGCCTGCTCAGGAACTACTGCTGGTCCCGGTGGTGCCCATGGGGTACTGGTGGGGTGGAAAGCAGGGAGTCCAAACAGTAGGTGGAGCCAGAGCCAATAATACACAGAGCCAACTAATTCTAGCTTTGTCCCCATCCGCTCTGCTGAGTCCTTACAAGGGCAACTGTGGCAAGGAGGTAAAGGTAAAGGTAAAGGTAAAGGTAAAGGTAAAGGTAAAGGTAAAGGCACCCCTCACCATTAGGTCCAGTCGTGACTGACTCTGGGGTTGCAGTGCTCATCTTGCTTTATTGGCCAAGGGAGCCGGTGTACAGCTTCCAGGTCATGTGGCCAGCATGACTAAGCTGATTACCTTCCTGCTGGAGTGGTACCTATTTATCTACTTGCACTTGATGTGCTTTCAAACTGCTAGGTTGGCAGGAGCAGGGACCAAGCAATGGGAGCTCACCCCATCGCGGGGATTCGAACCGCTGACCTTCTGATGGGCAAGTCCTAGACTCTGTGGTTTAACCCACAGTGTCACCTGTGTCCCTGTGGCAAGGAGCTACTAGGCCACAATTTAATTGAGTTGCATCACTGGTGGGGTGGATACAGGCCACAATCCCATCTGCACTATACATTTAAAGCTGTGTCACTCCACTTTAAACAGCCATCGCTTCCCCCCAAGAATCCTGGGAGTTGTAGTTTGTTAAGGGGGCTGAGAGTTGTTAGGAGACTGTTATTCTCCTCACAGAACTACAATTGTCAAATTGCTTCAACAGTCAATCCTTCTTCCCAATGAGCTCTGTGAACAGTAGCTCTGTGAAAGGAAAGGAATCTCCTAATAATGCTCAACGGCCTTACCAAACTACATTTCCCAGGGTTCTTTGGGGGGGGGGGGAAGCCATGACTATTTAAAGCAGTATGAAACTGCTCTAAATGTTTAGTGCAAATGGTCTGTATCTATCCATCCATCTCATCCCACCCACCACCTAATGATACCACTCAATTAAATTGCAGCCTAATAGCCGGCTCACACATACATACTCTGTCATTTAAAATGTTTGCTTGATGACTGGCAGCTGCCCGTGTGAACCGATTCCCTTGTGTTTCAGGGGAGGTGGGTGTTGTGTCTTAACAGGCCATTTGCATATGGAACACATAATCTGATGCTGCAGTCATCAAGTGTGGCTAGCCATACATAAACCAGCCTGAAGCCGAGGAATGCAGTCCTGGCAAGGAATCTACTGCAGAGGAATGAGAAAGCACGGTGCAATTATATGCTCCTGCAAAAATTAAAAAGGCGGCAGGTGCATTGAATCTGTTTAGCAGATCCAAGACAGAAACGGACCCATGTTGTATGTGCAGGGTAAAAGAGGAAGAATTCATGAGTACCGTGGTTGTGTTAGGAACATTTATTTATCATTACATTTATATCCTACCTTTCCTCTGAGGAGCTGAAGTTGGTGTACAGTGGTACCTCGGGTTAAGAACTTAATTTGTTCTGGAGGTCCGTTCTTAACCTGAAACTGTTCTTAACCCAAGGTACCACTTTAGCTAATGGGGCCTCCCGTTGCCGCTGCACAATTTCTGTTCTCATCCTGAAGCAAAGTTCTTAACCCAAGGTACTACTTCTGGGTTAGCGGAGTCTGTAACCTGAAGCGTCTGTAACCCGAGGTACCACTGTACATGACTCTCCCATTTCCCCCCTCCATTTTACCCTCGTAACAACCCTATGAGGCAGGCTATTTATTTGTTTAATTTATATCCTGCCCTTCCTTCCGAAAGGCCCATGCTTTTAAAAAAATGCGCAACTAAAAATAGAACATATTTAGGACATTTAAAAACTGTTAAAGACATTTAAAAAGTGTGAAACAATCCCATGAGCATAGCTACTAAAGACACATACTCGTACTAATTTGGTTGTTTGAACTAACCTATGCACCTTGATCCAACAGGTATAGCTACTGAGAAGGAAGTCCCATTGGTTTCAATGGGCCTGGTTTCCAAGTATGTGTGGTTAGGATTACACCTTAAATGTGTTCTGCTGCTGAGGCGCACGGCAACGTTTTTCCTGTGCCTTTTCTCCCTAAACCAGCAGAGTGTGTCATTGTGTAGATGTTTAATAATTTCATAAAAATCTACATTGCAATCAATAGGAAGGACACCCTAGACTTTGGAGGGGGCTGTGCCAGAACCCAAAGTAGGTCACTTGATGGTGATCTATTTAAGGCCGCCATCTTTTACTTTTGACTACAGGAAAGCTTCTAACTGGGAAGCTTGTTACACTTCCTAAAATTAGAAGTTTTCCCCCTGCCCCTGGCTTGGCCATACGGATTTGGGGTTAGTTGTTCTTGCCCAATGGCAGGAATTCTTAGAGTTGAAGTGGCAAATTACTGAAATGTGCAGCATTTCTCAGAAACAATGGAGTGTTTAATTCCATTTAATTGCAACCTAGCTGCTACTTTGGCAGAGGGATAGGGATTGGAGAATGCTGGAAAGGTGTACAGGCAAATATACATACCTATTTTTTAAAAAAGAAGCCATTGAGAGATGAATTCCATTCAGTTATTTCTCCTTTGTATATTGTTCCAAGTCAGTATGTCTGCAGAGCAAGCCACCCACTGTGTAGGAATACACAGATAGCTACTTGGAAAGGTGAAAAGTTTAATTATGAGAGTTTATATGTTCTAGGGTAAGGAGACAATCCTCTCACTCTCTCCTCTCACCCCGGCTGCCTTTAACTAACTAATGGAAATATAATTTTACACTGTTTACACTGACATGTCTGTGATAAGAGGAGAACACCCCCTTTGAAGTGGAGCTACTATGGAGGAGAAAGCAAAAGTGGGGAATTTCAAATAAACTGGTGAATTCCGAGCTCCTATCAGATGGATGCCCACACTTACCCATGAGGCTACATGATAAATGAAGCACAGGTTATGGGATAAATGTTTATTTTATTGCAGGCATGTTTCAGCTGGTCATTTGTTTATATACACCACCACCCAATACATAGATTACATTAAGCAGAAAAAAATGGAGGTCCCTGCTCCAAGGAGGTTCCAATCTGAATGTTGACATTGTGGGAATGCACACAGACATTTGTTTACCTTTGTGTGCAACCAATTAAAAAAATGTGTTTGTGTGTGTGTGTGTGTGTGTGTGCACGTACGCATGCACCCACCCACACCTAATAATACAGACAGATTCCAAAGATCATATAGAAAGCAATACACATGAGCGAACCATGCATCTTCATTGCACACTTAATATATCTATAAATGCCAAATTACAACAGCAGACTTGATAAGTTAAACCTTGAAGCGAACCAGTGGCATGATGTCTAAATAAAGAAAATCCAGAGTAAAGTTCAGGATAACACACCCCTCCCAAAAGAATATTTTTCTTACTTATTGAGATACAAGCTTTCTGCTATATCAGACTTGCAAAAAACAGTGGTATAAAAAAATGAAATAGATGTCTGTGTGGTGTAGCCCATTCTACCTGCATTCTGAAAACCTGAGATCCATTGTAGTATTGTGTGCAGCCAGTTTGTTTTTAAAGAAAACAATATACAAGTTTTTTCGATATATGAGACTTACACAAAACAGTAGGCTAATTTTTGTTTTGTTTTTTTGCTGAACCCTGCCAAAGCTCACCAAGGAGCACCTTCCCAATGGAAGCATGGGTTGTGGTGATCGATGTGATGATAACCAGCCACAGATCACCACGCATGTAAACAAGCAAATAAACCCACCTTTACAATGTCCACAGCTGGGTAACCTGCGGTTTTACATCAGATTTACCCCTAACCCAATTGCTGCATTATCCACGCATGAGAAAAATGCAAATTAAATGGGGGGGGGGGGAGGGGAGATGTGTGCTACCACTTGAATAAGGACAATGTCATATGGACATTTCAAAAAAACAGGCACACATGGGATGGCTTGAATATAGGGACACAGCCTTCTCGCCTGTGCTAACTAAGCTATCTAGGGATTTATTCATTGACTCCAGACAACTTCTAACCCGCTCTTCATTAAAAATACTAGTATAATGAACAGAATAAATAATCAAATGTTATATTGTGCAAAAGTTTTAAACACCACCAGCAGCAAAACACCTTGATCCATCAGGACAGGCACACCCACCTCCAATAATAATTAGTGGTTAACAATAGGCTTGGATGCAATAATGCAGCCAGGCACTTGCAAGATGGCTTGTAAGGGAACTCGTAAACTTGCTTAACTGGGACTGCACTGCTGTTTCGCAAGGACCTCCTGACAAAGGAAGAGGCATAAAGTAAGATTGCTCTCCGGGTGACCTTGATTTAGTAGCAGGGCAAAAGGTTCAATTATATAAACCGGCTAGAATGAAAATGGGCACGAGGCATGGCGGAGATGGCATGTGCAAATAGTTTTATGGGTGTGCATTCAATAGGCAGTGGACGGTGCATATTTGTGCTAATGGGCCTCTGGACTGAATGCACCTCTTGCCTGCAACCACAACAAAAGTAGCTTGCACATTTTGCTTTTCATTTCTTGAGTGACTACAAAGGTTAGAGAAAGCTAAAATGACTAACGGGAAGCTTTAGCAAATAAGCCAGTCTGTACAACTGGTATGGGACGCGGGTAGTGCTGTGGTATAAACCACTGAGCCTTGGGCTTGCCGATCAAAAGGTCAGTGGTTTGAATCCCCATGATGGAGTGAGCTCCCGTTGCTCGGTCCCAGCTCCTGCCAACCTAGCAGTTCGAAAGCATGAGAGTGCAAGTAGATAAATAGGTACTGCTCCAGCAGGAAGGTAAACGGTGTTTCCATGCACTGCTCTGGTTTCGGTGTTCTGTTGCACCAGAAGCAGCTTAGTCATGCTGGCCATATGACCCAGAAAAACTGTCTGTGGACAAACGCCGGCTCCCTCGGCCTGTAAAGCGAGATGAGCGGCGCAACCCCAGAGTCGTTCATGACTGGACTTAACTGTCAGGGGTCCCTTTACCTTTACCTTTATACAGTGGTACCTCGGGTTAAGTACTTAATTAGTTCTGGAGGTCCTTTCTTAACCTGAAACTGTTCTTAACCTGAAGCACCACTTTAGCTAATGGGGCCTCCTGCTGCTGCCATGCTGCCGCCGCCCGATTTCTGTTCTCATCCTGAAGCAAAGTTCTTAACCCAAGGTACTATTTCTGGTACTATTACCAGAAATAGGTTACAGGTTAGAGTCTGTAACCTGAAGCGTATGTAACCCGAGGTACCACTGTGCATTAAAAATTAGGTTAAACAAGGAAAGGCAGCCATAAGAAAACTTCCCAAACTTACTGGGGCAGTACCTTTATAAAGTTTATTCTGACCAACCAAAATGCCACAAAATGGTGAACAAGATTTCAACTTCCCTGAAAATCACCACCGTACATTATGTCTCAAGGCACATTGCAGCACCTTTCTCAGAACGTTAGTGTTCACAGCTGGGGAATCACTGGTCTGGGATATTTCAGGCAACAATAATTTTCTCCCCCATTCCCTGTGAAAGCACTCCACTGCTGGAAAGTTCACCTTGCTGTTGCAGCATGATTAAACCAGCGCTGTTCCCCTTTGCTCTGTTTCTGTGCTGTGAAGAAAAAGTCGTAGCTATCTCATATTCCCTTACATTGAGAGTTAAGGTGTATGGAGGATGCCGGTCTTTGAAAAGAGCACTCTACCCAATTATTTCTTCCCAAGAGGTTACAAGGAGTTAATCTGAAGTCCAGAACTGTCCATGCTGCCTCTTTCAAGTATCCCAGGGGAGACAGCAGTAAACTATGGCTTGATTTTTCCAACAGTAGTTTAAACTACTGCAAACTCTGTAACAGGAGGGACTCATCCAGCAGCATCTTCGAGAAGTGAAATGCCAATGCGAATTCACACTTAGAATCCAATTTATGCTGCTGTCTGTATGTGACTGAGATCAGACTCAATTAAAAATTGATTGACAGCTTGATGAAGACTCCCACCCCTCTCCTGTCACTCCACAGCATCATTGGTGATTTTCTTTTCTTTTTTCCTTTTTTTTCAAAAATAGAATAGTTATGAAGGTTGGAGTGTCACTCTCTTTGCATTTCCAAGCCTTCCCAGGCAGTAGCTGGAACGGAATGTATTTATTACCTTAAACACAGGCTTTAAAAAAAATGGGCTGAAACAAAAACTCCAGCCACATAACGGATTAATTTCAGCCACCAAATGCCAGCCCAGGTCCATTGGCTGTAACAGCAACACAAAAAATGGGCCAGTTATACTGCAATGGTAAATCTGGAGGGTTCAACACAATCTCAACCATCCCAACAACTCTAATGTTGTTGTAGAGCAGGGATGCCACACCCTCCAGATGTTGCTGCAACTCCCATCATCTCTGACCCATTGACTATGCTTGTTTGGGTGGATGGGAATTGGAACCCAACAACATCTGGAGGGCCACATGTTCTCCACCCCTGTCCTAGGCAGAGGTGAAGGGCCAGCTCTTCCATTAGGCAGAGTGAGAAATGATTAGGATTCCACTGCTATGTGTCTTCTTACAGCGGCTGCTGCTGAATAGGTGATACTGCATCTTCTCACTGTGCTCTCAGTGTTTCACCTTTGGGCCTGTTTAAGTGGAGGATGCAGAAGGGAAGGTGTCTCAGAACTGGCAAGGGCTAAGGCAAAAACAAGGAGAATTACTTTTTTCCTTTATTTTTGGCCAGCCGTGTGTGTGTGTGTGTGTGTGTGTGTGTGTGTGTGTGTCAACAGGGAAACAGAGAGGGGGAAATGTATTTGAGTGGGAACTTTGGGAAACAATTTTTTGGAAGGGGAAATGAGTTTGGCAAGGATGGATACTTGGATAGTGAAATTAATTTGAGGGTAAATTAATTTTTAAAAGGAGAAATCAGGGCTGGGGAATGGGAAAGTGATGTTTTGAGGGCTGGGGGAATCTTGGAAGGAGATTCGCCTATAAAGAAGAAATGTTTTCAGTGCATGTGTGGGCGGCAGAGGAGTGGTCAGTTGGGTTTGGCTATTGCATTAGATCCCTACTGGGTCAGGGCAAGATCAGTCTAGCCCAACTTGTTCTGTTGGAATGGCCTATCGGATGGTGATGCAAGCTGATAAATAGGGCATAAAAGTGATGCCTATCCCATGTGGGACTTCAGTGAACTTAAGAGGCATACTGACTCTGAAGAAGAAAGATCTGTAGTACAGGAACACAGGAAGCTGTCTTGTACTGAGTCAGACCTATCTAGCTCCCCATTGGAAGCATTAACTAGCAGATGTTCCCTGGGGTTTAACAAAAGGAGAGCGTGCTGGATCAGGCCAATTGCCCAGCTAGTCATCTAGCAGCCAGGTTGCTCACCAGAGCAAGACGGTTTGAACATATTACACCGATCCTGGTCCAACTGCCCTGGCTACCAATTAGTTTCCAGGCCCAATTCAAAGTGCTGGTTTTGACCTATAAAGCCTTAAACGGCTCAGGACCGTAATACCTCAAGGACCATCTCTTCCCATATGAATCTACCCAGACTCTGTGGCCCTTCTTTGTGTGCCTCCTCCTCAAGAGGTCCGAAGGGTGGCAACACGAGAACATGCCTTCTCTGCAGTGGCTCCCCATCTGTGGAATGCTCTCCCCAGGGAAGTTCGTCTGGTGCCTTCATTACACACCTTTAGGCGCCAGGTAAAAATGTTCCTTTTTAACCAGGCCTTTGGTTGATTTGATTGACATCCAATGCCCTTTCAAAATGTTGGTTTTTTCGGGTGTGTGTGTGTTATTGCGTGGTTTTTGTTTTTGTTTTTATTTTGATTATGGATTTTGTGGTTTTATATTTTGATTTTATTCTGTAAGCCGCCCAGAGACCTGCAGGTATAGGGCGGTATATAAATTCAGTAATCATCATCATCATCATCATCCAGCATCGTGTTCTCACAGTGGTCAACCACATGCCTATAGGAAACCCATAAGCAGGAACTAAGCACAATAACACTCTCCACTCCTGTAGTTTCCAACAACTGGTATTCAGAACCATCCTGCCATGGAGGCAGAACAGAGTCATCATGGCTAGTAGACATTAATAGCCTTATGCTCTATGGTTTTGTCAAATCCTCAAACCCAAGTTGCTGGCCATCACTGCCTCCTGTGGAAGTGAGTTCCATAGTTTAACTATGCACTGCATGTCCTTCCTTTTATTTGTGCAACTGGCATAAAAAAGGTAAAGATAAAGGACCCCTGACAGTTAAGTCCAGTCGTGAATGACTCTGGGGTTGCGGTGCTCATCTCGCTTTACTGGCCAAGGGAGCCAACGTTTGTCCACAGACAGTTTTTCTGGGTCATGTGGCCAGTATGACTAAGCCGCTTCTGGTGAAACCAGAGCAGAGCATGGAAACCCTGTTTACCTTCCCGCCGGAGCGGTACCCATTTATCTACTTGCACTTTGACGTGATTTCAAACTGCTAGGTTGGCAGGAGCTTGGACCGAGCAACGGGAGCTCACCCCACCGCCGACCTTCTGATCAGCAAACCCAAGCCTCAGTGGTTTAGACCACAGCGCCACCCGTGTCCCGCAACTGGCATAACTAACCCTTTAATAAGGAGGCCTTCATAAAATGGCACCAAAGCAACATTGCTGTGAGTTTGGGATTCTGTGCTTTGGGCAAAGTTATTACGGCATGTGCAGGGTAAGTTCTTAGAGATCTTTGGGATAGAAATGTTTAGCTTGGCCTTAGGGATATGACATCAGGTTCTCAGTGCTGAACCTGCTGGCGATCTTGACGAGAGACCAGTCTCAACAGAAAGACTTGGCTGTCCTCCTTCTTTCCCTTCCTGAGCTTGGCAGCTTCTCCCGAACACAGGAGACACTTTGACGCTGGCTGTGCCTGTCCCTTGGGTGCTGAGTGTTGAGAAATATTACCCTGAAACTGGGGACATCTGGCAAACCGTCAAGGAAGGCAAATCTCCTCCTTGCTCAAAAGGGGGCTTTCCCACACTGGCGCATTGTGCTGCATTGGTTTCAAATTTCACACAACTTCAATCTCTCTCTTGGTTGTAGCTAGTGGATGGGGCATGAACGCCCCTCGCCTGGGATCAGCAACCTCTCACTGCTCCCCAAAATGGGGAAATAGCCTGATTAATAATAATAATAGATCAGTTCCAGAAATTTGGAAACTCTGGCCTTCAACCTGGATGGTGGCAACTGCAACCGGAATTGCGTGGTCTCCATTCCTCCCTATTGCCTGGGATACCAAAATGGCTATGTCCCAAGTGGGGTGGGATTGGGAGCGTCCCTGAAATATGCAGTTTCCCAAGGCAGCTTAATATTTAGGTGCCCATGATATTCCGTGTTCCAGGACTCCTTGTACTTGGAACACTGTCATGAGCAGCTTCCCAGGGACCCCGGGAGACAGTCAACCTTTCTCCAGGTGCCTGGTGTCCCTGCACAGGTACCCTGGCAAGTGACACGCCGCAAAGCGCCTTGCTTCACATGCCCACATGCTTGGTTTACTTCCCAAACTGGGGGACAATTCTGGGTACTTTATTTGTAATGCGGCCAAGCATCAGGAGCTGAAGAAGCCAGGTAAGGGAACAGCCGTTCTAGCAACACCACTTGATGCAGCAACTGCGGAATGCATAGGAGCCAGCATATCCATGTGGGACTTGCAGCTGGATCTTTTTTGTTCAGTGGCAGAGTATCTGCTTTGCAAGCGTCAGGTCCTGGGTTTAGCCCTGCACAGCATGCAGATGGGAGAAGAGGGCTAAGCAGGAAGGCTGCTTATGCATCACCTGAAAAAGAGCGAGAAATGCATTACAGCGGTACTTTGGGTTAAGAACTTAATTTGATCCGGAGGTCCGTTCTTAACCTGAAACTGTTCTTAACCTGAGGTACCACTTTAGCTAATGGGGCCTCCCTCTGCCGCCGCACTGCCGCCTCGCAATTTCTGTTCTCATCCTGAAGCAAGGTTTTTAACCCGAGGTACTATTTCTGGGTTAGCGGAGTCTGTAACCTGAAGCATCTGTAACCTTACAGTACCACTGTACTGTAAAAAACGACACATATTTGCATATGAAAATGGATCAGTTGGGTGTGTTTTGCCTGGAAAAGAAGAGACTGAAAGGAGGTATGATAGCCATCTTCAAATAGCTCAAGGGAAGATGGTGCAAGCTTGTTTTCTCCTGATCCGGAGGACTCAAACCAATGGACTCAAGTTACAAGAAAGGAGCTTCTGACTCAGCATCAGGAAGAACTTTCTTATGGTAAGAGCTGTTTGACAGTGGGATGGACTGTCTCAGGAGCTGGTGAACTCTCCTTCATTGGAGGTTTTTAAGGAGAAGTTGGGTGGCCATCTGTCATGGATGCTTTAGTTCAGATTCCTGCATTGCAGGGGGTTGGACAAGATGACCATGAAATCATTCCCATATAAATGCATCTCATCATAGCAGGGAAGTCTATGACCAGGTGATCTCCGTGCCTCTTCAGGCTGCCGTCCAGTGAGATGGGCAATGTCAACGTGTCCATTATCTCTTCTTATGGTTTATTGTCTTTGCCTTATACAGAATCAGACCGCTGGTCCATTTAGTCTAGTGTTGTGTACACTGCCTGGTAATGTTTCTCCAGGGAGACAGGAGTCCCTCTCAGCCCTACCTGCAGATGATGGGGGTTGAAGCTGTGACCTTCTACATAAGGGGCAGATGCTCTAGTGCTGTGCTATGGCCCTTATTAGACTTGGACCTGGCAGTGCTTCAAATAGAGGACTGTCCTCTGCAAAGTGGGACACCTGGTCACCTCTGGCTTCAACCTCTCCCCCAAAATTGCCTCTACCACTTGCTTGACTCCCAGTGAAGTTTCCACAGCCAAATTTAGCTGGAGATCCTCATTTCCTGGGGCGTTTCCCTGGGGCTGGGAAATGACAGCAGACTGGTTAAGGCAGAGAGAAGCTTTGCTAGCTCTATTAACATGATGTTAACACTTGGCGGTGGCGGCAGCAGGGTGGAGGCAGGATCCACCACTATCCCTGGAACAAATAAGTAGGCGGAATCTGATAAGTATCAGTAAACACCAGGGCATGCCAGTTTCACCATCCACGCAAAGCACCGGAAAGCATTTGCAGAGATAAGAATAAAATTATTCTTATCTATGGAATGCTCCAGATTTTTTAATATATGATATTTTTAAAAGCACTCTGCTATAGAAGAATGCATATCGGTGACAGACAGAGGTCTCTGGATTCAACTGTACTAGTGGGTAACCAGCTGTCTCTCCTGGAGAGGGTACTTCCTACCTGTGGGCCAACTACTGGAAAAGCCCTTTTATCCATCACCAGCTGCCACACTTCTAGTGGCAGAGGGACTTACTTGGAGGAGGGTCTCAGGTGACGATGACCTTGGGGTCTAGAGAAGAGGCAACCTCTCACTGCACATCATGTTGATGGTATTTGATGGCTGGGAGATGCTGGTGATGGCAAAACAATGCTGTTTTACCTGCCCATCTCTGGTTGTGGTCTTAGCAGATAGCTTGGCAAAGATGTCAACTCAGTGTGTGGCAGCTGTGAAAAAGGCACATTCCATGCGAGGGGTAATTAGGAAAGGAATTGAAAATAAAACTGCCAATATCATAATGCCACTATGCGAATCTATGGCACAACTACATTTTGAATACCAAGTCGACTTTGGGTTGCTTCACCTCAAAAGGGATATTGTAGAGTTGGAAAACGTGCAGAAAAGGGCAACCAAAATGATCAAAAGGATGGAGCGACTCTATTATGAAGAAAGCACAGACTGTCTCGCCAGAGTGGTGCATGCTCTGGTTATCTCCCGCTTGGACCTCTGCAATGCGCTCTGTGTGGGGCTACCTTTGAAGGTGACACAGAAACTGCAACTAATCCAGAATGCGGCAGCTAGACGGGTGACTGGGAGTGGCCACTGAGACCACATAACACCGGTCCTGAAAGACCTACATTGGCTCTCAGTACGTTTCCAAGCACAATTCAAAGTGTTGGTGCTGACCTTTAAAGCCCTAAACAGCCTTGGCTCAGTATACTTGAAGGAGTGTCTCCACCCCCATTGTTCAGCCCGGACACTGAGGTCCAGCGCTGAGGGCCTTCTGGCAGTTCCCTCACTGTGAGAAGTGAAGTTACAGGGAACCAGGCAGAGGGCCTTCATGGTTGTGGCGCCCTCCCTGTGGAACACCTTCCCATCAGATGTCAAGAGAATAAACAACTATCAGACTTTTAGAAGACATCTGAAGGCAGCCCTGTTTAGGGAAGTTTTTAATGTTGAAAGTTTGATGTTTTATTGTGTTTTTAATATCCTGTTGGAAGCCGCCCAGAGTGGTTATTAAGGCTGCAGCATTTTAGTTTGGAGAAAAGGTGAGTAAGAGGTGACATAATTTAAGTGTATAAAATTATGCATGGCATGGAGAAAGTGGACAAAGTTTTCTCCATCTCTCATAACACTAGAACTCATGTACATCCAATCAAGAGGGATTTTGGAGAGTGGAGAGTGTAAAGGTAAAGGTAAAGGGAACCCTGACCATTAGGTCCAGTCGTGGCCGACTCTGGGTTGTGGTGCTCATCTCGCTTTATTGGCCGAGGGAGCCGACATACAGCTTCCGGGTCATGTGGCCAGCATAACTAAGCCACTTCTGGCGAACCAGAGCAGCACATGGAAACGCCATTTACCCTACCGCCAGAGCGGTACCTATTTATCTACTTGCACTTTGACGTGCTTTCGAACTGCTAGGTTGGCAGGAGCAGGGACCGAGCAATGGGAGCTCACCTCATTGCGGGGATTCGAACTGCCGACCTTCTGATTGGCAAGCCCTAGAGTCTCAGTGGCTTAGACCACAGCGCCACCCGCATCCCTCGCAGAGAGTGTACTTGTGCTCAAATCCTACTTGCAGGTTTCCCACAGGCATCTGACTGGCCTCAGTGGGAATAGGATGTTGGACTCAATGGGCCAGTGGCCTGTTCCAATAGGCTCTTCTTGTGTTCTTATGCCTTCCCTACATTTCATTAGACATTTCACCAGCCTGTCCACCCACCAGCGTTCTTCCGTCCCGTGATGCCAACCATATTGGAAAGCTGAGTTAACACGACTAATTCAATCGCTTCTTGGTGGGGCTTCCTAGCAGCACTTCAATTGACAAGCCGGAGTGCGTGATGAGTGAGGTGCAGCCGTCGTCGGCGGGGAGTCCATTTTTGCCGACTACTGCCAAGAGTGTTACATTATGAGAGCAGCATTTACACTCAGCGGGGAATGGTGTGTGATGATCAGCAGGGGACATGATGTGAGTAACGGCATCAGAAGAGAACATCAATTTTCCATGAATCTCAACTGAGATCGGCAGAGCTGCAGCCTTGTCCAGCTGAATAGTTGTGTGTCGATGGCTAGGGCTTGGCTGTTGATGTCTTGGACCCTGGGTGGGGTCTGCAGGCAGCCATGATAAGCATCTTTTGTATTTGTTCCTTGTACAGTAGAGCTGTTCCTTTTGAATCACCTCAAAAGTTGGGTAAAGGTTTAGTTGAGTTGGATAAAGGTTTAGAGCAGTGGTTCCCAAAGTTTTTCAGGCCACTGACTCCTTGGTTCTGCACACTCATCCCCAGTACCCCCCACCCATGGGTGTAGCCAGGGGGAGGGGGGGCAGCCCATCCATCAAGTAAATAAATAACAATAACTTAAGTAATTGACCAATTGAGTCACAGATAGCTCGGTTCTACCCCCCCATGTAAATAGGCCCCCACAACATAAATCCTGGCTACGCCCATACCCCCATCCTACCTTATAAAAAGCATTATTCAGAAATTTGCACGAACCACCACTTATTTAAATCTGGGGCTGTGTTCTGCTTTGCTGTGAAGTACTCTTGCCTAGTCACTCTACTGTTTCAAAGTCCAAGGGAGAGGCACTTTTGACCATGCCACACGCCCTTGAGGTCTGCTCTGCGACCACTTGCAGAAAGGATTTTAGCGCTGCTACACCTAATTTGTGGAATTCCCTTCCTCTGGAGATGCAGGAAATACCTATGGTGCTTTGCTGTAGACCCTTAGATCCCATGGAGAGATGTGTGTGAGTGCCCAGAGGTGTGTAGAAACTTGCCAAAGTGGGCAGAGCATCTGCCACCAAGCATGCATCTGGCTGGCTGATCTTTGACTATAACATTCTTCAAAGTAAGAAGAAAGGATGGATGATGTGGTGGTGACCAGGCAGCCCCGGTGGACCCTGGTCTACTCATGCCAGCCAAGGTGTTGACACTGGGCCTGCTTGTCACTGTCCCCATCACCAACCTGTTTCACTTGACATGGTAAACCAAACTATGGTTTATTGGGACCATGCAAAAAACTGGGCTCCTTGGCTACAGCTCATGGTTAATGAAGAAAGAGCTTCGCCATGCATCCTGGTTTGAATGACAGGCAAAGACAAATGCTTATTTTATTTTATTTATTACTGCATTTATATCCCCCCTTCCCTGCCTAAGGAACTCAAGGTGGCATACACACTAATCCATCTATCCTCACAACATCCCTGTGAGGTAGGATAGGAAGAGAGAAAGTGACTGGCCCAAGGTCACCCAGTGTGCTTCATGACCAAGCAGGTCTCCCAGCTCCTAGTCCAGCACTTTAACCACTACACCATGCTGGCTTGGCTAATCTCAGAGCAGTACAGCAGTAAAAAGGACCAAGGAGGAGCAAAGTGGTTCTGAGCTCCTCTCTGGGAACTTGCATGTTCCTTAGTTCTGGTAAGCCTGGTGTGAACCAGGTCTCAGTGTTGTCACCTGGGGGCCCCATAGGCTGATGGACACTGACCCCCTATGTCCCACACAAGACGCTTGGAATAGGTTGTATGCTCTGAAGGCATCTAAGCAGGTCTTATACTCTCCTCCTTTCACTGGCATCTTCTTCATCTCTTCACCTCTACTTTTTTTTTTTGCTAGCAAATTCTGGTTCTCAAGTCTTCTCTCTCCTTGCTGCCCCCTCTGCCCCCCAAATTTTCCTTTTCTCCTCCCCTACAACTCTCTAAGGCCTAATTATGAACTGGCTTCAAATAAATACAGAAATTTCAACCCAAAGGAAAACCCCCACCATGTTCTTGCTTCCTGGGAACAATTGGCTGGATCTCCCCCTTTCTTCGAGGGGAGTTCTCATTCAGTTGGAGTGCTTTCTGCGGTAATCTCGGCCTCCGATTTCTGGGAGCTGTAATTGTGTCTCATTAATTCTTACAGTAATGTATAAGGAGCATGCAATTAGCGGTCTGGTCATTGAATGGAGCAGTTAATCAGCAGACAAAGGAGGGAGCTCAGGACCCATTAGGTTGAAAGGATGTGTTACTATTGTCACAGCCTGCTAGGAATGCTTTGCTGACATGCCTTTATGCTTGGACTGGTTAAGAGGGAAGTACGTAGGTTTCTCTGCTAAATCAGTGGGGCCTGCTTCATCTAGGGAGAGGGGAGGGGTCTTTCTTGACAGCACTGTACTGTCTTCTACCTTAACTTCTGTGGCTTGGCCTAAGAGCGCTGATCCGTGTCCCTTCCCCTCCCTTTGCCTCCAATAAAGGCACTTGAACACTCTCTCTCTCTCTCTCTCTCTCTCTCTATATATATATATACACACACACACACATACACACACACAAAAATGAATAAAGAATCCCATCATAAATTAAAATCGGCAGAAGGAATGACCCAAGACATCCTTGGCTGACCTTGCTGTCATCAGAAAAGTGGGACTTGAATGGAGAGGACCGATAAAGTTTTTCAATCGGCCTTTGTGTGCTTTGCTGTCACTCAATCATATGCCAGGAGTTTGTCTTCCTAAAGTGAACCCTTGTTTCTCTTCTGAATGGCTGTGCTTTTTAACACATGTAAATGTATGCAAATAATCATAGGCCTTTCTTTTGCTTTTTAAAGGGCAGCTCTCATGGCAACCAACAGCTCTCATGTGAGCTTTTTGGTGAACTATGCCCGGCTTACATTAAATAAATGCACTGAGGAAATCCCAATATGTTGCCCCGATAGTGTACACTTGCTCTAGGGTATGGTGATGTGATTTCGCTGTGCATCCTGTGAAATGTTATGTGAACTGCTGATGATCTTATGGAAGGGCAGCTGGTCGTCGTCCGTCCCTCCATCGCAATCAAAATTTCATAGACCAAATGCTCCATCCTGCATATATTTCATTCCAGGATATATTTCATCTGTAGGCATCCTGAATTCAATGGGACTTACTCTCAGATAAGTGTGCATAGATTTGCAACCTAGGTTCCAGTAAATGTTGCTTCCAACAGGATAACATTCCCAGTCTGAAGCAAAACACACTTCTGGTATATAGGAGCTGTTCTTGAAGGCCATGAAGTCCTCTGTTTAAGGGGTTGTCTGAAAACCAAGCCTTATGAGGAACAGTTGAGGGAGTGGGGATATTTAGCCTGGAGAAGATTTGAGAGGTGATATGATAGCCATCTTCAAATATCTGAAGGGCTGTCATGAGGAAGATGGAGCGAGCTGCTCCAGAGGCTAGGAGGCAAACTGAATTACAAAAAAGGAGATTCTGACTGAACATTAGGAAGAAACTCCTGCTACAGTTTGACAGTAGGGTGGACTGCCTCAGAAAGAATGCTGCCACAGACTCTTTCCTGTGATGCGTTCCTGAATAAAAAGTCTTAACT
Organism: Podarcis pityusensis; assembly: GCF_964106645.2. Taxonomy (NCBI): domain Eukaryota; kingdom Metazoa; phylum Chordata; class Lepidosauria; order Squamata; family Lacertidae; genus Podarcis; species Podarcis pityusensis. The sequence goes on along the minus strand of NC_138037.1, from coordinate 17,524,337 downwards.
AATCGGGAAACTGGTTTGAGCCTCTAGACTGAACTCCAAAGGGAATTTTCTCCTGTTTCAGGTATGTCTGCAGCTAGAATTCTCAGAGTTGTTTAGCAATCAATCCTACTTCCCAAAGAACTCTGGGAACTAGAGCTTTGTGAAGGGAATAGGGGTCTCCTAACCACTCTCAGAACCCTTGACAAACTACACTTCCCATGATTCTTTGGGGGAAGCTATGACTATTTTAAGTAATATGATACTGTTTTAAATGGACAGTGAAGATGTGGCCTCGGTATAAAGCAATTTCCTATTATATGTTCCTGTGCCCTTTCCCCCAAGAGGTTTTTTTAAAAATATATTTTTAACTTGCCTACATGGCAGCCAGGTGTACTGCAAAATGCAGTTCTGATGAGCCCAAAGCGACCATAATTTGCTCAAATACCTTCATTTGCATACCTTCATTGCATTTATACCTATAAATTAGCATGTGTATGCAAATTTTGCTTATGGACCTGTGCCCCAAGGCTTTTAATTAGCAACACCTTTGCATGTCATCTTTACTTCTCCAGACAACACATGCCAAGTTCTTTCAGAGTTCCTGATCTGGAGTTGTTCTTTGTACCACTGGCCATTTTCATTGCCTTCCTCTGAACATGCATACCCTCCAACATTTTTCCGATGAAAAGAGGGACACCCCATTCCATAAGGCTAATTTTGCTATTTATACCCCACACATCTTACTGGGTTGCCCCAGCCACTCTGGGCGGCTTCCAACATATATAAAAACATAATAAAGCATTAAACATTAAAAAAACCTTCCCTATACAGGATTGCCTTCACACGGCTTGGGGTTCAGATAACTCCATACCCTTCTACATTTCTCCAGTGAAAATAGGGGCATCCTAAGGAAAAGCGGGACATTCTGGGATGAAATCAAGGACAGCTTCTCTAAATCAGGGACGTCTCTGGAAAATAGGGACACTTGGAGGGTCTGAATGTTCCAGCTTGCTTGTGGTCTTCTTAAAGAGCATCACCATTAGGAAAATGCACTAAAGGGCAGGTAGAGATAAGGGGCATGTTTAGGTGATATGCAGTACATCAGAGGTGAGGACCCTCAACAGCAGCCCTCCAGGCCTATCTATCTGAGGCCTCAAAACCTTTGGATTCCATGTCTACATGACTGGAGGTAGTTTCATGACTGCAGGAGAGAGCGAGAGAGAGAGAACGAACACACAGAAGGACGGGGCACAAGTTGAGAGTTCTCCAACCAAAACCACAAAGTGTATTTCCCCCTGACTCTCTGTTAGTCTCAACCCTGCCCTCTGCTGCCTGGAGGCATGTAAGGCTGCTTATACTCAGGGCCAGATTTAGGTTTGACAAGGCCCTAAGTTACTGAAGTTAATGGGGTCCTGATTATATGTCCAGCTGTCCTTTGTCAACAACAAATTGTCACTGTTTTTTGTGTTGAATATATGCTATATGGTAATTTATGGACCTAATAGGTATCTAAAGCCATTTGCACATGTTGCCATGCAACCAGTCCATACAGAATGTAGGCACCCTATATATAGAAATCAGCAAACCAGTGATATTTTAGGGAGCAGGCTAGTAGACGGGGCCCATTACGTACATCATAGGAGCCTATACAACACAAAACAGTTGTTGTATGTAGGTTTTATTTCATTTGTTTTTTATCTTATATTTTGGAAATGTACATCCAGTTTTTCCCCATTATTTTTTGGGGGGTCCCCAAGAGAGTGGGGCCTTAAGCTATAGCTTGTTTAGCTTATACGTAAATCCAGCACTGCTTATACTGAACAAAATTGATATTCATTGCTCCGCCCTCATCTCATCCTGCTCACCACTGGCATGTGGCCCCTAGAAAGTTACTAATAAAGAAACATGGCCCTTGTGCATAACACCCCCCCTCCCGCCGGTAGTAAAGAGCATAGCATTTAGCTGTGGTGTGGAAGTAATACAGGCTGCATAAATACCATACATTTAAAGCATATTTCCCTCATCCCCAAGGAACCCTGGGAGCTGTAGTTTGTTAAGGGTGCTGGGAATTCTGTTTTTGGTGGTAAAATGTGCACCAAGTATGGTGTGTACACAGCGGCAATAAATGCCAAGCTTCACATAGCCTGCATCTTCATGCACACATCCTATCTCTGGTAATGACGTCTGATTTTCCTCTAGCTTCACTCTGTACCACACTTACGGCTGGGGGGTGGGGGGTGGGGGAGAAAGAACTGATATAGTTATATCGTTCAGCCTCATTGTGAATCTTCCTTCAGGGCATTGCAAATTCTTTCTGCAGTGGAAAAATCCATGATGGCAAATATCATAAAACACAAATGAAAAAAAAAAAACTAGGTTGTGTTGAAATAAAGAATAAGAGAAGACTTGTATTATGTGTGTGCAGATTCTCCACATGGGTGGTGAAAGGGTGTACAGTGGTACCTCTAGTTAAGTACTTAATTCGTTCCGGAGGTCCATTCTTAACCTGAAACTGTTCTTAACCTGAAGCACCACTTTAGCTAATGGGGTCTCCTGCTGCTGCCGCGCCGCCGGAGCATGATTTCTGTTCTCACCCTGAAGCAAAGTTCTTAACCCGAGGTACTATTTCTGGGTTAGCGGAGTCTGTAACCTGAAGCGTATGTAACCTGAAGCGTATGTAGCCTGAAGCGTATGTAACCTGAGGTACCACTGTATATGGGGAATACATTATTGGATCACTACTTCCCTCCCCTGATCAGTGCAACTGAAGACAATTTAACTAGAGCTTTGCATGCTTCTTTGACTCTTTGATCAGGCTCTCCAGCCCTGGAGAAGATATAAGCAACGGCACACGCCTTCTTCTTCCTCTGGCATTTTGGGGCATGACAATGAGTGGCTGTCAAGAGATAGCAGTGCTAGAACCAGGAACCTGGGCTCTGGGAACTCTTTCCTCATGAGGTGAGCCACTGATACTAATGCTTAGAGCATTCCTTTGGTGTTACATGACCCACCCAGGCTGGCCATTGGTTGCTTTACCAGGAGGAACAATGGAACACCCACCCACTCTGCTGAAAGAACAGATCTATCAGGCTGCTCCTTCAATTAACATCTTTCACTTCAGTCATTCCATCAGGCTGTAGGAAAGCTGTGGAGAACTTTTGACTCCCCAGATGTTGCTGAACTACAATTCCCAGTCACCCCAGCAAGCATGGTTAATGGCTAGGGATGATGGGACTAGTAGTTTAGCAACAATGGGAGGCCCAAAGGTTGGGAATGTGGAGAGATGGACTCTACTCTACTGAAGGACCAGCAGTATTTGGCTCTATGTTTCTTTGAAAGCTTTCCATTCCAAGAATTCTGTAACTAAGAAATTGTGGCTGAGTTGTGGTCCTTACTCACAGGAGTTCACATGGTGGCAGGGGTGTAAAATACTGGGGAAGCCCAGGTAAGCCTTGTCCTGCATAATTGATCACAAGAAGCAGCATACACACACCATTCGAATTACCATGCTCATCAACCTTTTTTTGGGGGGGGGAGCTGGCCCCCTCAAATATGTTATTGGGTGGGGGGACAAAGGGGCCTCGGTTCCCAGGAGTTGGCACCTATACATGGTGGAAAGGAAGAACAAAGAGCTTGATGACCCTTCCTTCCAAGGTGAGGTCAGCTACGCTTGGCAGGACAGCCAACTCTATGGTCTTAACCCCTTCATGCATTAATTAGACTTAAGCATGTTGGTTATATGAGGTTGGTTATCCTACAGGGGATGAACAGCTCTCAATACCCTCAAGAAACTGAAGTTCCCAGGATTCTTTGGGGGAAGCCATGGGTGTTGAAAGAGGTATCATAGTGCTTTAAATGTATGGTGTGAATGTGGCCTTATTCCGTTCAGCCCTAAGGTTGGATTTCCCTCCTTCTCCTCTAGCTCACTAATCTCCCTCTCCATCACAGTCTCATGAATGCATACTCTATTAACTGGACTTCCAAACAGCTGCCCTCATCATACCTCCCGGGCTTCACAATTTCCATGATAGTTGCCATTCATTTGAGTCATCTGTTTGTTTATCCTAGCTCTGTATACAGGGAGAGGGCTGAAATCTTCAGGGAGGGTGTTGGCTGTGAATGAACTTTCACCGAAGCTCTGTTTGAGACATGATGGATAGGCTGGGCAGAGAGGACCAGGGTGCTTGTTCCAATTGGTGGTACACAGAGTCAGCATCATGTTGAGCAGTGACATGGGAGTTCAACCACAAGTATCCTTGAAGTGTTTAAGAAAAATAAATAAATACTGGAGCATGTTTTCATTAATTCTTTTATTTCATTAATTCCATTTTCATTAATTTCATTAATTCCATTTTCATTCCACCTTTCCCCTATAGAATCCAAAAGCGTGTCCCATCCAGGCATTAAGCGGCTACATCAATCATGAGCTCTAAAACCAGGCTCTCCTTTCCACATGCTGGGAGTGTCTGGATTCTACAAGATGTCCTGTTCCTTAACCGACTGACAGAAGAGGAGCTTCTAATTTTGACATTTTGCTTGTAAGCAAACATTGCTGGATCAGGCCAATGGCCATCTAGTTCAGCATCTTGTTCTCAGTGGCCAACCAAATACACATAAGCAGGACCTGCGCACTAGAGCCCTTTTCTGAATCTTCTCCAACTTTATCCTTTTAGTGGTAAAGAGACCAGAACTGCACACAGTGCTCCAAATGTGTGAGCTATTTTGTAATGTGACAACTGCATTAGGAAGCTGCCTTATATGGAGTCCAACCATTGGTCCATCTATCTCAGCATGGCTGGCCCACCCATGAGGTAACTGCCTCAGCTGGCAGGATTCACCCAATGTTGATATTTCTCCCCACCCCACCCCTGCCCGTCCCTTGTAGAGCTTCCCTCACACTTTCTTCCCTGGTGGGGAGGGGGATACCATTTTAGGATCTGCCTCAGGTGCCATGAAGTCTTGGGCCGGCCCTGTCATTCAGTATCATCTACTCTGACTAGTTGTGGCTTCACAAGGTTTTAGAGAGGGGATCATTCCCAGCCCTACCTGGAGATGCTGGGGATTGAACCTGAGACATTCTGTACGCAAAGCAGATACTCTGCCACTGAACCAAGGCCTTTTCTCCAGTGGTCTCCCATCCTGGCTCTAGTGAGACCCATGCCTGCTTAGCTTCAGCAAGGTTCCTCTCTCAGCTGCCTTCAGTTCTCTGCCCCTGCACTCAGGACCTGCCAGAGATTTCAATTCCTGCTTTCACTACTGGTTTGAGCCCATCATAACTGACATCTATTCAGCTTTTCTGTCTCTGAATGTAGGAATTCTGACTTTACATCTGCTGCGAAATCCAGAATTTCAGTGCACTAGGAAATAAGCCAGCGATCACTCAAAAGTTTCCAAAATGAGGTGGATAATTGAATGATGCTATCACTTTAGCTTCTGCTGCGTATCCCCCCCCAAGTTATACTTGTCCCCTTTCTAAATCAAATCTTGTTTCAGAAGGATAAATTATTGAGAAGGATACTATTTTCCCTCCTGCATTTTGTGTAGCCAGGGAATACATGTCTCTGCTGAAGGACTACGGGGTAAGCAAACAAAATAGCAAGCCAGGAAAACCTGAAGGAAGGAATATTTTAAAAGCTGGTGTTATTTTGTTGTCAAGGAGGGGAAATGGGCTACCCATGTTTTCCTAAACTGGGCGTAGGAAATGTCAACTTTGAAGAAACAAGATGTCACTGAGCCTTTTTTTCTAAACAAAACTACTCGCACCAATTTGGTTTAATTAAACGTGTTTATTTTGTTGGACCTATTTAAACCTTTCTTTTCACCCTAAGCCAGATTGAAATGGCCCTCTTCTTGAAATCAAAGTAAGGGTGTTTACACAGGACTTTGGAGCACGGGCTGAGCGAAACCTGATTACAATGGATTCTATGGTAGAAATCTGCATTCAGAACTATTTTTGGGGAACATATGGCATCTGCCGTCCTTAAAAACCAATGGGTTGTAGCTGTGATGGGGGACAAATTTGATCCAGTTCACATTAAAGCTGAATTTATCAAAATCCACACTTTCTGAAACTACATGAGAACCAAAACAGCCCTCCTTTGAAATTCGCACTTTTCTGAATTTTGCAGGGCAATTGCGCAACCTTTCATAGAATCATAGAGTAGGAAGGCACCCTGAGGATCATCTAGTCCAACCCCTCCAATGCAGGAATATGCAGCTGCCCAGCGTTTGCAAGTAGTAGTGCCCATAAAAATGACTATATTAATGAAAATAGGACGCAAAAATGATATTGTATGAAAGTGTATAAACAAGGCTGTTGAAAATAATTAATACCCATACGTGAATTTATCTTTAGTTAGGCTCAGAAGGTTCACAGTCCCACTGAGCTATGACCCGTCCTCATTTAAGAGGCAGTTTCATACACCTTTTGGTCTTTCTGGGGTTGAAGTTTCTTCTTCTCTGTTCTGCCTCTTTCTTTACAGTGTAATATATTGGTACAGATCTCTGATTACAAATGAAGTTACATAATGAAAAATAGCAGTACGTGGTCTACTTTAGGAAGATTAGGAGTTTGGTAAAATCAATATTCTAACTCCTGAGAGCTTCAGGAAATACCTGCCTGGGAAAAACTAGAGGAGAGGAAACTTAATATGGTATTTGTAAACCTGCTTCTCTGTTTAAAAAATAATGAAAAGAAAAAGTCCTTTGAGAGAGAAACTTCCTGCTAAGCCAATTTATTTCCGAGATAATAACAGGAATGGTCTAGAAGTGCTGTTCTGAAGGAAAACACAGTAATCAATTTGTCACCGGAACCTGAGGGGTCCTCTTCCACTTATAGGTGATAATGAATGTTTTGCATGTAATTAGCAGGAATAATTAGCACATTGCTAGTAACAAACAGACGGATTGGTACTCTGCAAACAAAACAAATTGTTGTGCTAACACAGGCAATTGACTGACTGGTGCCTTCAGTTTGCACTAAAGATTACTTCATAAGCTTGGTGCATTCAGGGGCAAAAGAAAAGCCCTGAACACTGTACACAGTCCATTTGGCTTTGGAAGCTATTCCAAGGCCGGCACTAATCTCCTTGATCAAAAATCTCAGTCAACAGTTTTCCGTGTTCACCGTGGGTTTCACAATCTGGGAAGGACAACTGGCTCAGCTTCACAGAGGAAGTCAGTGAAACTACGTTAAATTTACCTTATTAATTTATAGCCACATTTTAGATGGGTTCCAGAAGCTTGAATAAAATATAAAATGCTGACAACTGAAATTTAAACATAATAAGCGGAAACGAGGCTGTAGCTCAAGTGCAGAACACCTGCCTTGCATGCAGAAGGGCCCAGGCTGGAGCCACCATCTGAGCGCTACTGTCAGTCAGTGTAGACCATACTGTGCTGGAGAGACCTGTGGTGCGACTCAGTTTAAGACAGCTTCCTATACCCTTGTGTCCCTAACAGTATAAAGCGGGAGGAATCCACCTGCTATAACTCAGGCCACTTTGCATTTTCACGGATCTGAGTATCTGGTGGAGGAAACCATGTTCTGCAGCACAAGCCTAACTGTGTCCGCTCAAAAGTATTTTCTATTGAGTTAAAGGGAGCTTACTCTCACCCTGCTTACCTGGGAGTAACCCCCGCTGAATTCATTAGGACATACTCATGAGTAGGCATGGTTCAATTTGCGCTGTTAAGTCTCTTTCAGCAAAGCCAACTACATGGCATCTTAAGAGACAAGCAAATTTCTGGTGGCAGAAACTTTCATGGGCTTCTGCCCGCTTTGTCAGATGCATGAGATGCGTGAGATGAGGTAGAGGGTGATCATGGTATCTCCCCTGCCAGGTAAGAGGCTGGAACTGCTGGTCAGCTCCCTCCTCCTTAGCCCTAGTATCTCCTTTGTTGTTGTTGTTTAGTCGTTTAGTCATGTCCGACTCTTCATGACCCCAAGGACCAGAGCACGCCAGACACTCTTGTCTTTCACTGCCTCCCGCAGTTTGGTCAAACTCATGCTGGCAGCTTCGAGAACACTGTCCAACCATCTCATCCTCTGTAGTCCCCTTCTCCTTGTGCCCTCAATCTTTCCCAGCACCAGGGTCTTTTCCAGTGAGTCTTCTCTTCTCATGAGGTGGCCAAAGCTTCAGGATCTGTCCTTCCAGTAAGCACTCAGGGCTGATTTCCTTAAGAATGGAGAGGTTTGATCTTCTTGCAGTCCATGGGACTCTCAAGAGTCTCCTCCAGCACCATAATTCAAAAGCATCAATTCTTCGGCGATCAGCCTTCTTTATGGTCCAGCTCTCACTTCCATACATCACTACTGGGAAAACCATGGCTTTAACTATACGGACCTTTGTTGGCAAGGTGATGTCTCTGCTTTTTAAGATGCTGTCTAGGTTTGTCATCGCCTTTCTCCCAAGAAGCAGGCGTCTTTTAATTTCATGACTGCTGTCACCATCTGCAGTGATCATGGAGCCCAAGAAAGTAAAATTTCTCACTGCCTCCATTTCTTCCCCTTCTATTTGCCAGGAGGTGATGGGCCCAGTGGCCATGATCTTCGTTTTTTTGATGTTGAGCTTCAGACCATATTTTGCGCTCTCCTCTTTCATCCTCATTAAAAGGTTCTTTAATTCCGCCTCACTTTCTGCCATCAAGGTTGTAAAAGGCAATAAAGAGAAGGTTGTGGCAGTGGTGGAGCTTCATGCTCTGGTACCGGGGGGGGGGGCAGAGAGCAGGTGGGGCAGGGATGGCGCGCATCCTAGGGGCATAGCACGCTGCCTGCGGGGCCTTGTGCCCAGTGCAGGTGGGGGCACAGCCACGATGGCACTCCACCAGGATCGCACTGTTGGGGGCAGTGCACTCCTCCTGCACTCCTCTTCCACCACCAGTGGGTTGGGGACAAACTTAGCATTATTTGGCTCTGTCTGTTATTGGGTTTGGCTCCCCTGCTGCTACTCTCCCTGCTTTCCACCCTGCTAGTCTCTTTTTACCACTTTCCCCTCCTTTTGTCCTTCCAGGCTCCCCCCAGCCAACATAAAATTAGGCTATGGACTATATTTGACCATAGGTTCCTCACTCCTGCCAAAAGCAATTAATTCAGAGTCAGGTTTTGAATTTGAATTTGGGGAGTCTTTTTTTGGGCACCTGCAGACCCTCAACATTTTGAGGGGAGGGATGCAAGTGCATCCTGGGAAATTTAATCCACCATTAAAGTGGATTAGCATTCTCTGTTGCCCTAGCATGGGGCTGGGGAACGTTTGTCCCTTCGCATACTGCCGGACTAAAACTCCCATCATTCCAAACCATTGGCTATGCTGGCTGGGTCCACCAATGTCTGGCGGGCCCAAGGACCCCCAGCCCTGCCCTAGCAAAACAAATACATTAAACACACACACAAAATCAAGACTTTTGCAGTAAGGAAAGTTATGGGAAATGCATTAAAGAATGTGGAATGTGCACCCTGCCAGCTCATTGGGAAAAACGGGGGACAAATGCTCACTGTAACCTCTACAAACAAATGAGGTTGAAGTTGGCAAAAGCTTTACTAGATGGGTAAATGACCTGATTCAATTTATTTCACATTCACACCAAATATTTAAAGTATCCCAAGAACAGCAGCTTTTTAAATGGTGCTGGCCCCACAGAGCTACAGTTTGTAGCATCCTAAACAAACCACCATTTCCAGGGTTCTCCAAGTGCCATGAGATTGCTTTAACTATATCATGTTCATTTGACCAATAAGGCAGGTTCATTGACTCTGGCGAGTTTTTGTGCTGTGAAAATTTCTGCATGGGTGGTTCATTTGGGTTCGCATTCTCCATGTGCTAATTTGTTTGTGTTAATTGGCCCCTATGCAGGGTTCCATGTCCTCCGGCGACTTGCTGGGAGCCCAGACTCAGGCCCTTAGAGCTCCAGCACAAGTTGATTGTACAATGAATCACAAAAACAGATCTGAGTATCTGGTGGAGGAAATGGTAAAGAACGAAAATGCTCTCACAAATGTCTTACGAAGAGTAACATGAAATAAGTTTGCAAATTATGTCGCTCTTGCTTTCTCCCTGCCCCCTTATTAGGATAAACAATGTTAGCTCATAGCAACATCGATAGTCTGTGTTTGCAAGCACCGTCCCCTGGTTCCTTATTAAATATGCTGACTGATGCTTGCCAACGGAACCATCTAAAACATTTATCTGCTGTCTGATTCCATAAATTTCATGTCAAACTGACTGAGTTTGCACGAGGCACCAGTTGCTTAAGGAAAGCAACAATCAACAACCACAAGCTGTGTGAACCTTGGAATTCAAATGATCGTGTAGCAGTAATTGACAATTTCCAGCAATCAAAGGAAGGCAAGTCAATAATCTATTGGGTAAATATGGTGATGCAATACATTTCATCACATTAGTGGGACTTTTTCCAAGAAGGGGGTGGCAATAGCTGTTTCTTTGTGCCCCAAAGGGGTGATGTCTTACTCAAATTATCCCCCCCGATGCAATCTTCTTGTTGCTTAATTGGGTGTCTGGAAACCTCGCCTGATAATACGATCGATTCACATGATATGTCTTGATCACCTACACACTCTTCAGCATGATGGATGCTTTGCAAGAGGAGGCTGCTGAACAGAGTTCTCAGCCAAGCGTCTATTTGGAAAGAACATGAAGCTTCGAGTGGAAATGTCTCTGGGCCAGCCCAAGACTAGCTGCGTTGCTCCCCCTGCCCCCACCTCCAACCTTGTCTTGCCTGGTTCAATAATAAGTTGTAGTCATGGGACAGCCTTGCGGAACAGCTGGATGCAGAGCCACTGCCCACTAGGATATTCAAGGCTGTGCTGGAGAGAGTCTCCCTTGATTTTGAAGAAGAGCAGATGTGTGTCTAGCCTAAAGCATTTTCAACTCTTCCACTCCACATGTACCTTTGGAGTGGGAAGGAAGCAACGGAGAGTAGCCGCTTATACATCGCTTAAGATGACATGCATTTTACCCCAAAAGAAGACAAAAAGGGGCACAGATCTGCATAAAATGTGTACTGTTAATATTAGGGCATATCCCTAATGTCCATATCCCAGACATTACCAGGATTTCAAAGGCGGAATTGACGTTTGGGGACAATTTCCAAAAGGTGGTGCTTTGCCTGGATCTTAGGCAAGTCAATCAAAAGAATTGTGTTGTCTTGGCGTTTTGGTAAAACAAAGCTCAAAAACTTTGCGGTTTTCTTTAATAAAAAGGCTCAACAATTTTGGGGTCTTCCTAAAAAAGCTCAGCAACTCTTGGGGTGTCCTGGTTTTTACTTCTTGAAATATGGCAACCCTAGTTAATATTGTCTTGAGAAGAAACACACATTTCTGCAGCAGGGCTGCTTTTCAGTTCCTTATTGTGGCTCCAGGCTGTATGACTGGGAAGGGCCATAGCTCAGCAACAGAGGATCCACAGAAGGCCGCAGGTTCAATCCTCAGCCAGGCAATGTAGACCCTCCAGGGCTCAATGTACAAATTGCCTGGCCTGGTGTGAAGCAGCTTCCAATGAATGGCTCACCTGTTTTGTGTAATTCAGTCATTCAGGGATAGCCAACATGGTGCTCCACAGATGTTGTTGGACTAGAAGTCCCATCACCTCGAGCTTTGATCCTGCTGGCTGGGACTGATAAGAGTTGCAAGCAAGAACATCTGGAAGGCATCAAATATAGGTTACCCCTGGATGAAGACCTAAGGAGAAGAGAGTGTAATTCTTGAAATCCGCAAGAGCTCAAAGGAAAATCTTTGTGGGCATGTTGAGCATAATGTGTACCACCCTTTTGCTTGCCACAAAAAGGATTGATTGGGCTGTAGGTCAGCCTTCCCCAACTGGTGCCCTCCAAGTGTTTTGGACCATGTCTTCCATCATCTCAGGTCGTTGGCCAAGCTAGCTGAGACTGATGGGAGTTGTAGTTGGAAACATTTGGAGGGCACCCAGTTGGGGAAAGCTGCTGTAGACTGCAGGCTGTCCAGTTCCTGACTTGCAAAGCTTTAGTTGGAAACACCTTTGCAATCCCTCCCATGTCTCCTAGCTGTAGTTGACATTCCCGTCTTCCAGGAATTTGCTGTCTATTTACCACTTGTCTATATAACTGGCCACTCCCTGCTTTTCTGACTAGGGAGTTCCTCTCTGCCCACAGGCTTTTCAAGCTCCATTTAAATTTCACTGCATACCCTCTTTGCTCCTCTGTTAAGCAAAACAGACAACAAGGGCTCTCCTGCTCATTGCAGAATGGGAAGTGTATATAATATTCCTGTAAATCAGGGTGGGTAAACTGACCCCCCCCCCCCCCAGATCTCTCTGGACTAAAGCTTCTATCATCCCTCTCTATTGGCCACATTGGCTGGACTCTGATAGCATATAAGAAGATAAGAAGAGCCTGCTTGATCAGGTCAACGGTCCATCTAGTTGATCATACTCTTTTCACAGTGGCCACCCAGATCCTACAGGCAGGACCCAAGCACAAGACCACTGTCTCTTCCCCCAGTTTCCAGCAATTGGTACTCAGAAGCATTACTGTCTTCAACTGTGAAGGCAAAGCATAGTCATCATAAAGGTAAAGGACCCCTGACCATTAGGTCCAGTCATGACCGACTCTGGGGTTGCGGCGCTCATCTCACTTTACTGGCCGAGGGAGCCGGCATACAGCTTCTGGGTCATGTGGCCAGCATGACTAAGCTGCTTCTGGCGAACCAGAGCAGCACACGGAAATGCCGTTTACCTTCCTGCCGGAGCGGTACCTATTTATCTGGACAGTGAAAGATGTTCATAACCAGGAATTGGAAGCAGAATTCAGTATCTCAGCCAAAAACCCATCTCTGTGACCCAGGTTGCAAATTGGCCACTGCCAAATGTTCAACTCTGTACAATGGGGTAGGAAACCTCAGGCTGGGTGTGTGTATCAAGTGAGGCCCTCACAACCCCTCTGCCCAGGCCACATTCCTCCCTGGCCTTGTTTTTCACCCTGAATGTTTTTAGTGAGAGCTCAGTTGCTGGAGCGTGAGACTCTTAATCTCAGGGTTGTGGGTTCGAGCTCCATGTTGGGTGAAATATTCTTGCATTTCAGGGAGTTGGACTAGATGACCCATGTGGTCCCTATCAGCTCTATGATTCTATGAATTCTATGAACCTCACTTGAACTCTTATCATGCCTGCCTCTTCCTTGTCTACATGGAGGAGAAAGAGAGAGAGATATGGATTAGTGTGTGTAGAAGTTAGCCAACTGTACAAATGCAAACAGTTACATTTCTTGCTCTGCCATATTTTGCCTTTGACACCACCTCCCTCTGGCAAGTGGCCCTCAAGAGTTTGTCCTGAAGGGAACACAATCCCTTGGACTGAAAAGGTTTCTTCACCACCGTTGTAGAAGGTGGTGTTCAAGATACAAGGAGCACAAAGAGATTTGTTCTTCTTACTAATTGTGCAACACTGCTGTAGCCAAAGCCATCCTGATAAGATCTCTTTATTCCGTGAGCTGGGAGCATATTTTCCCTGTACTGCACTAGAACAACTTCACTATATCTGTATCTGGGTCCAATCCAAGGTGCCAATGATTACCCTTTAAACCTCTTTATAGCTTGGGATAGCAGCAGTAGATGGGCTGTCTGGTTCATTTGAACCTGCTTGGTTGCTGAGATCATAGTTAGAAGTCTTTCTTCAAGTTTCCCCACCATTGCAATTATGGTGGGTGGCAATGTTCTTCATTTATTTCGACACCATCCTCTGGCTAAGCCTCCCAGGAACCTCTAACAACCCTCTATAATTCATCCTCATAAATAGAGCACATATAATGCACAGTTCATACTAAAGTATGCAAGCGCTGGCACAGCAGCAGCAATTTAAAACAATGCAGGGCACTATGCAGGGCAATTAAAAGCAGCTCAATATAAAGAATTAGATCAGTGACGGATGAAGAAAACAAAGGAACCAGGAGAGCACTCCAGACATTAGATAAAAAGGAAGGGTCTCCATTTAAACACTGGCCAGTTAGGAACATATGTGCCCTCCTTGAGAGGGAGTTCCAAAAACGTCAGTGCCACCCAAAAATCTTTGTCTCTGATGCCCACCAACCTGGTGCATCTTGATGATGGACCCATGAAGAAGGCCACTCAGGCTGGTCTTAAGGCCCTGGCACAGTGGTGTAGTGGGAAATTCTTTTGAAAGAAGGACTGGAAGGTTCAAAAACAAACAGTCATAATTCTGATCCTTTGAATATAGCCTAGCAAACGCTGAGTGATTTCTCTTCTATAGCAGGAAATACCAATTGTTGTGTGCACCCCGATCTCTGAGCGGTGGGAGGCGCCAGGGCTTCCAATGTTTACCTAGGGTTCTGTTTCCTTGGAATATAAGTCAGGGGAATCTTTAGGATACATGGTTTTATTTGCACATACAGTGGAACCTCGGGTTACGTACCATCCTCCTAATGAATGATTCAGGTTACAAGCTCTGCTAACCCGGAAGTAGATGCTCCTGGTAGTGGGATGTGAGCGGAAGTCACGCAGTGGTGATGCGGCAGCAGCCGGGGCCCCATTAGTGAAAGCATGCCTCACGTTAAGAACAGTTTCGGGTTAAGAACGGACCTCCGGAATGAATTAAGTTTGTAACCGGAGGTACCACTGTATATACAACCTGAGCAGAGGCTGAAAAGGCTCACAACCAGTAATGCTCCAACAGATCTTGCCTGCCTATTAGGTTTCCAGGAAGACCACAGCATTGGTTGCAGAACAGAGCATGTGTTTCCAGCTTTCAGCATCCAGAATCAGGCAAAACTGTCTCTCTCACAGAGCTCCCCATGGCCTATTGTTCTCCATCCTAGGATGATGCGGCATCCAGCCAGATATGGGGGCGGGGAAAAGGCCCACCCAGTTGTCTCTATGGAAATAGAGCAACATGTTTAGAAATGTAAACACTGGTACTTTAGTTAACTGGCCAGTTTAGGACATTGGCTTAACCAATAAACTTATTGGGCTGGTTCATCAGGTTTCCTCATAGATTCTAACCCCACAGATACAGGATCTTAGGTTTGGAAGGGACCAGCAAGTATCATCTCAATTGACCCTCCCAAACCTATAGCACTATGATAGAATTCGTCTCACTACTTTTGCTATTTAGTCTTGAGTGCCATTGTTTAAGTTGCCAAAATGGCATCGCCCATTCACAAGAGGATGAACTGCATAGCTTACAGAAGTACAAAAAAAATCCTCAAAGTGTGTGTGATTTCCCAAACTGTCGAAGGACTGGGCATGATCAGTGGTTGTGGAATGTTGACTGAGGTTGTGTGCACAGGAGCAGTTTAAAAAGCAGTGAGGTTGCATTCTCCCCTCTGCATTTCAAGTCTCATTTAGACGGTGTTGTAAGGTCTGATGTAGTTCTCAATTACCCGCTGCCTGTCCACACCAGTAGGAGGAGAGGTGGTGGGGATGCAACCCCCCCTCTCAACTCCTGTTCACCAAGCCATCATCTGCACACGCACAGCGGCTGTCTCAACTGTATGCACACCTCAGCTTAACTACAAAGTGAATGTGTTTTCAGTTTTTGATTGGGATGGAAGCTGGTTTGAGGGAAAACACATCAAACAGAAACATTTGTCAGGCAACATCAGGACAGATATGAATTGCAACTAACGCCTTTGTACATAGCTTTGAAAACTAGCAGTGAGAGTGCACTGGATGCAGAGTGGAAGGTAAGGTGTGGATTTCTCTGTGTGTGGTGGAGGGACATACAGAAAACTGGGTGAAAGGGGGAATGGAATGGAGTGTTCTGAAAGAGGGAGATTCATCAAGAAGGGGTATGTCACACTGCAACATTTCATTGCAGGATCTACTTGTTCAACTCCTGTTCTCCATGATCGAAGTTTGATTCCCCCCGCCAAAAAACAACAACAGTTGGTTTTGAGGTTGAGAGAAATCCATCTCAAATTCAAGCCCTGTTAATGGGAACAGTTTCCAATACAGATTCTGAACGCTAGTTTTAAACAAACAAAGGCTTGAAAAACTTGCCAGACCTCTGATTCCAGACAATTCACCCACTCATTAGAGGAGTTAAGCAATGGAATGAGTTGCCAAGGCGTATTTTGCAACCAAAAATACCACTGGGGATACTCAAGACTAGACAAGAAGAAGAAGAAGAAGAAGAAGAAGAAGAAGAAGAAGAAGAAGAAGAAGAAGAAGAAGAAATAATCAAGGTATTAAAGGCATAAGAGGAGGACAGAGACAATATAAATTAAAAGCATTTGCAGACATCATGGTGATATCTGTAGAAGAACCAATAGATTCAATCCCGAAAGTATTACAAGAGATAATTTTTTTTTGGTGAGGTTTTAATGAGTCTCACGTCTCTAGGCTTGCCACAGTTTTCCTCCTGTAGGCTCTGTGCCTTTAGCAGCTATAAGTCAAATACCCAGCTTTCCAAGCACTGTTTTAGCAAGTATAGGGTATAGGGTGGTATATAAATAATAATGATAATAATGATAATAATAATAATAATAATAATAATAATAATAATAATAATTGTCATGCTACTGTTGCCTAGATATACAGTCTATGCACCCACCCCAAAGTGAAAGTCCTGTTGATATTGTTGCACACACCCCAATCTCTGAGCAGCATGAAATTGCTGGGGTTCCAGGCGCTTGGCAGGGTTCATGTTTCCTTTTGGGACAGCGGAGACTGTGGTGTCTTTATGATATATGGTTTATATACACATATTTACAACCTGGCACCAGGATGGAGGGGTTCACAGCATTAACACCCCAAAAGGGTCTTGTTTCTCTTGCCCTGTTGTTGGCAATTTCAGTGACTACGCTATGCCAGGAATTACGAGCACAACTTTCTTAATTGTGTCAGTGAGAGAAGAGCTAGAGCATTGGATAGAGCATTGGTCTTGTGTTTCAGATCTTGTTATCTCTGATTTAGGCTTATGATAAGTTCATTTGCAAAGTACTATATCTCAATCTTCATTTCCACATCTGTAAAATGGGAATACGTTTCCTGCTGGATCAGGACAGGAGTCCAAAAAGTCCTATTGCCTGACCCCAGATCATATTTGCACAGTACATTTAAAATACTATGATACCACCTTAGACAGTTATGGCTTCCTAAAAAAAATAAACAAATCTGGGAACTCTAGTTGGTTAAGGATGCTGAGATGTGTTGTTGTTGTTTAGTCGTTTAGTCGTGTCCGACTCTTCATGACCCCATGGACCAGAGCACACCAGGCACTCCTGTCTTCCACTGCCTCCCACAGTTTGGTTAAACTCATGCTGGTAGCTTCGAGAACACTATCCAACCATCTCATCCTCTGTCATCCCCTTCTCCTTGTGCCCTCCATCTTTCCCAACATCAGGGTCTTTTCCAGGGAGTCTTCTCTTCTCATGAGGTGGCCAAAGTATTGGAGTCTCAGCTTCAGGATCTGTCCTTCCAGTGAGCACTCAGGGCTGATTTCCTTAAGAATGGATAGGTCTGATCTTCTTGCAGTCCATGGGACTCTCAAGAGTCTCCTCCAGCACCATAATTCAAAGAGAGATTTGTTAGGAGATTTGTTAGGAAACCCCTATTCCCTTCGCAGTGCCACAATTCCAAGAGCTCCCTGGGGAGAGGGAATGATTGTTAATATCTGGGAATCATAGGCCTCGTGGTTCAGTAGATTTCATTTTCTCTGGCTGCAACAGTCATTTGCACCCTCCCATCCTCCCCCTTGATATTCACTCTTAGCATGTCAGTGGGCAGCGTCAAACATGAAAATGCAGAAACAAGCTTCTCCTCACAAGCCTTTGAGCCATGAGCTGGACTTCAGCAGGATTCTTGCTAGTGAGCATCCTCTTGCTGAGGGCGGAGGGAGGAAAAAACTTACTTCGCGGGTTGAAAGTGTTTGCATAACTGGAGGCATTAAATCTTCATTTAGCAATCCCCAAAAGAGAGAGTATCACAAACGGTATTGGAATGGCGCCAAAACTTATCAATTTTTCACAACACCATTTGCAAGGAGCATTTTCTGCTATGCATTTTAGCTAGATGCCCATTGACGCTTATGCATGGTGCACCCCATCTAGGGTGGTTGAAAGGATTTTTGCTACTTGAGATGGGCGAGTTTTGTTTCCTACAACTCCTCCTTTTTCTGTTGCTTTAATCTAGAAATAGCTCCTTTGGCCCATTCATTTAAATTGACTGTAGAGGTTTTATAGTAGCAAATTTGGCACGGTTCCATTTTATCCTTCCTCTCCATGCTGGCAGTGGGCTCCTGATCAGACGCAGGAGGAAGAACACACACATTTACTATCTGCCTTTTGAAAAGTGGGCATGCTTGCCAGAGGTGCCGCGTATACTTCTAGATAGCTTTCCACCCATGTAAAAAAACATGATTGAGCATAAGTGAAATATGCCTTTTCTCACTGTTGGAAGAAGCTCTCGGGTCACATTCACACCATGCATTTAAAGTGCTACGATACCACTTTATAAAAAGCCATGGGTTCCCCCAAAGACTTATGGGAGCTGTAGTTTGTTAAGGGTGCTGAGAGATGTTAAAGGTAAAGGGACCCCTGACCATTAGGTCCAGTCATGACCGACTCTGGGGTTGCTGTACTCATCTCGCTTTATTGGCCGAGGGAGCCGGCGTACAGCTTCCGGGTCACGTGGCCAGCATGATTAAGCCACTTCTGGCAAAACCAGAGCAGCGCTCGGAAACGCCATTTACCTTCCCACCGGAGCGGTACCTATTTATCTACTTGCACTTTGACGTGCTTTCGAACTGCTAGGTGGGCAGGAGCAGGGACCGAGCAATGGGAGCTCACCCCGTCGTGGGGATTTGAACCGCTGACCTTCTGATCAGCAAGTGCTAGGTTCTGTAGTTTAACCCACAGCGCCACCCGCGTCCTGCTGAGAGATGTTTGTTGCTGTTGTTGTTGTTTAGTCGTTTAGTCGTGTCTGACTCTTCGTGACCCCATGGACCAGAGCACGCCAGGCACTCCTGTCTTCCACTGCCTCCTGCAGTTTGGTTCTCATGTTTGTAGCTTCGAGAACACTGTCCAACCATGAGAGATGTTAGGATACCCCTATTCCCCTCCCCGAGCTACAATTTGCAGAGTGGTTTAACAGTCCTTCTCTAGGAACTCTGGGAATTTTAGATTTGTGAGCAGAATAGGGGCTTCCTAACCACTCTCAGTACCCTTAGCAAAATTGCAGCTCCCAGAATTCTCTGAGGGAAGCCATGTGTGTTTAAAATTGTATCATAGCACTCTGAATGTACGGTTTGAATGTGGCCACAGACATTTTTACAGGATGCTTAAAAGACAAAACACTTTGGCTCTCTGAAAGTTGGACAGTTAAGGAACAAGAGAATGATGATGATCAGACTATTGTTTTTTCCATGAAGGTTTTGGAGAAACACTGCAAAAGCAGCAAATAGTGTTTCTGAAGCAAAAGGCCATTCCTGTGGTGTAATGAGATTTGTTGCTTTGCTTCTTAGTTCAATCTCCATGCCCTGTAGCCTCTCACCTATGGTTTATTGGTAGTGGTTTGATAAGTGCAGGCACCTGGGGAGCCATGGGATATACGCTCCCTTGCAGATGTGGACAGAGCTGGTGTCATTCGCCTGTTTGGAAATATTAATATTTGCTTGAGGGAATATTTGCAGAAACAAGATGAAACTAAAAGGAGCACTTAAAGGCACGACAAACAGGCACTTCAGCAGTTCAAAAACAAATGAAGCCATGTAAGAAACAGGGAAGCAAACTGCAAACCCTCAAGGCTTAAAGAATTATTCTCTTTAAGGCAAGACCTAAGCGGTGCAGTATTTTTTTAAAAATGGAAACGGAAAAAGGCTAGCCTGCAATTGTCTCCTGGCATGCTAGTTGTGTGTGTCAGGTGACTGTATGTGTGGAGGGGTGTTTCGTGTGGGGAACATGCCAATATTTGAACCAGCTCTACTTGCAGTATGGATTGATACAGCAAAGGAATAAATAGGCAGTGTTGCGTAGTGGCTAGAGGCCCCATTTGCACTCTGCACTTAAAGCAGTTATCACTTCACACCACTTTAAACAGTCACTGCTTCCCCCGAAGAAGCTGCCATTCTCAGGGTGGTTTAGCAGTCAACTGCTTTTCACAGAAAAACACTGGGATTTGTAGCTCTGAGCGAGGGAACAGCTTCCTCTAACAGTTCCCAGGATTCTTTGTGGGGAGAGGAAGTCATGATTGTTTAAAGTGGTCCAATAATGTTTAAAAGCATAGTGGACATGGGGCCAGTGTTGGATTATGACGGCTGAAGGGATCTGTCTTAAAATCCCCATTCATTCATGAGGTTCAAGAATTATTGGGCCACCTTTATTCTTTCACACTGAGGATAAAAGAGGTGGTGGGTGAAGCAGTCACGTATGTTACCTTTATTTCTTCGAAGTGAGGTCTAAAGATTACATCACTTGCATTGATCTGTGTCTGACCCTCCAAGTGTCCCTATTTTCCAGGGACGTCCCTGATTTAGAGAAGCTGTCCTGGTTTCTGATTTGATCCCAGAATGTCCCACTTTTCCTTAGGATGTCCCTATTTTCAATGGGTAAATGTAGGAGGGTATGGAGTTATCTGATCCCCAAGCCATCTGAAGGCAATCCTGTATAGCGAAGGGTTTTTTAAAATGTTTAATGCTTTATTATGTTTTTGTAGATGCTGGAAGAGTGGCTGGGGCAACCCAGTAAGATGTGTATAAATAGTAAAATTATCATTCTGGAATGGAATAGGGAATGGGACGTCCCTATTTTTATCGGAGAAATGTTGGAGGGTATGTTGTGTTTGCTCCTTTAATTATTTGCTAGCAATTCTTAAGCTGAATTTCCAGGCAACACATTGTTGCCATATTTGGTAGTAATGTACCAGATTTGGTACAAATTTGACTACTAATCTACAGAAGAAGAAGAAGAAGAAGAAGAAGAAGAAGAAGAAGAAGAAGAGTTTGGATTTGATATCCCGCTTTATCACTACCCTAAGGAGTCCCAAAGCGGCTAACAATCTCCTTTTCCTTCCTCCCCCACAACAAACACTCTGTGAGGTGAGTGAGACTGAGAGACTTCAGAGAAGTGTGACTGGCCCAAGGTCACCCAGCAGCTGCATGTGGAGGAGCGGAGACGCAAACCTGGTCCACCGCTCTTAACCACTATACCATACTATACCATACTGGTCTACTGGCACTGCTACCGCTACTTCTACTACTATATTATTAGTATATAATATTTTTGTCTGATTGTCTTTTTTCCTATTTTCAACAGTAAAAATATTACCGTAATTTATAAATCATCCCTCCAAAACATATTCTCACAAATCAGGAGCCCAGAAAATAGAAGATAAGAAAAATGCAAAAAGGGGTCAACAAATGCTCTTTGAATCTGGATTAAGTGTGGCTACAAAAAAAATAAATAAAATCATTGAACTCACCTATAGAATTGGAGCAAGAAACAGTTGGAAACCTTATCCCCAAACAAGGAGCAGTTGATCTGAGTAATCGTGCACAGTATTTTGATGACGGGGTAGAAGTGAATCTGGAAGATGAGAGGAGTAATCATAATGCAGGCCTTGACGCTGGATGTATCACAACTGAGTTTCCAGCTCAGAATGAAACAGAAAAAGTATATTACAAATGGTTCTGGCTCCTAACAGTATCTAGAGCAGTTTCTGAAAAGTATATTGACTGGACTACTATTCCACAGAACATGGACAGTCACACTAAAAGCCCTGTCCCACATTTATTATGGAATGGACTTCTGAGAACTTTGGAACTTGCAGGAGAAATTCATGCAGACCACAGTTACCTACTGTGTGCATAAAGGGATTTTGATTCTGCAGTCATACCACTGATTTTTGTGAGGGCACTTTCAGTCACATTCAAGAGGTGGAAACCAGACTGGAATGAGTCTAGAGTGGAGATGGAAGAAAGAAAGTTGACTCTAGAGGAGAAGCAAAGTGTGGTGGGAGTTAGAGATGGAAAGTGGATCAAGGTATGAGTTTCTGAGAGTAGGAGAGACAGTGGCGTATTTAAATGCAGCAGAGAAAGAGCGGGAGAAGGGAGATTTTGATTATGCGATGAGGTGACAGGACATATCCTTTTCTCTACCATGTGGAATTTTATGGCTGTAAACAGCTCCCACTTTGCAGTTTCAGGAACTCACCTAAATGGATCCAGGTTGGCAGAAGTGATGCTTATGCAACTTACTACCTGGATGACCCCTTTCCCCTATTATTATTATTATTTTGTAGTGCCAAATAATTCCTGCTGGCAGCATGTCTACTGTACTCCCTGAGCAGAGGCTGAAAGGTATCAGGTGATCAGGCTTCAAACTCTCCTATTGGAAGGCTCACCAGTTTAAGAATGAGGTGGGGCAGGGGGAATTATACGATGTGCTCAGCCTTGGGAAAGTAAACTGGTTGGATCACTTAGATGTTTGCATGCAATGTATATTTATGACTACAGACTAGACGAGATCCTTATCTGTTGGGAATGGTTCAGGAAGAATTTCATGATTGTGCTATAAAGCACCATTTCCCAAGCTGGTGCCCTCTGAAACATCTGAAGGCCATCAGCTTTGAGGGTGCTATAAAATGCAGTCCCATGATACTTTGGAGATGCTGGCCTAGAATAAAGTGCCTCCCAATCTAATGTTTTTCTGTCCCTCTGGTTCACAGTTGGCAGCCTATGGGTCTTCTCCAGCTCCCAAAGATGGACTCAGAAAAGACGGAAATTTCAATCAAAATGGGAACCGGAATGGTCTATTTTTCCTTAACAACAATTGGGTCATGACTTCTGATACGTATCCAGGTGCTCTGTGTTATGAAGGAATATTATTTATTGGAAATGATTTATAGCTCAGTTGCATAGCGTGTCTATTCAGAGCTGTGTTTATTTATATCTAAGTGGGCAGAGTGTTTGTCTTGCATGCAGAAGATCCCAGGTCTGTGTGTCTCCAGGAAGGGCTGGGAAAACTCTTGCCTGTTATCCTGGAGAAGTGCTGCTTGTCAGAGGAGACAATCCTCTGAGCTAGTTGGACCAACAAGAGCTCATCCAATGCTTCTGCTTGTCCTGTGAATGAAAGCATGGGTTCTTCCACCTTCCCCCAGAAAACCTGCTCTTTAGAGCTAAATCGGAACAGATGGCAATCTGCAGAAAACCCAATTGCTGTTTGTTCCAAATCAGCTCTAAAGAGTGGGTTTCCCCAGGGGGAAATGTCAGGGCAAATGGAAAGGAAGCATAAGCATAGCTTCCTGTAGTGTCATCCACTGTACTCAGTGGCGTAGCATGGGGGTGGGGGTGGCTGACACAAAATTGTTAGGGGGTGCAAAAATTCAACACCCAGTGCTGACTCAGTACAGCTGCACACTTCCATTGCTGGGCTGTGTTGAAAAAGGCTTCTCCGTGCGAACCAGGAAGTGACCTCTCCAGACAACAGAACAACTCTTCTTTACTTATCTCTCCAGGGTGGCGCGGATGCTGTTAGGAAGTTGAATGCACTCCTCTTCCTTTTCTCTCCATCCCACTGACCCTCCTCACAGCCCCGGGCACTGGCAACCTATGCTACAGCACTGACTTTACTAGAAGGTCATAGGGGTGCAGAATAGGCTTTGTGGCACCTTGGTCCCGCAACACAGCCAGAAGGATGTTACCCTCACCCTCTGTATCTGCCACTGGAGGAGGTCTCCTCACTCTGCCTCATGGTAGCACCTGCCCTGTGTGGGTTTTATGCTGTGTTTCATCAGTTTCATCCAGAGGCTTCCCCCATTGTTTCTCTAACCTGACAGTTATTAGAAAAAGAAAAGACATACATACACTTGATATTCCCAGCGAAGTTTGCTAATAAAATGTTATTCACTATTTAAGTTCTAGATGCTTCAGAAATGAAACTGTTGCCAAAGGAGACCTTCATTCTCCTGAAGTGTAAGTTTGGGGTGGGTTTGGTTTCTACCCTAAAAGCTGCATTTGAAAAAGGGGTGGGTGGGTGGCTGGGGGAAGAAGGAGTCTGGCCCACTTCCTTCCCAAAACATCATGGGTATAATAAACGGAAACCAAACAGTGTGTCATTGTGATGCTAATTTCTTTAACAACTTCATTTTGCCAAAATTTGGGCCTTCGATATGAATGTGTGCTGGAAGGTTCTTTTCCCGCCCCCCCCCCCCGACCGCACAACAGCCTCCTTGCATTATTATTTAATATTTGCTCTTGCCACAGTCAAAGGTTATAGCACTCCGAGGAAGGGAAGAAGAAGGGCGGGGGGTGAGGGGAAGCTCTGCAAGAGAAGAAGTTGCAAATCAGCAAAATTCCAGCAAAGGGGGGAGGGAGGGTCCAGGAAAAAGCAGAATTTGTTTTAATGGCTTTTTCATATTGGGGCTTGCTGTATCTTTACAGCAAACAGTTTATGGAAATTTAATCAAGATGTGTTCTCCACCCGCCCGCCCCCCCCCCCATCCCTTTTCAGACTTCATGCTTCCTTTGCAACATGTCGTTTCCTCTGTTTTGGGTCTCTAGGCTGTGCAAAAGGTTTCGCTCCCCCTTTGCATTTCCTCTCTCCAGTCCTTCTCTCCAAAGGGAGAACGAGACCCCTGCTTGGCATGGAGAAGGAGCCGCACAGTGGTCTGAAATCATTGCCGGGTGGAGATGCTTTTTCTCAGCAGGCACCACAGTGATGGGTCGTTTCTTTAGGTTTTTCATTACAACAACTGGCTGCCTGAGGCTGCTGCTTCTGGAGGTGCCATTTGAAGGGGAGGAATTCCCATGGTCCTATTTTTTCATTATTTCCAAAAACAGTTATTTACAACATTGCTTATAAGCCTGAAACAATCACTCCACTGGAGGCCTGCATCAACATCAGCCTGTTGCAATTTTCCAGGTACAGCAACCCAGGATTTTTGTTGGGGAAGAGGAGAATCTCCATTTGCTACGTATTTTTATTTACAGTGGTACCTCTGGATGTGAATGGGATCTATTCCAGAGCCCCGTTCGCATCCTGAGCAGAATGCAACCTGCGCCTGCAGATTGCGATTCGCCACTTCTGCGCATGCGCGTGACATCATTTTGAGTGTCTGCGCATGCGCGAGTGGCGAAACCCAGAAGTAACCTGTTCCGTTACTTCCGGGTCGCCACCGAACGCAACCTGAAAATGCTCAACTTGAAGCTACCGTATTTTTCGCTCTATAACACGCACCCGACCATAACACACACATAGTTTTTAGAGGAGGAAAAGCCGTAGGCATGCCACCCGTAGGCATTCCCTCCATAACACACACAGACATTTCCCCTTACTTTTTAGGAGGAAAAAAGTGAGTGTTATGGTGCAAAAAATACAGTACTTTAACCCGAGGTATGACTGTATTTAGGGAGGGCAGCTGCCCCCCTGCCCCTGCCCATGGCAGCAAGTGTCAAACACAGCTTTTTCAAAAGGAAATGCCCTTGTCTCTGACAAACCTTTGGTGGAAGTGAGACCGTCCACTTCATTCACTGGATCCCTGTGTACCAAGCTATGCTAAGAAGGGCACTTTTGGCACAGTGCTGCAGTGAGTCAATTCATTTCTTGCCAAGGGACTTTAGCTCCTGCCAGTTAACACTGATGAAACGTTTGCATTCTTATCTTGTTCCTTTGTGTATGCTCATGGCATTAAATATGGACCCCACCATGCTTAATGTAGAAATAAGTAGCACTTGGGATCTCCTAATAAGAATGACATTGCTAAATCAGATCAAAGGTCTACCTGGCCACAGTGATCCATGCGACGGTCACCTCCAGGCTTGATTATTGTAACTCATTCTACGTGGGGCTGCCCTTGAAGCTGACCCAGAAACTCCAGCGGGTGCAAAATGCCACGGTGAGGCTCCTTATGGGGTCCTTGCCGTGGGATCACATTCATCCAGTGCTTTACCAACTGCACTGGCTCCTGGTGGAGTACAGGGTCAGGTTTAAGGTGCTGATTTTGACCTTTAAAGCTCTATGTGGCCTAGGACCCACGTAGCTACGGGACCGCCGCTCCTGGTATGCCCCATGGAGGAACTTAAGGTCTACAAATGACAACATTTTGGAGGTCCCAAGTCACAAGGTGGTTAGGTTGGTCTCAACTAGGGCCAGGACCTTTTCAATACTGGCCCCAACTTGGTGGAACACTCTGTCACAAGAGACTAGGGCCCTGCAGGACTTGACATCTTTCCGCAGGGCCTGCAAGACAGAGCTGTTCCTCCTGGCCTTTGGTTTGGACTCAGTCTGACCCTTATGTTCCCCTCCCCTTATGTTTTGACTTTTAAAATGAGGTTGCATTTTGAATTGTATTTTAACCTGTATTTTAAATTGTTTCTTTTTCTTTTTTCTTATTATGTTTTTACTGAAATTTTATTGGTGTTAGCTGCCCTGAGCCCAGCTCTGGCCGGGGAGGGCGGGGTATAAATAAAATTTATTATTTATTATTATTATTATTACCTTGTCCAGGATTTTGTTGCTATAGGGACCAACCATACATTCCTTGGAGGTATAGCAGTGGCATACAGTCCCAGTTCTCAGTAACCAGAGGTATACTGCCTTCAGATACAAAGGGTCCATTCTTAGCTACCATGATGGTTGCATATAAATTTCTCTATTCCTCTTTTAAAGCCATCCAAGCTGGTGGCCATCACTTCCTCCTGTATGAGTGAGTTCCATAGTTTAACAATGCACTGCAGTAAGAATATCCCAAATTTAAAGTACATGACTTCCCCCAAAGAATCCTGGGCACTGTAGTTTTCCACTTCCGTTCGCACCACCCCTAACAAACTACAGATCCCAGGATTCTTTGGGGGAAGCCACGTATTTTAAATGTCCATCAGATGTGCTTTAAATGTACTGTGTGGTGCTGACCAATTTCTCAAAAGCAGGTAACAGAAAAGGTTGCTTTTTATTTTTTATGCCTTGGGTAGACTTTTTTTTTTGCAAAATCCCTTTAATCATTGTGTGCACACACACAATGAAACCTGTGACACTTAAATAAGGGACTCTCCTTGTTGAATGATCAAAGGCACTGATAAATGTGCTCTCTGAATGACAGCTTTGCTGTTCGACTAATCAGACTGTTAATTTGATTTGAAATGATGTTCTTTTTTTGGTTTTTCCTTAAAGAGAAACCTATCAGCATTAGCTGCTAAACATGGGATTGGATCAAAAGCTAATGTTATTCAACATCAGTGTACTGATTAATGTGGACAGATGTTGGTTATCTGTCACAGTTCTAGTACAGGTATTTAATGTGCGGTTTGTTCAAAGAAGGACATAGATAAAGTGATAAACTTGTGGCCTGACTATTCTTTTTTCTTTCTGCAGGAGTGTTTTTATGACTTTCTGTCTTGTTTTCTGTATTTGTTGCTCAGGTATTATTATTATCTCCTTTCCCTGCCAAAAAAACTGGTACA
The DNA here is from genome assembly GCF_964106645.2 of Podarcis pityusensis. NCBI lineage: Eukaryota > Metazoa > Chordata > Lepidosauria > Squamata > Lacertidae > Podarcis > Podarcis pityusensis. Next base: position 17,496,960 of record NC_138037.1, on the reverse strand, counting down.
AAGTGACTTCCCCTGAAAGCCCATGTGTATTATTTGAGGGGAGTTATTCCACATTTTTCAAGAATAACTGGGTTGGGTTGTTCTATGGAGCAATTGTATTCCGTCATCAGGAAGAAACCTTCAGCGTTAAGCACTGTGAATCAGTCTGATGCTGCGATTTGTGGCAATGGTGTTATTTATGGGCATTTAATTGCTTTCTTGACAAGGAGAAAGTTCATAATGGTTGTTCCTGACACTTCAGGGATGGGATCAGAGAAGACATTGCCGCTGAATTATTTTCCCTCCTGTGCAGTGTAAGGTCAGGAATTTCCTGTCATGGAAGATGAGTAATTTCCCTCAAAGTGAGGAGAGCTAGTCCCTGAGCTTATCTATGCCGCAGATTTAAACTGGTTTAGCAGCCCAGGAAACAAGAGAATTATTGGACTCATAGGTTGGGGGAGGGGGGGAGAAGAGAAAGACAGAAAGAGATCTCAGACAGAGTTCTCAGCACACATATCTCATCAAATTGCAATTCTCAGAATGCTTTGAGGGGAGCCATGCCAGTTAAAAAGAGCTGGTGAGGTGTAGAAATTAGAGTGCCCAACTAATACCTGGGAGACGAGGGTTCAAATCACCACTCAGCTCACTGGGTGACTTTGGGCCAGTCACTGCCTCTCAGCCTAGCCAACCTCACAGGGTTTTTGTGAGGATTAAAATGAGGAGGGGCAGAACCACGTATGCCACTGTGAGCTCCTTGGAGCGAAAGGTGGGATATAAATAAGTCAGGGGGAGGGGAAACTGAAGCAAGATTATCGCAGAGAGATGCCATCTTTGTGTTGTCATCTTCTCTGAAGTGCACTTGAACTCATGGAGGCCAGCAGGTAAAATCCTGTATGAACAGAGGAGGAAATGAGCAAACAGGCCTATGGCCTGTCTATCCGCCAGGATTCTAAAAGCAATAGGAAGCAAGGCTTAGTGCTTAGGTTAAAGGGGCTGTGAATACCTTTCACCAGCTTCAGCCTGTGAAACAACTTGTGAAGCAAATGCTTCTAGACTGGAATAGCCTGGTCATGAGGGGAAAAAGATAGGGGAAAAGGTGTTTGAGGTCCAAATGGGACAGGGGAAACTTTTGTCCAAAAATGGGGTGATCCTGTTTTTGTAGGGACAGGTGGCAACCCTACCTGGTATATCACCCAGGTGTGGTATAAATCTTAGGAGTTGGTCCCTCTGTCCTTGCATGCTCACAGAGAGCAGCTCCTTCTGCCTCCTGAACTTCCTCAAGCACAATGGGGTGCAGAGCGCATCTCCAAGCCTTGGTTTTGTTATGGCTGCCCATAGCCCAGACCTGGCCTTGGCACCAGTCAACAGGAAGGGTGAGTCAGGAGTCTGCTGAGGACTCTGTAAATTTGAAGAATTGTGGGGAGCTGCTCCCTTTTCCCATGCCTCCTCCAGTGGTGGAATGACTCAGGCCTCCGGCCTGTAGCCTAAAAACCTGGGTTTTGGCCCAGTGTGCTCTACCACACCCTATAATCTGGAAGACGGCATGCTGCATTCCTTTATTATATAGGCTAACCTATTAGGACTGATGTGGCTGTGCTTCACACATTGCTTGGAGCACATTTGAATTGGAGATGTTTGAATATGGGGAATTTGTGCACAAAGTTGGAGTCGGGATTTTTCCGTGGTGGCACCTCCCTCCTGCTGCATATCAGAATAGACACTGTCCTTATTGCCCTTTCAGTGTCTTTTGAACACTTTCCTCATTCGATAAATCTTCTGGGTGGATTGGGGTTTTTTAAAATCCCATTCTGTATCTGCCCTGGATTTGAAATTGTTTGTATATATGTAATTGTTTTAACTGTTTTCTGCTTGACACAGGGACACATTGGTCCATCTATCTCAGTGGCTATTCAGGGTTTGAGAAAGGGGGACTTTCTTAGGCCTGCTGGAGATACTGGGGGTTCAACCGAGGACCTTCTGTATGCAAAGCAGATAACAACAACAACAATTTATTTATATCCTGCCCATCTGGCTGGGTTTCCCCAGCCACTCTGGGCAGCTCCCAACAGAATATTAAAAACATGCTAAAACATCAAACATTAAAAACTTCCCTAAACAGGGCTGCCTTCAGATGTCTTCTAAAACTCAGATAGTTCTTTATTTCCTTGACATCTGATGGGCATTCCACAGGGCAGGCACCGCTACCAAGAAGGCCCTCTGCCTGGTTCCCTGTAACCTCACTTCTCACAGTGAGGGAACTGCCAGAAGGCCCTCAGAGCTGGACCTCAATGTCCGCGCAGAACGATGGGGGTGGAGATGCTCCTTCAGATATACAGGACCAAGGCCATTTAGGGCTTTAAAGGTCAGCACCAACACTTTGAATTATGCTCGGAAATGTACTAGGAGCCAATGAAGGTCTTTCAGGACTGGTGTTATATGGTCTCCGTATTCCACCACTGAGCTATAGCCCTTTCCTCTCATTGTGTTATGTGATGCCATGGCTTTGTGAGGGAACAGGGATCCCCACCCCCCACCAGATCCCTCGATGCCAGATTTCCCCCTCTAGATTCTTGGATGCTGGGGTATAATTGGAGTTTTGGTAATTAAGGTGAGCTGTGGATACACCAACTGGCTGGTTGTCTCCAGGCTGGGACAGAGGCCTGGAGATGGCATTCAGGATGCCTTGGAGATATAGCGCTGCGCAAGCCCCTCTTGAGATGCAAATGCTGTAAACCATGGGTAGGCAAACTAAGGCCCGGGGGCCGGATCCGGCCCAATCGCCTTCTAAATCCAGCCCGTGGATGGTCCAGGAATCAGCGTATTTTTACATGAGTAGAATGTGTCCTTTTTTAAAAAAATGCATCTCTGGGTTATTTATGGGGCCTGCCTGGTGTTTTTACATGAGTAGAATGTGTGCTTTTATTTAAAATGCATCTCTGGGTTATTTGTGGGGCATAGGAATTCGTTCATTTTTTTTCTTTTCAAAATATAGTCTGGCCCCCCATAAGGTCTGAGGGACAGTGGACCAGCCCCCTGCTGAAAAAGTTTGCTGACCCCTGGTATAAGCTCTGCACTCCCTTCATCTACACACAGGTTGTCAATATTTCTTTAAGACATGGCAGTCTCCACCACGCCTTGATTCCTAAGGGAAACATGACCCTGGGTAAGTGCCCGGAACCCCCTGGGATCTTGCTACCACTCAGCAGAGATTGGAGGTGTTTCATAGCAAGTGATATATAAATGAAACAAACAAACAAACAAACAAATTAAATATGTATATAGAAACAATAGGCTATTGAGCCGCAACGAAGACCAAAACTTTTAAGTGGTTACGTGCAAGATTTAGCTCCTCTTGCAAAAGCAGAAGAAGAAAAGTACAGAAGTAAGAATCAGATTTAGTATTGGCTTGCAGACATGCCTGTCCTTCCTCCTCTGTAGCAGAAAATCTCCTGCAGGAATTCTCTCCTGAAGAATATATATATAATATGAGGAAAAGGGATGATTGTGGACTAGAGTAGCCTGAAAGCCTGCTGCAACTAAATTATTAACTGGGAATCTACGCCTCTGCATTGGCAGTTTAGCTCTTGTTCTGCTTCAGGGCAGCTTTGGCAGTAAGTACAGTAATTGTTAACCAGGGCAGGGAGAAAAGTCGAAGAATGGAGGGGAGTTTATACTTGAAAATTGTTATTGTGAACCTCCCTTGCTCTGGTGTCTTGACTTCATTATAAATAAAAATGTATGGGAAGGTTATGATATTATTATTATTATTATTATTATTCTCAGCTCATTAGTCTGTATTCTTGCTGAGGAAGAAAATACTTTATATGTACATAATTAGGAAATTGAGACCACAGTGTGCGCAACAGGAAGTCAGAAAGCATTTGCCTGAAATATTCACAGCATTTAGGAACTTGGTTATGCTACCTACGTCTCCAAGGGGTGGGGACCCTCAGTCCCAGGGTCAAATCTGCCTCTCAGGAATCTCACTAGGCCCAGTGGCAGACTCTGGGCTCTCAAATTTTAGCAGTGCCCCATGTGACGCTAAAATATGTCACCCCCCCGCCTGTCAGGCTCTGTTCTACAGTGTTGTTGTGGCCCATAGCGGCTGAACTGATCATGCTACCCTAAAACCACCTCTGCTAGGCCACACCCCCTTTAGGCCACACCCCTCACTGCCCCTGCTTTGTGCCCTCCTCATGTTTTGCATGGCTGGCATGTGTCCTTGATCTGCGATAATGCCCCTTGCATGCCTGGATAGATGGAGGTGTGTCTTCCTGCATGTATAAAACCTTTGTGTGGCTGAAATGTAGCCTTCTATGCAAGGCAAATTGCTCCGCCCACTTTTGCCTCTGACCACGCCCACCTCTGACATGCAGCCCTTGCAATGTTCTCCATGATCTCCCATCCTGAAATCAGAGAATCAGTGTCAACTCCAGGTTTCGAAGGGCCCTCTGTGGGCAAGCCCCCCTCCATGGGCCCTCTGCTCCCTGCGACTATCACCAGCTCCTCCTCCTCTTCCTAATCACCAACACTTGCTTGCCAAGCCAAGGACCAAGGACTTGGCATCCACACAACGGGTGCTTTCTGTTGCGGATGATTTAGCTGCACACACTTCTGGAATCTAAATAATGTTATGCAGCCAAGTGGTGCACCCCAAACTTTGGTGGCATTTTCGCTAGGATTATCGGGTGAGTAGACAGGGTTATATGTTCCCAACTCCCTCATTGCACCCCTGATCATAATTCTTCCCTCTTGTAAATGAAAGTGGGAGAGGAACACACACACCCATACAGATGTAATGGACAGATGCAAAGGCATTTGGAAAAGGAAGGGTTAAAGTGATATGAGTTGATTCCTAGAAAGGAGAAATGGAACACAGAAAAGGAAATGCCTAAATAGATCTACACATGTCATACCAGTCAGAAAAGCTATGGAATAGCTGTGCAATAGGCTATTTGCACCTGGGGAATTGTGCAGCTGTTCCATGGTGTTAAAAACCTCAGAATTTCTGAGGGCAGGCGGAGAAAGGAAACTAAGGAGGAGAAACATTGGAGGAGTGAGTTACGATAATGATGGCTTGCAAATGGCATCTCCAAAGTGAGTGAAGAAAATGTGACTCTTCCTGAGTAAATGCCCCAGTGTGGAAGCAGCCAATGTCATCCTGTGTTTTCCTGTGTTGCTTCTCAGATGGAAAAACGTCTGACTTCAAAACAAAACACACAAAACCAACTGAAGAGCACTGGAATCTCCTCTGATGTAAATGCCCTTAATGCTAATCTCCCAGCTTTCTCTAAAAGGTGAGTTGTGCCACATCAGTTTGAGGGCTGTGCCTTGTAGCCATGCCCCTTTCGCATCCATTCCCTGAGCACATTGGACAGATTTATTTCTTTTCTTACCTTTGCAGAATGTTAAAAAGAAACAAAACAACTTTGATCTATTATGAAGTCATTAACTCAACTATCCACTCAATAGTTGAAACAAACAATACTAACAGTTTGCCTTGAAAAGCTGGCAATGTGCTACATTGAATTACAGGCTCACATGTAATTATGGCTTGAGAGCCCATCTATTTGTGAAGAATCATTTGCTTGTGAAACATGGACCACTTATAAACACCATCTCCAACTCCTCGAAAGATTCCATCAACTGTGTCTCCGAAAATTTTTACACATCACTTGGGAAGACAGGCGAACTAATACCAGTATACTGGAAGAAGCAAACATCAACTTCATTGGACTGGTCATGTTGTGCGGATGCCTGAAGATCGTCTTCCAAAGCAACTACTCTATTCTGAACTTTAAAATGGAAAGCGTAATGCTGATGGCCAACAAAAAAGGCTTAAAGACTGTTTCAAGGCAAATCTTTAAAAATAATAATAATAATAATAATAATAAATTTTATTTATATCCCGCCCTCCCCAGCCGAAGCCGGGCTCAGGGCGGCTAACAACAATCAAATAATCAAAAAATCAAATAATCACACAATCTAAAAATATTTCATTATAAAAATTAATTAAATCAAATTGATGGCAACCAATTAAGCAAAGTTCTGTGCAGGTTGCCAGAGGAGGGAGTCAGGCTGCGCCCTGATCAAAGGCCTGGCGGAACAACTCTGTCTTGCAGGCCCTGCGGAAAGATGTCAAGTCCCGCAGGGCCCTAGTCTTTTGTGACAGAGCATTCCACCAGATTGGAGCCGCAGCCGAGAAGGCCCTGGCTCTAGTTGAGGCCAGCCTAACCTCTCTGAGGCCTGGGACCTTGAGGATGTTATTATTTGCAGACCGTAGGTTTCTCTGTGGGGCATACCAGGAGAGGCGGTCCCGTAGGTACGAGGGTCCTAGGCCGTATAGGGCTTTAAAGGTTAAAACCAGCACCTTAAACCTGATCCTGTACTCCACCGGGAGCCAGTGCAGCTGGTATAGTACCGGATGAATGTGATCTCGCAGCGAAGACCCCATAAGGAGTCTCGCCGCGGCATTCTGCACCCGCTGGAGTTTCTGGGTCAGTCTCAAGGGCAGCCCCACGTAGAGCGAGTTACAATAATCCAGTCTGGAGGTGACCGTCGCATGGATCACAGTGGCTAGGTCAGGGCGAGAGAGATAAGGGGCCAACTGCTTAGCTTGGCGGAGATGAAAAAATGCCGCCTTTGTTATAGCTGTAATCTGCGCCTCCATAGAAAGGGAGGTATCGAAGATTACACCCAAACTCTTAACGGACGGTGCTGGCACTAATTGCACCCCCGCAAGAGATGGGAGTTGCCCCCTCAATCCCATATCGTCCCGACCCAGCCAGAGGACCTCTGTCTTCGAAGGATTTAACTTCAACCGGCTCCCACGTAACCATCCAGCCACAGCTTCCAGACATCTGGTCAGTGTGTCTGGGGCCGAGTCAGGATGGCCATCCATCAACAGATAGAGTTGGGTGTCATCAGCATACTGATGGCAACCCAGCCCAAAACTCCGGACAAGCTGGGCGAGGGGGCGCATAAAGATGTTAAAAAGCATCGGAGAGAGAATCGCACCCTGAGGCACTCCACACACCAAGGAGTGGCGCGATGACAATTCCCCCCCAAGCGCCACCCTCTGTCCCCGACCAGAGAGAAACGAGCGCAGCCATTGAAGGACTGTGCCCTGGATCCCCACGTCGGCAAGGCGGTGGTCCAGGAGTTCGTGATCGACCATGTCAAAGGCTGCTGACAGATCTAGAAGAATCAGCAGCCCCGACCCACCTCGATCCAGCTGCCTGCGGAGATCATCTGTTAGGGCGACCAGAGCCGTCTCGGTCCCATGACCAGCGCGGAAGCCGGACTGGAATGGATCCAAAGCAGATGTTTCATCCAGAAACCTACCAAGCTGTTCAGCAACCGCTCTCTCAATCACCTTACCCAGGAATGGAAGATTCGAGACCGGGCGGTAATTGGATAGATCTGAGGGATCTAATGATGTTTTCTTTAAGAGCGGACGCACCACTGCCTCCTTCAGTTCCCCTGGGAATGTCCCGGTGCCAAGGGACAAATTGATAATATCCCCCAGGGGGGCCCGCACCTCGTCTGGACACGCTCTAATCAGCCATGACGGGCACGGGTCAAGAGGACAGGTGGTGGGCTTTCCAGCTTGGAGGAATCTGTCCACATCGGCTGGAGATATCCGGTCAAAGTGGTCCAATACTGGACCCGAGGACAGTCGAGGGGCCTCCAGTTCCTTTATTGTGTCCAAATTGGCAGGGAGGTCATGGCGGAGCAACAGGACCTTTTCCGCAAAAAAGCTCACAAATGCCTCACAGCTGTGTGTCAGATTGTTATTTAAATTTGGCTGTCCTTCAAGGGACGTTAAAGACCGAATTATACTAAATAATTGCGCCGGGCGAGAGCTAGCGGATGCAATGGAGGCCGAGAAGTAAGACTTCTTAGCGGCCTTCACTGCCATCTCATAGGTTTTCATAAAAACCCTATAAGATGTTCTTGAGGCTCCGTCACGGGCACCCCGCCATACTCGCTCTAGCCGTCTGAGGTCCCGCTTCATTTTCCGAAGCTCCTCGGTAAACCAGGGAGCCCGGTTTCTGCGGGGTCGCAGAGGGCGCTTAGGTGCGATCTCATCGATGGCTGCCAGGAGCTGGGTATTCCAGCCCTCAACAAGCTCAGTCAATGAGTCGCCAGGGGGAGCAAGGTCCCGCAAGGCTTGACGGAATCTATCAGGGTCCATCAGCCTCTGCGGGCGAGCCCAAATCGGCTCGCCACCTAAGCAGGGTGGGGGTGGAAAGTCAATCCTGGCTTTCAGAGCGTAGTGATCAGACCATGGCACCTTCATCGAAGGAGACATGATCACATCTATACCGGCGCCAAAGATCAAATCCAGCGTGTGGCCTGCTTGATGTGTGGGGCCCGAAACAAACTGGGAGAGCCCTAGTGTCGCCATGGAAGACACCAGGTCCAGAGCCTGTGAGGAGGGAGTGGCATCAGCGTGGAAGTTGAAGTCTCCCAATACCAATAGGTTAGGGAACTCCAAGGCCCAGCCGGCCACTGCCTCCAGCAGGCCTGACAGGGTGGCTGATGGTGCGCTAGGTGGCCGGTACACCAGCCAGACAGCCAAGCTCTCCTCGGAGCCCCACACTAGGCCAACACATTCAATGCCGGGGATCGATGGCGAAGGTAGAGCCCTGAAAGAACAATCTTCCCGGATTAATACTGCCACCCCTCCCCCCCGGCCCACAGTCCGTGACTGGTGGAGGACGGAGAAACCCGGGGGCGCCATCTCTCGTAAGGTAACAGTTACCCCTTCGCGCACCCAGGTCTCCGTCACACAAGCCAGGTCGACCCCCTGCGAGGTGAAGAAATCTCGCAGGGTAGCGGTTTTGTTGCCTATAGACCTGGCATTGCACAGCACCAGTGAAGGAGGTGAGTACTCCTTGCTCACCCTACCCTCGTCTCTCGGGATGGGGCGCAGATTGGAAGGGGTACGAGCATATCCGTATCTCGATCCCCTTCGCCTATAACATCTGCCCCCACCGCCATACCTCCCTCGCCCCTCCACGGTAGCAATCCCAAGCCTCATACTAACCTCCATTTACCAAATAGAAAGCAAAACAACCTAAAACAATTATGCCCAAACAAAACCAATCCCCACCCCACTCAATGTTCAACCCCAAAAACAAAACAAGACGAAAGAAACAAAAATACATAGATAAAAACCACCATTCATGGTGGTACAACAAAGTAAACAATAAAAGCACCTTTAAAACACCTTAAAATATACATATAATATTATAAGAACAACAACCCCCATTTAAGGTGCTGCAAATTAAAAGCAATTAAAACATTTAAAACCATTTTGTCCATTGCTGCCGGTAGCTGCTCAGTCCTCTAAACTGTAATGGTAGTGCAGACCCCGCCCCCTAGGCCGGATGGAGTTGGCCGAAAAGGGAGCGGTCCTCCCAACACTCACGCGAGGAGCAGCAGTCGTGTCCCGGAGGCCTCTCTCAGGCCTCTTATGCTGTGGCGATGAGTGCAGGCCCCGCCCCCTAGGCCGGATGGAGTTGGCAGAAAAGGGAGCGGTCCTCCCAACACTCACGCGAGCAACAGCAGTCGTGTCCCGGAGGCCTCTCTCAGGCCTCTTATGCTGTGGCGATGAGTGCAGGCCCCGCCCCCTAGGCCGGATGGAGTTGGCCGAAAAGGGAGCGGTCCTCCCAACACTCACGCGAGGAGCAGCAGTCGTGTCCCGGAGGCCTCTCTCAGGCCTCTTATGCTGTGGCGATGAGTGCAGGCCCCGCCCCCTAGGCCGGATGGAGTTGGCAGAAAAGGGAGCGGTCTTCCCAGCACTCACAAAGCAGCAACAGCAGTCGTGTCCCGGAGGCCTCTCTCAGGCCTCTTATGCTGTGGCGATGAGTGCAGGCCCCGCCCCCTAGGCCGGATGGAGTTGGCCGAAAAGGGAGCGGTCCTCCCAACACTCACGCGAGGAGCAGCATGTAGTATAAACACTGTAGTATAAACACTGACAATTGGGAAACACTGGCCTGTGGGTGCTCCAGTTGGAGAACAGCCTTTACCAAAGGTGTCATGGGGTTTGAAGACACTTGAACTCAGGTCGCAAGGGAGAAATGTGCTAAGAGGAAGGCACGCTTGGCAAATCCACACCGTGATCAACTCCCACCTGGAAGCCAATGTCCCCACTGTGGAAGGGCATGTGGATCCAGAATTGGCCTCCACAGTCACTTACGGACTCATTGTTAAAATCGTGTTTATGTAAGACAATCTTATTCGGCTACGAGTGATCGCCAAAGAAGAAGAAAAAGAAGGAGAAGGAGAAGGAGAAGGAGAAGGAGAAGGAGAAGGAGAAGGAGAAGGAGAAGGAGAAGGAGAAGGAGAAGATTTGTGGCCACTGGTTCTATAAGGTGCCTTCTAAATAAACTACTGCATGTGCCTAGATGTACACCACCTTGAGGTTCTTGGTGGAAAAAGTGGGATACAAAGCCAACAAACAAACAAACAAACAAACAAACAAACAAACAAACAAACAAACAGATGAGACTCTGCTCCATCAACCACACTCTGCCCTAAACCAGCCCCCCCCAATTTCCTTCCTTCCTTCCTTCCTTCCTTCCTTCCTTCCTTCCTTCCTTCTTACAGCCATTCACTGGCTGTCACTTCATCTTCCTCCTGAATTTCAAGATTTCCCTTGTCAAACTTAGCAGGGAAGATGATAGAGACAAAACAACAATCAATTGGTTCTTTCCTCCCATTGGCTCTACTGTTTGCCTCCTGCCTTACACCCTGCCAGTTGCAATGGGTGCCAGCCACCAATGACTAGAAGAGAGCAGCTCCCCCTAGCTACTTCATGGTCCTGCTTCCCAAATGGCAGCTTTCAAACAGGAACCAGAAGTGAAGGTAGTGGTCACTCTAGGCCACAGGTGGGAATTATTTTTCAGCCCAAGGGCCCCTTAGCCTTTTGGGCAATCTTCCAGGCAACAGGCAAAAACACTCTGGGTGAGAAGCGGAGTCAGTGAGGGATGTGGCCTGCAGAGAGTTCTGAGGGCCAGAGAAAGTAATCTAGAGGGCCATATTTGGCCCCCAGATCTGAGATCCCCCACCCTCTGCTGATGCCTGCAATTCAGTAATTCGTAGTCAGTTTGGAAATAGATAAGGAGCACTTTTAGAGTAGATATATTTGAGAGGTATGCTCAAAAGATTCCATTGTTAGTTCTGCCTCTTTGTTGCTTAATTTTGAAAGACCGCTAAGGTGTTCCTTGACAACTTACCTATCTTTTCTTTCCCCAAGTCACCTCCTGTTTACTTTAATTTTCTCCTGAGCTGCTTACAAGTCCTAAGCAGGGAGGAATTAAAAAATCAAGCTTGTTTCCTGAGCCACGGACAAGACAAAACTGAAGCAAAACCAGGGATTGTCTGAGGGAGACAAAAAATAATCAGAGGTGCTTTTGTCTTGCAAATCCTTTCAGGAGATCCCTTGTTTTCTCAAGGCGCTACAGAAAGGCTAATTTGCTAAAGTGTTCGGAAGGAATTAGCGAAACGAGAGAAAGAAACACTACCTTGGATTGCTGCTGCCTGTTTTGCCAAGAACAAAAATAAAACAAGCCAAGGGGGCAGGAGCAGCAGATCCGGTTAAATAATGGGGTTCCTCCAGCAGGAAGTCTGTCTGTATCAGCTGAAAGGTGAGACATCAGCATAATGGACAAGGCTCAGTGCAGAAACTCTGGGGCAGAATGAAAGAAAATGCAGTGACTCAGCGCAACCCAATAGAACAATGGGTGTTGTTTGGAGCCGAAACACTGGGTATCAGTCATGGTGTGCAGTTGGGAAAGCAGCGTGCAGGATTGGACACTCTCATATTAGTTTTCCTTCACGGAAACTAATGAGTGTTTCATAATGTAACATGGAGGGTTTTATAGCTATGCAGGAAGGCTGACCAAAGTTGTTGAGATAAAAAAAATCCTTCCAGTAGCACCTTTAAGACCAACTAAGTTAGTTCTTGGTATGAGCTTTCGTGTGCAAGCACACTTCTTCAGATACCTGTTGTTGAGGTTTTTTAAGGATTGAAGTTGCTGAGCTTTTTAAAGGATTTTACCCCAGGACATATACTACCACGGGGGCCGGTTTAAATCAACCGGCAGGCCAAGTTAGGCCCCTGGAACGGACTTTGGACATGCCTGGTGTAGGCAGTGCTGGGCTAGATGGACCAATGGTCTGATTCAGTATAAGGCAGCTTCCTATGTTCTTACATTTCTAGTTGCAGCTTCTCATCATCGCTCTGCTCATTTTTCACCCTGAGCCAAGGAACCTGCATTTTTACCTTCTCCATTCAAAACATCTCTAGAGGAACGCATTAGAAAAAGAAATAAAGGTGTGTGTGTGTGTCTCAGAAATCCTCGTATCCAATTCCCTCACTGAAATTAACATGGCAGATTTACTGGCTGCAGCATCCTTCGTTTTCTAGCCTGTTGTGTTTTGCAGCTGCTAAGCAACAGCAGAAGAGGTTTGCTGTCAAGTGACTGATACAAAAGCTCAGTTTAGTATTATTTTGGACTGTGGAGGATGAGATACTTTTAAATGTTGCATAATTTGGCTGAGGGCAGAAACAGGTGGTTTCTCCAAACTGGGGAATGCTTTCCTCCGAGGTTTTCAATGCAAGATGTCGACGCTTGCTAAAAATGGTAGGCACTGGAGTTAGGAAGGCCAATGAGCCATCGCCTGCTTACTCACCTCCCTGCCCTGGCTTAATTTGCCGAGCAGCAATAGTTCAGCCATCCCAGGCTACTCTTGGAAGCACAGCGAGGCTGAATCTGAGTCAAAACTTGCCGTGGTTCACTTAGCTTTCCGTTAGGTCGCCAGCTCTCGTCTTGTCTGACTGCCGTTGAATCTGGAAGAATTAGCAGGTGATAATGTTTTGTTCCCTATGCCATAAAAAGTTTCATGGGATATGAAGGATATGGGAGCACTAAGGCCAGGGTCTCCCTCCTCCCCTTTTTTTGTTCTTGGCTGCTTGGGAACCTGTGTTTTCAAGGCTACGGAACATGCATGGCCAACCACACCAACATTTGCTGACTCAAGTGGCCATCTGTGGCCCAGAATTGTTTAGAATTCTGCAAAGGATGCTTGGGGCACACTTAGACAGTGTGGGATTCTTGCACTGGTGCCCCTAAACAAATGCTGGCCCAAATGGGTTGCTTGTATTGTTAAGCTAGCTCTGGGAATATGTGATACAATGATAGTAAAAATAGAAAAAGGGAGAGCGTGCCTGACTAGGGCTGTTTCCTTCCTAGTGAGTAATTACATCCAGCCAGCCACAAACTTGGCATGTCAAGAATTGGCAGTGATGGTGCATATATGTTAGAGCACCCTGTGCTGATATCTGCCAGCATTTATATATTATTTTCAGTGCCCCTCAATGGCTTCAAGGGCAGAGAGGAAGCTAGGAGTGGCTAGGAGCCTGTCTGCCCATCCATCCATGCATTCCCTGGGGCACTCCTCAGCTGCACATGCTCCTTTGGGTGTCTCAGCAGAGGAATCCTGTCCTTAGCTTTCACAGTAGCCCTGCAGGGTCCCCTCCCCAGTCAGATGGGGCTATTAGAAGTGTGTGGGGCTCAGAGAGAAGAAAGATGGAGAGTTGCAGAAGGAGGAAAAAGGGAGGAAGGAGGCAGAAGGCAAAGCAGTGAGCGAAGGGAGGCAGGGAGGTAGAGAGATAGACCAATGGAGGAGGTGGAAGGGAGATGGAGCAGAGTAGACTTGACCCCGATGGCCACAGAGGACGTCACTGACGAAGTGCAGAAAGCAATGAAAAGCAAACTTTTTGAGTTTCTGGTCCATGGTTTCTCCCAGCTTCAGAGGTGCTGAGATAGCTCCTTGCCAAGGGTGCAAGGGAGCCCAGGTACGACTCTTCATGCATCCCTTTGAATTGCTGGTGTTGGTTGCTGGGAACCCTAGGAGCACACCTGCACACACAGACCTAGCCTGCCCAGCCCATAGGTGCTTCAGGTAAGTGGGCGAGTGAGCTCAGTCCAACATGGTGATGGATATGAGGAATTGCTTCTTCCATGGAATTGAACGAGGAAGCGAAAAGCACACCCACAGCAAAGACAGCATCCATCACTCTTCAAGGGTTTGCCCAGCCACCGATGAATCAGAGGCTGGCACACACAGACATCCAAAAGGTGTTTGCCATAGCTTTGTTTCAATTGCCACAGTTCCCAGTTTCCTTGGAGAAAGTTCTCAAAGAGTTCTTGGGAGGGGAGGGAAATATGAGAACAAGTCGAGTGGTCTGGCAGAATGCAATTACAGAGCAACATGTAAGGGGGGCTCACAGTTCTGAACCTCTGAACAGAGTCATCATAAATAACGTTCCGGGACTTTTGTTCTTTGGGATATAGTAGACCAAGCAGAATTGCTATGTGTAGACTCCTGTGAATGCTGCTGAGGTGATTATGAGCATACAAGGATGAAACATAGTCTGTTCAGCGAAATTAGCTCCCTTTCATTGTTCTTCTAGTTACAATCAAAGACAGGGAGGGAGTTATTGGAGTTATTCCAACTTGCCCTGCCCCCAACTTCCACATATTCAAAGACGCTGTTTGCAAGGAGCCTGGAGACATACCTCCCCTGTGCATATGGACCCAGGTACCAGCCTGTGCATACAGAAGCCTACACACATTTGAATGGATGTGCATAAGCTCTGAGTGATAGAATAGAAGAGCACAAGCTCTAGGATTAAAAGGTTCAAACTCTGGCATGTGTGGGGAAGGCTAGGGAAAATGCCAGTCTAAAACCCCAAAGATGGACGTTCCAATCAGTGAAGAGTAAAGACAAGGAATCTGTAGCTCTCCAGATGTTGTTGGACAAGCACACCTTACATTCTTGTCTATTGGTCATGTTGGCTGCGGCTAATGGGACTTGGAGCCCAACTCAAGAGATTTCCCCCTCCCTGGTGTAGACAATACTGAGCTAGATGGACCAATGGTCTAAGGTATGGGCAGGCAAACTAAGGCCCGGGGGCCGGATCCGGCCCAATCGCCTTCTAAATCCGGCCCATGGACGGTCTGGGAATCAGCGTTATTTGTGGGGCCTGCCTGGCATTTTTACATGAGTAGAATGTGTGCTTTTATTTAAAACGCATCTCTGGGTTATATGTGGGCATAGGAATTCATCCCCCCCCCCAAATATAGTCTGGCCCACCCCAAAAGTTCTGAGGGACAGTGGACCAGCCCCCTGCTGAAAAAGTTTGCTGACCCCTGGCAAGGCATCTTCCTATGTTCTCCTTTGCTGTGCTCTGACCGAAGCATGTGCATCTGCTGCACTAAATGACCACCCACACTTTCTCCAGTTGCACAAATTGCACACTATTTAGGCTGCACACTCCTTGGTTTCAAAGTGTATGCCTTCATTTCTTCTGAAGCATATGTTATCTCTTGCCATTATACTGGTTCTATACAATTACCAAGGGTGTCTCGACACTACCTGTTCTTATTCCTTAGTGCTGTTCTGGCTTCCTCCAAAGAATTATGGGAATTGTTGAGAGGGCTGAGAATCCTCTGTTGGTGGTCCTTAAGCCCTCCTCCGACCCTGCAATGACAGTGCTCAGGATTCTTAGGTGATAGGAAACGTTAAAAGTCTCATGTGTCTTGACTCTCGTATGCATGTAAAAGACACAAACCCCTATTCTTAGGACTCAGTGCTGACTTGTGTTACTAACATTGTAATAGTAATGTTCCACTCCAATCTCTGAGCCGTGTGAGATTTCAGGGGTGCCAGGGTTCATGTTTCATTTGGGACTTGGAGACATTATATATATATATTAGTTGGAATGGATTCCACCATCCAATGTTTATTGGGGGAAAAATCTTTAGTCCATAAAAAAAAAGACCTTTTCTTTCTCAACCCCACCCCCTCCCCACAAGAAGACAATCCAATTTAAGTCATGGTGGTGCCATTATTTACTTATTTAATGAAATTTATATACTGCTTGATTCTGATGCTGCAACATTCTGCAATAACTGCGGCTTCTAGTTCAAAAGGCACCCTCCCAGTGTCAGACTCGATCACACTCCCTGTCCCACACTCTGCAAAGGCCATCCATCAGGACAACCAAAGCAGACTAAGTTCTGTGGCCAGGTCTGAACAACAGATTGGAACTCAAGACTATGCTTCCTCCATAGTCACATCCTTCTGGGCATTGTACTCTTCCATGCTTGCCTCAGATTTGCTGAGTATGTGCTGGCAGACACCCACGAGATCCTCCAGCCCCTTCTGGAACATATTGACAGCCAGTGGGCCTCTTTTGGTCTGGATGCGGAGGTTTATTTTTCTTTCAGAAGGACGGGCGATGCTATATCCACAGAACTCCACTTCAGGGTTTTTCATGACCATGTATTGAAGGGAGTTGCCAAGGGTGTGGTCCTCATTGTGGAGCTCAAATGTAACTTATCTGTCCCATCTGCCTGTCCCATCTGCAGCACTCATGGCTTCTTCCCATCCTCCTTGTCCCCCATCCTCTTCCCCGAGAGGCCGCCAAGTGCAGAGGACGATGGGAGCCGTGGTCCACATATACATATATACAACCTGAGCCAATGTTGAGAGGTTCACAGCATTAACACCCCCAAAGGGGCTTTTTTCTCCCTTAGCCAAAGCCTTGGATTCAAACAGAAATCAAAATGGTTCTTACTCTCTCCAGTTTGCTGCTATTCCCTCTGGCTCACATCACTGCAAAACCCTGCTCTCAACTTTGGCTTTGTTATTTGAGGGAGGCGGCCTCACCCATTTGCCATCTTGCACTGAGCCCCTTAATCCCCCAGCACCTCACCAGGAAGCTTGCTTGGCTATTTCCAGGAATTAGAAGGTTTGATTAGTTTTTAACACTTGCTGGACCCAGGGATTACAGGGGCCTGGCATACAGTTTAACACCCCCAACTCATAACAATAACTTGCAACAGCCAAAGGTCTTAATATACACATTGCTTTCTTGCAATCCACAATTAAAACCTTTTTTTGAACTTGTTTCTCCCCTAGAAATGTGAAATGGTCCCTTGTCACTTGAAATTGTGCCCTGCTAGCACAGTCTTGTTGATTGATTGGAAAGACAGGCTTCTATAAGACTTTGATTCTGGGATTAACCCATCTCATTGATTCTAATATAGAGCATTCCTAATTTCCCTTCAGTCCTTCTTAAAACAATGGTTTGATTATGAGGTCAGAGAGGAAGCTATATTTTTAAAAATCCTCACGTTTCACCGTTTATAAAATGCATTCAGTGATAGTCTCTACGCCAATGAATAATGTTTTACGACGACACTTATTTACAGTTGCTTGCTTTTGCAGCATTTTTTGTATTGGAAGAGTTCCATTAGCTCCCACCTAGTGTCAAAACTATGAATAGGGTGCTTAAACCATTATGGACATCTGGTTCCCACAAAAGTGCAAATTATGAATACCATTCATCTTGTAACTAATAAGCATTGCACGTATCTCATAATATGTAGATCTAAGTTCAAGGATTGCTGCAATGGAAGAAGAGAAAAAAATTGATCTCTTTTTTTTTTTTTAAAGCAATTTATTGGGTTTTACAATAAAAATAAACATAATAAACAATATAACATTTATCTTAACATATTTTCACATTTTCTTTGGACTTCCTCACATCTCCCGCTCCCACTTTCATCGTTGTAACATTTTGTCAGCAATTTATCATCTTATTTAAATTCTTATATCCCTTCTATATTTCATAATCTTATAATTCTCGAAAGGAGCTAAATTTTCACAGTCTTACTTATTTTCTTAAAAACTTCTAAATTTAGTGGTGCTCAGTTATTTTAATCTAGCATCTTATTTAGCATTCACTCAAATTACAATACTTTTGTAAATAGTTCTTAAATTTCTTCCAGTCCTCCTCAATCCTCTCTTCTCCCAGGTCACGGATTCTGCCGGTCATTTCAGCCAGTTCCATGTAGTCTATCAGTTGTATCTGCCATTCTTCCAGTGTGGGTAAATCTTGAGTTTTCCAATGTTTGGCGAGAAGTATCCTTGCTGCTGTTGTTGCATACATAAAAAAAATGTCTGGTCCTTCTTTGATCTCAATCTTATCATAATTTCAAAACCACGGTCGTTTTGTTAGCATGTGTTTGATGATCTGCAGGCTACTACTTTTCAGACTTTTGCAACCCCTTCCACAGCTACTTATCTAACAAGGAACCACTGCCTGCATGCTATAAAATCCCTGTAGATTGCAATTACCTGTTCTGATATGTGTTGGAAGCCACCCAGAGTGATTGGGGCAACCCAGCCAGATGGGCGGAGTATAATAATAATAATAATAATAATAATAATAATAATAATAATTCATACACACAGGGCACCCCAACCCTGGAACTAGCCTTGGACACTGGGTAGACCTCCTGGACTTCACAATTGTTATATAAGTGCTGGGGAGGGTGCTCTTGAACATATACTCATGGCTGTGCATTGCAGGGAAGTTTTCCCTCACTGATCTTCTTATTGGGAATTGTTTGCCTGCAGCTGGTGTCAGGCTCCAAGCCAATAAGTTCTAGGACTTGGGGGAGCTGGCTGTCACTCCTCGTGGGCCAGAGGCAGGCGTGTTATCCAAAACAGCCAGGGGTCAAGTTGCAGGGCAGCAAATGGGTCAGAGGGCCACAGAGGCAGATATGATGTCAAAATCTGGCAGGAGTTAAGGAAAGGAAGCAGGTGCTTAGAGGTTTCGTGTCCTCAAGTCCAAAACAAGTTGTGTACGCACAGCCAACTTAAAGTGCAGTGATGTCATTCCACACACCCTGCTGTGTTTCAGATCACAATTGTACATTGTTGTACACATCACTATGGTTGGATATGTTTATAAATCACTTGTTGTCTGTCCGTAGTGGTGGATGGAGAGAGATCATGGATGTCTCCATGTGGCTTACGCTTTCACAGCTGTTTTTGAAGGGAAATGCACTGAAACGCAGCATTTCTCAAGAAGCAACAGGATAGATGCGGATTGTGCCTGACGTCATATGTTCATGGCAAACCAGCAGTGGGAGCACACTGGATGCAGAGTAAAAACACATTTAAATGCACATTTAAAGCACACGCCTTCGCCCAAAGCACCCTGGGAAGCTTAGCTTGTTTAGGGTATTGGGACTTGTAGCTCTGGGAGGGCTAGACTTCAGTTCCCAGGACTTTGTCAGGGAAGTCACTTGCTTTAAATGTGCTATAAATGTCTAGTGTGTATGCAGCCTTAGGAGACTGCTGAGCAAGATTGGAAGCTAGGACTTTATATGGTGCAATGGACAGAGACTGGCCCTCGGAATCAGGCAAGCTGGGACAGTAGACTCACAACTTGCATGAGGGTCATATTCTGGGGGATTATACATAAAGCCAAAATCACACGTAGTCAGAAGAACCCTGAAACTGCCCCTGTGTGACCACCCCTTCCTTTGCAAAGCTGGTGTCCTGAGCTGGCCTTGCTCCTTGCACAAGGAAAAGAGCCTACAAGCTCTTTCTGTGGCGGGAAAACCAGGTATGGAAAGAGCTTTTAAACTCTCCACCTTGCGTGGATTTGTAGAATTTAATTTGTGCAGCTGGCTGGCCACCAGGCACGTAAATCTGTGATTGCACAAGTTAAATTTACACAAGTTTGCGAGTGGCTAGATGGCACTCTCAAAACACGATGGCACTCTCAAAACATGGCCCTCACTGCGACACTTGCAGAGGAGACAGAACACTGGTGGCGCAGGAGGAAAGACGGGGAAGGTTGGTTGCTAGGAGCCTAGGGTTGAGATTCCTCCTTTTCTGGCACCTGACAAGAACTTCTTGCTAAGCTTCTGAGGCACCTCAGGGCTCTTGAGAATAAGGCTTGAAAGCTGCTGAACCAGACTGTTGTCTTGTGTAGTGGAATTGTAAGGATCCTAAAGTGTAAGGTTGCTAAAAGCCAAGCTAGGCAACATGCCATGTGCTGAAATTTGGGGCCAGGTTCCCACATACAGTTCTTTCCCACCGTTTTCATGGAGGTAAAAAAAAGGTAAAGGACCCCTGGACATTTAAGTCCAGTCAAAGGTGACTATGTGGTTGTGGTGCTCATCTTGCTTTCAGGCCGTTTGTCCACAGACAACTTTCCAGGTCATGTGGCCAGCATGACTAAATCTCTTCTGGCGCAACAGAACACCGTGATGGAAACCAGAGCGCCGTTTACCTTCCCGCCACAGTGGTATCTATTTATCTACTTGCACTGGTGTGCTTTCAAATTGCTAGGTTGACAGGAGCTGGAGACCCCACATACCTTTACCTTTCATGGGGGAACAGAAGCACATATGTGCCTAAAATGCCCAGTGACTTCTGCAGCTGTGTCACGCTATGCCCACTGGCGCGAATGAAATGTAGCACGACAGGGCAGTATATTGATCAAAAAAGCCACCGTTCCATAGTACGGCATTGTAAAAGGAAGGTTACAAACCAGGACACAAAAAGTAACGTTACCACCGGGAAAAACAAACGCAGTAATACCCACATCTGAAAGCTTCCAGTGTCTTGGTGGTTGGGGAAAGCAGATGTAGCAGTTTGGAGAATCTGGAAGTAGCCAGGTATCACACCTGACCTTCTTCAGATCTATACCATACATTTAAAACACTTTAAAGAGTTGTGGCTCCCCCCTGCCCACAAATAAATAATTCCAGGAACTGTAGTTTGTTAAGAGTCTCCTGAAAACTCTCACAAAATACAGAATCTTGGAGTCATTTTTGGGAGGCGGGGGAGAGACCATAATGCTTAAAGTGGTATTAGAGTGCTTTAAATGTACCATGTGGATGTGACCTCAAGAATGAGAGTGGGGGTTTTTTTTAAAGCCCCCTCCCTCTGCTCCCCTCCCTCATTGTTTTAGCTGTTCCTTCATCTGAACAATGCCTTTGTGAGTGACAGGCAAAACGCACTGGGGAAAATCCCATCTCCCCCCGCCCTTTCCCCATTTGCTTCGAGTGCTCCAAATCAATAACAAGGTTTTGTTTGGCCCTATTCATATCCCAGAGACCAGGGTAACAAAGTGAGCTTCTCTGCCCTCTCTGTTTTCGTTCTCAAGCTGAAAACAGAGAGGAGGTCTGGAAGAAGCGTTTTGGGACAGCCTTGGGAGGCAAGCACAAAGCATTTCCATTCCAATTTTCCATTGGAAGGTATCGCAGGGAGAAGTCAATGTTCCCTCACAGTTCTTAAGTAAATATTTCGCTGCTAATATTTCTGACAATGCTTTTCACCTCAGGGCCAGGGCTGATGATTCCCCCCCACTTTAAAAAAAATGAGAAAACTAAGGGAATGCAAATAAAACCTTGTCTTTCAAACCACAAAGGGGTTGGGGTTGAGGGTGGAAGGGAAGAAATATAATATTTCATGGTTTTATCCTAAAGGTTAATGTGGAGGCTTGAAAAATAATTAAACATGTTGGAGGAATTGTATCTGTAATCCTTGAGGGGGCTTTAAAAATATGAGAAAACAGTAAATCAACTGCCAGTCAAAAAAGCTGAGTTCATATTGAGTGGAAACAGCTTCTCTTTTTTTTATTGTGCATATATATATGCATGCATTTGGCTAACTGTTGTCCAAGAATTTTGGCCCTTGGATGTCTTTTGCTCTTTTAATTTGGATGCAAGTCTTTCCCCTGAAACAGTACACTAGGCAACTGTCTGGGGATACTGTAAATCTTGGCTTTTCACTCCACCTAAATGGACCGTCCGAGGCTTAAGGCAAAATAATATGGAGCGGATTGAGAGTAGACATATTTTGCAGAGTGGTCTGTGCTAATGGATGCTCTCGCCCTAAGTCCTTAAACCTCTGTTCCTTGAGAACTGACTTCCATCTTTAAAATGAAAAATAGAAATAGAAAAAAAATAAACCAGCATGTAAAAGTATCAGAATTTTGGGGATGAAAGCCAAGGATACATCCCCAGAATTCTGCTCACATGATAGGAGTTCCCCAACCTCCTTCAGTTCCCTGTGCCCCCAGATGAAATAAAACCGACTTCACATATATTTATGGGTTGTAATCCTTCCAGAAGGAAGAAACCACTTTTTAGAGATCCACCCCCTCCATGTGTAACGACCTTGTTTTCCTACCCAAGGGTGTGACTGCAAGACCACATTGTCTCTCCCCAGATGGCATCTTGACTCTTGAACTTAATGTGAACGATCATTGTGTATGTTCAAGGAAGCCTCGGCAGTAGCTGTTTGCCAGGCAACTCCATGGCTGCAAAATTAACCTCTGACCCTCTTCTTGGCTTAATCAGGAAATAAACTTCCCAAAGCATTCCTCAGCCTTGGCTTGGTGGTTAAAGTTAAACATTACTAATAGGAAGTCTCGTAAGAGGAAACAGTGTGCGCACTAATCCACACAAACAAAAACAAACTCTGGGGCTTGCAGGGAGTTTTTATGGGAACGTTCCTTTGGAGTCTATTTCCCCTTCAGTAAATCAGTTAAAAACTACAGACTGCTGTTTAAAATCTCCATGTTTCTTTTGGTGGGCACTCGAACTGCAGGTCTATTAAATGTCTATAAAATATTCACCACAGGCGTGAAAAAGCTGAGAGGAGTTTTCATCATGCTTGGATGGGCCTTTCATTTGCCATTTGGTCCACTTGCAATTGTAATTCCTGATTTGAGATTCAGCATGAGCATTATTTATTAAACGTAATAAACAACAAGAAGCGTTAATGTTAAACATGCCTGGGAGATGTGGACATCTAGCAAAAGATTAACTGAACCAAGACTTGCGGCTGGTCCAGTCCATTAAAAAATCACTAGCGTTTTATTGGCTAATGTATTAGCCAGTGGAACAACTGTGTATTTCACAACACTCCATCTGGGTTTAGACCCCTGCAGCCTGTCCTCAGGTGCTTTTCTTCATAGCCAAGCTCTGATCCGGGCAATGAATTCAGCAGAGAGAAAGGGACTTGGAGAAACAGGCTGCCTGAAAGTAAACAGTGGGTACAAGGATGTTTCCTCTCCCTTCAGACAGGCAAGAGGCATGTGAGTTCAAGGACTCATTCCACCCAGTGCAACTGGGAGAGAGACCCAGGGGCCAAATGCAGAGACGCGGAGGACCATATTTGGCTCACAGGTCTGAGGTTCCCCACCCTTGCGTTACCATTTAATCTGGATTTTACTGGTTCCTCCACTGCCTTGAAGGCTATCTTTGGGAGAAGAAAAGGCTAAGGAGTAAACCCTGCACAAATACAGAGTGGAGTCCCTAAGTTAGTTGGATGGCGCCTTGCACGCCTCCTTCTGGCAACTCCTGCAGCCAAGCTGGTGCCAAATGTATTGCTCTGCTTTCCTTTGGACCACATTAGTGAGGCCGAGAAGGAGATCTTGTTGTCTGGAGAGCCCAGGACCTCCGTAAACACTGCCAAGGCTTGTGTCCTGGCCTGGAATGGTAACTTCAGTGCTGCTAACGCAGTGGTTTGACTTCACTCCATTGTCTCTCAAGACACACTAATGCCAACAACAACAAACCATTTTCATGGAAAATTTGATACGTAAATAACCTGTGGAAATGACAAATTTGGGATGGTGATGGTCTGTGGGATAGCATTTTGAGGAGAAGGAATACACGTGCATTCTGTGTAAATCCACAATAAACTGCTGTGTTGAAGTGCCTATGGTCATATGTGTAGATTAAGCTTGAGAGATCGTGGTTTATGTTCTCTGCCCAGAATTACAGCTGTTTTGTTTCATCATCCTTGCCCTTCTGCCTTTCAGTTAACACACCGTACCCAAGTTTTAGTGGGAGGCTTCCAGAACACTTTTAATTGTGTTATGGCTTAGCCCATATCCTACCTTTCCAGGTACGCTTAAGCAATCTCTACCC
This sequence comes from Podarcis pityusensis, assembly GCF_964106645.2. Lineage (NCBI taxonomy): Eukaryota > Metazoa > Chordata > Lepidosauria > Squamata > Lacertidae > Podarcis > Podarcis pityusensis. Next base: position 17,473,153 of record NC_138037.1, on the reverse strand, counting down.
CTCCCATCTGAAAGGAGCTGACTGCATGCAAATACAGGAAGAAGAAAAAGTGCTTTGGTGAGAAAGCCTTAATCCAAAACAAAACACTTACAAAACCACTAATCACCATCTCCGGAATAGGGAACAATGAGGCAGCATTCATTATAAAATGACTCACTTGTAAGAGTGACTCTTTTTCAGGCATGTCTGATAAGCAACCATTTGGAATAAGTTTGTGGTTCAGGGGCAACAACAAAGCCCTTCTTCATCCTTCTGCTCTGAAGGTCGCATCCTCACAAAATTAAATTGTTCCAATTCATGCCTGTTACTTTTACTGAAATGATTAACAAGTTGTTTGGTGTCTTATAGATTTGCCAGTCGCTTAGAGACACTTTTGGGGGAAGCGATGAATAAATGCTATGCTACTACTACTAATATAAAAGTAAAACCTGGTGCTCTTATATTTTCGTTGCTGTTGTTGTTTAATTTATACTCCGTCCTTCCTCTGCAAGGCCATAGAATAGATCATGAGTTGCCACCCCAGCCTCTCACTTTCTCCCCAGTTATGTGGTAATTTATTTTGTGGAAAAAGAGGAAGCTTCCTAATACTGAAGCAAACCATGAGTCCAGGCAGCCCAATATTGTCTACACTGTCTAACAGTCAGTGTTTCAGGCTTGGGACATTTCCTGTCCTTTCTGGGTTTGATGGGGTGTGAATTTGGGGCCTTCTAGGTTGCCCCACTGAGTGGCAACCCTTCTTTCCTCCAATTGTGCTAATCAGTTTTACACTTCAAAGGTACAAGAACTCAAGCCCATGCATGAGCTGAAGTTAGACATCACTATATCAGCCTTGTTAATTTTAGGGCTACGCTTGACATCTCTCCTGAAATACCTAGTCCAAATTAATGGGTTACAGAGTTGACCACCAGCCATTATTTTCACGAAACTGGTGGACAGCGCACTTTGTTTAATAGTCCTCCCTTCCTGCCTTCATACTGATTGATTTGGTTCCCTCCTCCACCCACCCACTCCCAACCCCTAGGATTTTGATTTTCTATCATGAAATCCCACGTTATTCGATCTCAGTAGACCCCCCCCTCCCAATGATATCACGTTAGAAACACTGGATAATTCTCAAATGCAAGAATAAAAATGCTTCTGCCACCTTAGCC